>NC_138771.1:5036579-5419818 GCF_965119305.1 Pelophylax lessonae | reverse complement strand
GACCCCTGACAGACATTTTTGACACTTTTGGGGTTACCAGTGACATTACTACAGTAATCAGTGCTACCGGTATAAATATGCACTGTTACTGTAAAAATGACACTGGCAGGGAAGGGGTTAACTTTATTGGTGATCAGTGGGTTAAATGTATCCCTAGGGGCGTGATTCTAACTGTGGGGGGGGGGAGGGCGTGGCTTGTGATGTAACCACAGAGACATACGATCCTACATAGCAGGATCGTATGATCTCTGCTGTTACACTAGGGAGAATGACAGACGGCTTTGTTTACATCAGCCGCCTGCCTTTCCAGCGGGAGATCGCGAGTGACCGGCGGACATCAGAGCCGCCGGTCACTAGCGCGGGGAAGGCAGGGAACGAGCGGGGGTGGGAGCGCGCCTCGGGCGGCGCGCGCTCGCCCCCTAGAGGCTCATGGACGAGCGACGTAGCCCTACGTCGTTTTGCCTGTACGGGGCTGACCGCCGCAGTAGATAGTCGTGCGGCGGTCGGCAAACGGTTAAATTAAGAAATGTACTCCCATATCAGAAGTAAAAACAAGCATGGATAACAGTAATCGTAGCTGCAACTTCCCAGATATTTGCATGGAGGATGCTTGAACCCGTCCCGTACCTGCCGAGACATCAGAGCAAAAAAAAAGCAACAAGGAGCTGAGGAGGGACAATTCCAGACTGGACATTGCACCGTTTAGAAGGCTCATTAGTGTAACTTCCAACCAATTACTATAAAAAGGTAAAAAAAAATACTAACCACAAGATACTCCGAGTGTCAACCTTATGGCAGTGGCGTCTCTATGGGGGTGCAGACTGGACCCCCCCCCCCCCCCCCGGAGGCAGGACAGCTCAGGATAGAGGGAGGGGCTGCCCAAGTTAACAGCCGGTAATTGTTGCTTGGATGCAGGGAAGTCTTAGCCAGTGCCATCTTAAGAGCATTACACCATCGCCTACACAATCACC
The DNA here is from genome assembly GCF_965119305.1 of Pelophylax lessonae. Classification (NCBI taxonomy): domain Eukaryota; kingdom Metazoa; phylum Chordata; class Amphibia; order Anura; family Ranidae; genus Pelophylax; species Pelophylax lessonae. The sequence continues at coordinate 5,418,847 of NC_138771.1, read as the reverse complement.
TACAAGAATAAAAATGCTAATTATTGATAAGACGATATTTATTGGTACAGCAGTGCCAGGCTAATGACAGCTTCCAAGTTCAGCAGCTGGGTCCGGTGATCACACACACGGACGGGAGTCAGACTTGACTGTCCTGTGTGTGCCTGTTCCTGTGGAGACGGACAGACATTCCTGCAGTTGTGGGCTCCCCCTCCATGGCCCAAGTGGCCTGACAGCAGCGCAAGGCCGACAGATGCTTGCCACCTGCTAAGTTTGGTGGTGGGATGCACATGGAAATCGGGACTAATGCTTGGCAGGGGCTGGGTCGCTGGGCAGGTTGGGCCCCCAGGGCAAGTGGAGCCCCCGGGCAACTGCCCAGTGTACCCATTCTGTAAAATGGCCCTGGTCTTAACAGTTCCTGCCCTCTGTCCAGACCCGCTGTGTCCCCAGTCCTCCAGACTGTCTATGTAAGGTAAGAAAGGAGGAGGAACGATGAGGGGGCAATGTGGGGGGAGCTGAGCACAGTAATGGGGCACTGTGAGGGGGGGCTAAATACAGTAATGGGGGAAAGGGGGGAAGAGAAAAGTGATGAGGTGCTGTGAGGGGGGCTAAAGACAGTAATGGGGCTCTGGAGGGCAGATGAGGACAGTAATGGGGTGCTGTGAGAGGGGCTGAAGACAGAAATGAGGCACTGGGGGAGGGGGGTGAGCTGAGGATAGCAATGTGGGAAAGGGGGGCTGGGAACAGTAATGAGGCGCTGGGGGAAGGGGGGGGGGGGTGAGCTGAGGATAGCAATGGGGAAAGGAGGGGCTGGGAACAGAAATGGGGAAAGGGGGGCTGGGAACAGTAATGAGGTGCTGGGGGGAAGCCGAGGACAGCAATGGGGGAAAAGGGGGGGCTGAGAAGAGAGATGGGGTTCTGTGAGAGGGGCTGAAGAAAGTAATGGGGTGCAGGGGGGGGGGGTAACTGAGGACAGCAATGGGGAAAAAGGGGGGGGGGGCTTGGAACAGTAATGGGCCACTCTAAGGGGGCTGAAGATAGTAATGGGGTGCTGGGGGGGGCAGCTGAGGACAGAGATGGGGGAAAGGGGGGCTGAGAACAGTGATGGGGCCCTGTGAGGGGGGGCTGAAGATAATATTGGGGCTCTGGGGGGGCTGAGGACAGTAATGGGGCACTGTGAGAGGGGCTGAAGACAGTAATGGGGCAGGGGGGGGGGGCTGAGGACAGCAATGGGAGGTCTGGTATGGGGGGAGCTGAGGACAGTAATAGGGCACTGTGAGGGGGGGTCTGAGGACAGTAATGGGGTGAAGAGAGAACGGACGCCTAACTGACATTTTTGACACTTTTGTCACTGTACTGACACTGGCAAATACCACCAAAAGAAAGCTCTATTTGTGGAAAAAAAACCCATCAATTTTATTTGGGTACAGTGGTGCAAGACCGTGCAATTGTCCGTTAAAGTAGCGCAGTGCCGAATTGCAAAAATGGCCTGGTCATTAAGGGGGAAAATCCTTCCAGTCCAGAAGTGGTTAATAAGTGAGTGGGAAGGTACACAGAGGTTCCTAACCTTTTGGTGAGGATACCTAATTAGGCTAATTGTTTCCCCACCCAACTTTGTTTCCGGATACTTACGGTTACGTCACGTCCACTCTTTGGAATGCAAACCGCGACATTAGTATTCCAGAATGGCGTCATGCCAATATCTTCTATGCAGGATGTGGAAACCTTACAAGCGGATCTGAACAAAATAATGGGGTGGGCAACTACATGGCAGATGAGGTTTAATGTTGAAAAATGTAAAGTAATGCACTTGGGGGCCAGAAACCAGAAAGCAAGCTACTCACTAGGGGGGGAACCTCTGGGGGAGTCTAGGATGGATAATTAAAGTCCCCCATTATAATGACATTTCCCATCCTTGCTGCCAATCTTATCTGTAACATGAGGTCCGCCCCCCCCCTCCTCCCTCTGGTTGGGGGGCCTATAGCATACGCCCAATATTACCTTCCCCACCGTGCCTTCTCTTTGAAGCTCTACCCATAGGGATTCTGCCTCATCCATAGCTCCATTATTAATATCATCCCTCATATTTACCTGTATGCTGTTCTTAATATACAGACATACCCCTCCCCCTTTTTTACCTTCTCTATCTCTGCGATAAAGGGAATACCCCTGAATGGTCGCCATCCAATCATGAGAGCTGTCAAACCAAGTCTCTGTTATCCCCACAAAATCTAAGTCCTCCTCAAACATCAGCAGCTCCAGCTCTCCCATCTTGTTGGCCAGGCTTCTGGCATTGGTATACAAACCTCGTAATTTTGATCGGTTACATTTATCCTCATTTGATGTTTTTAGGTTGCTCTCTTGATTTTTCCCCATACCCACCCTGGGTTTAGGAGCTCCAAACACCCTACCGCTAATGTCCCCATTTCTGCCCTCTGAAGCTTGCTTTCCACTGGCTAATTCTACATCTGTACCCTCCCCCCTATTCCCTAGTTTAAAAGCCCCTCTAACTTTTTGGCCATCCTCTCACCCAGTACGGCTGCACCCACCCCATTTAGGTGCAATCCGTCCCTACCAAAGAGCCGGTGACCGACTGAGAAGTCGGCCCAGTTCTCCAGGAACCCGAAACCCTCCTTACTACACCAGCTCCTCAGCCACTCGTTAACTTCCCTAATCTCCCGCTGCCTCTCTGGTGTGACTCGAGGTACAGGTAGTATTTCGGAAAATACTACCTTGGAGGTCCTACTCCTCAACTTAGCGCCTAAGTCCCTGAAATCGTTTAGGACTCTCCATCTTCCTCTGCCTATGTCATTGGTACCCACGTGTACCATGACAGCTGGGTCTTCCCCAGCCCCACCCAATAATCTGTTCACCCGATCCGCGATGTGCCGAACCCGAGCGCCCGGCAAACAACTGGCTGTTCGGCGCACACGGTCTTTGTCACAGATTACACTGTCTGTCCTTCTAATAATTGAGTCCCCTACCACCAGCACCTGTCTATCCTTTCCCTTTCTCCCAGCCTCACTGGAGGAGTTCTTCCCCTGGCAGCTAGGGGCGTCGCTCTGCTCCAGCAATGCTGGTCCCTGACTGGTTTCCCCAACATCACACAACGGGGCGTATCTATTGGGGTGCTCCAGCCCAGGATCAGCCTCCTTGCCTTGTCCCCTTCTACCCCTCCTAACTGTCACCCCTCTACTCTGCTCTGATGCCTGCACCTCCGATACTCCGCTCACCTCTGTGCAGACCCCTGCCTGCACCTGACTGGTACGATCCTGGCTCTCCTCCGGTATGGACATTCGTCTCAGTGTTGCCAGCTGCCTCCCTAGATTCAGGACCTGAGCTTCCAGGGAAGCAACATGCTTACATTTTGCGCATTTGTATTCGCCCTCTATCACATGTCCGAGGAACGCATACATATCACAAGATGTACACCGAGTCGCATCTCCACACCCGCCGGGCATTGTACCTACTAATCTAATCTAATGGGGATTCAGTAATTTAAGTCTATCCTATGTCGCTATTTCCTGGCTTCCTAACTCTACCTTCTCACCCTCTGGTACTCCGCTTCACTCACTTGACACTGAGTTGCACAACACTCACAATCTCACAGCCCGGTCAGTCGCACAACACTCCCAGCCGCACCACCCAGTCAGTCGCACACACTCCCAGCCGCACCACCCGGTCAGTCGCACACACTCACAGTTGCTCAACACTCACAGACACACAGCCCGGTCAGTCGCACCACACTTCACAGATACACAGCCCGGTCAGTCGCACAACACTCACAGACACACAGCCCGGTCAGTCGCACAACACTCACAGACACACAGCCCGGTCAGTCACACAGGTAATAACAGGTACTCCCAGACACTCAGGTAGTAACAGGTACTCCCAGACACTCAGGCAGTAACAGGTACTCCCAGACACTCAGGTAGTAACAGGTACTCCCAGACACTCAGGTAGTAACAGGTACTCACAGACACTCAGGTAGTAACAGGTACTCACAGACACTCAGGTACTACACTACACTACACCCTCAGTCAGTGTTCAACCTCAGTCACCAGTCTTACTTACCTAATGTGTGTCCCTTTAAGCCTGTCACTTGCAGTTCCTCCCTCTCCCTCAATCGGTCAGTCTCCTCTCTGCACCCGCCTCCCTCGGTCACTTCCCTGTCAGCTAGTCTCCTCTGCTCCTCTCTGTGGGGGGGGGGGGTGGTTCCCGCACCGCTCGCCGCAAGGGGGATTCACTGCCGCCCACAACAAGGGAGGTAGGGGGGTTACCGCACCGCTCGCCGCCCGCCTTTACCTCGGGGGGGGGGGGGGTTCTAGCACCCGACGCCGCTGCAGCAAGGGAGGGGTGGGGGGGTTACCCACCGCTCGCCGCCCGCTTTAGTTCGGAGGGGTTCTAGCACCGGACGCCGCCGCTTCTACTGGGGGGGGGGGGGGTACTCACACACACCGATCTGCAAAACACCTGCTCCTCTCACACGCACGCCGCAACTGATCCCACGCTCTCTGCTCCTCTGCTCTGCTCCACAGCACCACCTGCAGGATCCACCGAGCAGGAGACAGTCTGGTCAAGGAGAATCCTAGGTGCAGCACAATGTACAACATACAGGGGGTATACAATGTACAACATACAGGGGTATACAATGTACAACATACAGGGGTATACAATGTACAACCTACAGGGGTATACAATGTACGGTTAACAGCAAACACACACATACAGTATCATAGGTTGAACTGGATGGACTGATGTCTTTTTTCAGCCTCACAAACTATGTAACTATGTAACTATGTAACATTCTCACCAGGGCTGCTGATAAGGCAGTACAGCCAGCCCTCCTTTACTGGGCCAACGCTCCATCAGTTCAAAAGGGGGGGCCCAGTCACCTGCTGAGCAGGAGGGCCGGCTGTATGGTCTTATTACAGCCACTGATCCTCTTCTACCTTCCCCTGCAGCGCTACCAGCTTCTCTTCCTTACTCCGGGTGCACAGCAGGGGGATAGGTCATAGCACATGCGCCCCTTCCATTTGCTGCTCTGGCCCCCCACCTCCATCTTCCCTCCTCTCCTATCGGCATCTACTATTGGCACAAAGGGAGACGTTTCAGGATAGAGAGTAGAAAAAGGGGCTGGTGAATATGTCATTTGCCGACCCCTTCCTTTCCTGAATGAACACAGTGAGCGATAGGAACCAATCACTTATGCGTCGCTCATTCATCCTGTGTTTACTATGCTTCAGTTGTTGACTTTCGGCCGGGAAGGGGGGGGGCCCTGGCAGGTAGGCTGTATGGGGCCCCCGTGATTTCAAATAGAAACCCTGATGCTCACATGCAAGAAGAGAGTTTTGTAAGTGCGCAATTGGCTTTTATATGTTTTTTTCTTTAATAATAAAAACATAATTACACTATGAATTTCTCCTGATCCTATCTCCCTACACTCATATGAGGTTCTGTGACCTCCCTGCCGGAGTCACAAAAGAAAAAAAAAACATTTTTTGCCAGTGGAGAATTATTTTTGAAACACAGGAGTTTAACCCATCACTAGTCATTGAGTGAGGGCGCAAAAGGAGGGGAGCAACCCGGCACTTGTTGGAACATACTGCCACTGGAAGATTAAGATAACCAGCACTTTATAGGACTTATTGTTCATTGTAACAGAACCGCGACCCACACACTGTACTTGTGGACTTCCATCAGTATACGGCTTCCTACCTGTCCTGAACATAGATATCAGATTTTCCCAGCCGCCCCCATACAAAGCTAGCCGACAACTTAGCTTGTATACGTATCGGAATGTTCCAGAATATGAACTGTTTATTCAAACACAGGCACAAAAGGATATACACTGTGGGACAACCCCCCCCCCCATAGCAGCCAATCCACATACACATATGTGGATTCAATTGGATGTAAGATCAACCGGTTGATCTTAAGGCAGACAGAAACAATAGCACAATGGGATACAGGAACCTACCAATAACAAACCCCACCCCACCTCACTATCTATCAAGGGTCTATGAGACACTCCAACAATATTCAAGCAATCTGAGAAGTCAAATTGTTTATCTTTATATATTTCTTGAGGGACATCGTTCAGAAATATTATAGTCCCAAGTGAAAGAGGCCCTTCATTCTTTCAACACATATAGAACCCAGGATAACCGGGGTAACACGAAATGCGGTGTGGTTGTACAGCGAGTCTGATTAGTGCAGACCCAACTGGGGTTCTTGATCACCCTGTGCCCCTAATAGACACAGAGTGACTTACTGTTAGCATACAAGGTTTGTATTTAATCAGCAACAACCACTGTATGTCATTACTGTGTGCCTATTACATTGTATGACCACTAGATGGCAGTGTTACATTTGTGAGTTCATGTTTTTGTCTATGCACAAAAAGTAATAAACGAGTTCCTGCTCCGAACAAAGCAGTGTTCAGTGAAACAACAGACTGTCTGCCTGTACTTTGTTTAGCTCCAAAAAGGTTATGTCCAACACTTACACATGGGAGGGGCTGGGGAAGCTGGTCAAGGAGTTTCCTGACCTCTCTAAAGTAATCTGGGTTTCACAAGCCCCCCACCCAAAGTGACTCCTCCTTTAGTCTCCTTTCGGCAGGAGACTAACACAGAAGGAGACCCCAAATGGGTTGACTTTGAAGTTTGTCCGTAGTTCCAGTAACGATTCTTTAGATCGCTTACTCATAACCAATTGGTTATGAGTAAGCGATCTAAAGAATCGTGAAACGCGTCAACCTGTCCCATGTCTGTATGATGCACTGTATGTATTCAAGTTCTATGGGGAATTAAACACTTCCATTTTCATCTTCTCCTGAGTGCGTTCAAACTTTCTCTTTGATTACTTGACTACTGGATGGTGGATCCGACCTGCACTGGAGTGCTTTGCCTCACCTGACCGGCTTTTTTATGTTACTAGAATTGTTTCTCCGTAGTTCCAGTCCTCCAATGTCCACACAGTACCCCAAGCAATTTGTCCCAAACGGAGCATTACAAACCCAGCCAACCTCTGCCTCTCTCGTAGAACATACCTGCTGCGGAGGAGAAGCGTGGACTGGCCCTTCTCCCTGGAGTCCTTTCAGTCGCTGGAGAGAAGACAGGGTGGCTGGGCTCACACCCTCATGCTGTTGGGGAACTGGGCCGACTGGGCCTCAAATGGAAGGTGGAGGAGCGCAAGGTCTCTGTGTAGAGATGTACCGAACTGTTCGCCGGCCGGCGGACAGTTCCCGGCGAACTTAGCATGTTCGCGTTCGCCGCTGCGGGCGAACATATGCGATGTTCGGTCCGCCCCCTATAATACATCATTGAGGCAAACTTTGACCCTGAACTTCACAGTCAGCAGGCACATTTCCAGCCAATCAGCATACCTCCCTCCCACACCCTCCCACCTCCTATAAATAAGCAAGGGCAGCATCCATCTTAGATCATTCTGAAGCAGTGTGTTAGTGAGAGCAGGGAGAGGGCTGCTGCTGCTGCTGCTGCTGTTAATAGCTAGGGACAGTTGCTAGTCAGTGTTCTTGGTCCACTACTGCTGTAAGGACAGCATCCTGACAGCACCCCAAAAAGCCCTTCTAAGAGCTGGTATTTGGGTAATTTTTTTATATATATATATATATATATATATATATCTAGTGTTCCCAAAAGCCCTTTTTAGGGCTGGTAATTGAGTATTTATATATATATATATATATATATATATATATATATATATATATATATATATATATATATATATATATATATCTAGTGTCCCCAAAAGCCCTTTTTAGGGCTGGTAATTGAGTATTTTTTATATATATATATATATATATATATATATCTATTGTACACTGCAGTTGCCTGCCCACTGTGTGTGAGAGGCCACAGACCCACCACAGACTGTACTGTGTGCACACCACACTCATTTTGGGTGGCACAGGCACAGTACCTTGCATTTTAAAAAATATTTTTTTTTTTCCTCTGTCATAATTGCAGTGAGTGCTGTGTCAGGTCCACAGAGTGCACTGTACCCACTGCAGTGCACTGCCCACCACTGATATATATACGGTGGCACAGCATCTTGTTGCAAATTGAAAAAAAAAAAATATTTTTTTTTATTGCAGTTGCCTGGGCTGCCAGTGACTGTCAGGTCCACAGAGTGTACTGTGCCCACTGTAGTGCCACTGCATGCCCACCCACCACTGATATATATACGGTGGCACAGCAGCTTGCAAAGTAAAAATATATATATTTTTTTTATAATTGCAGTTGCCTGGGTGCCAGTGACTGTCAGGTCCACAGAGTGTACTGTGCCCACTGCAGTGCCACTGCCCACCCACCACTGATATATACGGTGGCAGGCATGACTTTTTTTGGATTAGTGTCTGGGGGGGTCTAAAAAGCGTACCTGTGAAGTTTCAGCTCTGTAGCATGTCCAGAACCAGAAAAAAAGATCATATAGGTGTAAAAGGGGTTCCCACCATCCCTGTTCTACTGAAAAATTATCTTTTTTTCTGGTTCTGGACATGTTACAGAGCTGAAACTTCACAGGTACACTTTTTAGACCCCCTAGGCACTAAATCACACAAAAAAGTTCTTAAAAATTGTCATTTTTGATAGAGAGACAATTATTGGAAAAATTAAAAAAAAAAAAAACTTTAAAAAAAAAAATTTCTTTGTATTTATTGTCTGGGGGGTCTAAAAAGCGTACCTGTGAAGTTTCAGCTCTGTAGCATGTCCAGAACCAGAAAAAAATAAAATTAGGGTTAGGGCTAGGGTTAGGGTTATTTTTAGTGCTTAGGGTTAGAGGGTTAGAGTTAGAGGGGTAGGGGTAGGGCTACTAACTCTAACCCTAAGTATCTCACCGTAACCCTAACCCTAGCCCCTAACACTAAACCTAACCCTAACCCTCTAACCTTAACCCTAACCCTCTAAGCCTAGCCATAAAAATAACCCTAACCCTAAACCTAACCCTAACCCTAACCCTAGCCCTAACCCTAGCCCTAAGCCTAACCCTAGCCTTAACCCTAATTCTATTTTTTTTCTGGTTCCGGACATGCTACAGAGCTGAAACTTCACAGGTACACTTTTTAGACCCCCCAGATGCTAAATCCAAAGAAATGTTTTATTTTTTTTAATTTTTCCAATAATTGGCTCTCTATCAAAAAATTACAATTTTTAAGAACTTTTTTTTTGTGTGATTCAGTGTCTGGGGGGGGGGTCTAAAAAGTGTACCTGTGAAGTTTCAGCTCTGTAGCATGTCCAGAACCAGAAAAAAATTAGAATTAGGGTTAGGGCTAGGGTTAGGGATATTTTTAGTGCTTAGGGTTAGACGGTTAGGGTTAGAGGCGTAGGGGTAGGGCTACTAACTCTAACCCTAAGTATCTCACTGTAACCCTAACCCTAGCCCCTAACACTAAACCTAACCCTAACCCTTAAAGCCCAGTTCCTGTCCCATTTTGGTCGGTTCTGGTCTGTTTGCAGTTGTTTGCGGTGCGTTAAACGGGGAGTTTGGTCTGTCAGAGTTTGGTCTGTCACTGTGAAGCGGGCATAACCCTTACACTACCTGATCGATACAACATCATACCTGATCGTATACACACACTGGATGATTTAAAGCACGTTATTCCAAACAATTTAGGAATTTTAGGTGATTTATGCCCTTTATGGAATAAAACCCGACTCTGCGTCAACTAAGTAATTTTCCATGGGAGTTTTGCCATGGATCCCCCTCCGGCATGCCACAGTCCAGGTGTTTGTCCCCTTGAAACAACTTTTCTATTACTATTGTGGCCAGAAAGAGTCCCTGTGGGTTTTAAAATTCGCCTGCCTATTAAAGTCTATGGCGGTTCGCAATGTTCGCCGGTTCGTGAACATTCGCCGATGTTCGCGTTCGCCGCTCACGAACGGCGAATTTTATGTTCGCGACATCACTATCTCTGTGATGTCATCATGGAGGAGGGGAAGAGGACTCCAGTGGCAACCTGTGAAGCTCTGGTGAACTCCATGCCCAAGAGGGTTAAGCCAGTGCTGGAAAATAATGGTGGCCACACAAAATATTGACACTTTGGGCCCAATTTGGACATTGTCACTTAGGGGTGTACTCACTTTTGTTGCCAGCGGTTTAGACATTAATGGCTGTGTGTTGAGTTATTTTGAGGGGACAGCAAATTTACACTGTTACAGCCGGTTCACACAGGCGCGACCCAACTTGCCGGGGCGACCTGTGAAATCGCGGTGCGCAGCTCGCACCGCGCCCTCGGAGCGCCCGGCACGGACTTCATATCATTGAAGTCAATGCAGGTCGCCCCAAAGAAGCTCTGGACCCTTTTTCTAAGTCAGAGCGACTTGTGTCGCTCCTATTAGAACGGGTCCACAGCTTCTCTATGGCAGGCGACCCACGGCGACTTTACTTTACATTGTAGCAAAGTGTAATTTCTTCAGTGTTGCCACATGAAAAGTTAGAATAAAATATTTACAAAACTGTATAAATATATATATATATATATATATATATATATATATATATATATATATAATGTATATATACTGTATATACTATATATGGAGTACATTGCATTACACTGACTGCATGGGTGTGTCCGGATGAAGACAGACACCTGGAATTTCTTACCCCCTCTCGCACTTTACATCAGCCTTTTTCAACCAGGGTGCCTTGAGGCTTCTTCAGGGGTGCCTTGAGGCTTCTTCAGGGGTGCCTTGGCCAAATGCCTAAAAATTGGTATACAAGCCAACAGGTGGATGAAGCCTTTTAGTTACACAAAGCCACAGGTTTTCTTTATACACCATTAAGACTTTCGATACACTGGCATCCTAACAACCAATGATGTCAGTTGATAAGGAGGATGTCTGTTGCCTCCACAGCATCCTTGTTTGACCCTCCTCTGCCCCTCTCCCCCAGCACTGGGATCACATTAGCTTGGTGGAGAGAAATTGAGGGAGAAGAGAAACATTGGAATAATAGTCAGTACCAGTGTGCAAAAGTGTATTTGATTTGGAAGAATAACACCCCTCTAACGTTGGGTGTCCTACGTGTGTGAATGTTGCTGCATTATGTAACACTATTGGAATCGTTTTTACATTTTTTTTTTTTTTTTTTTAAGAAGTTTTTATTGGTATTTCAAAAGTATCAAAAACATGCAAGAGGACATGTAATTACAAGAACAAAGTGCAATAAACACAGCAGAAACCAAATAACTTCCGTAATTACAGCATGTAAGGGAGTAATAGCGTAAAACAGGGTAGGGTGGGGGGGAAAGGTGAGGTGGAGGGGGGGATGATAGTAATGATGATACACAGAGTGTATCTTGGAGTTTAGGTTGCCAAACCATCTAATTACTACCCCTCACGATGGGAAGTGCGGGAGAAAAAACATCTTATATTTACCAATGAAGAGTGACAATATGGACTATGATTTCCAGACGGGGGGGGGGGGGGAGGAAGAAGGGGAAGGGGAATGGAGAGGGGAGGGAGGGGGAAGTCCGAGTGGTCAACAACCTAAAGATTTATACTTTGCTCGCAAGCAAATACACAACATACAGTAATCTATCAGATGCAATAGTCAAGTAAACCTGGGTGTTAAGGCTATCAGCAGGGGGGGGTCTTGGAACGGGTTCTCCGTTATCTGAGGTACCAAGGCCATCTCATTTGGGCTACGGGGAAGATGCGTATAGTAAAGTCCTGCGTAGGCTGATCATTTCCTCCAGAATTTGAGAGGATTAGCCTTGGTGAGAGACAAGTCCAGGTGCTCTTTTCGTAAAAGGGCATTAAGATCAGACTTGACTTCCCCCACCTTGGGTGTAGTGGGAGACACCCAGTGGCGAAGGATGATCCTCCTAGAAATCATGAGACAAGTGACAAGCCAGGGTTTGTGTTTCCGAATAATGGTGTTTCTTTGCCTGTCCACTGCCACTGGGGCCGAGTTTAGTAGACCATCCATGTGTCCAAAAAGAAGGGGGAGAGGGTCTCTGGTGGGCTTCAGACCAGTGACCCTAAGGGTCAGGAGTTCCACCTGGTCCCAAAACTTTGAGATGTGGGGACAGGACCATAGTCTGTGCAAGAGAGTGGGTCGGTGTATCAAGCACCATGAGCAGGCTTGGTAGGGAGTGTGTACAGGAGAGGAGGAAAAGGGGGTGTAGGCATGATGAAGTATCCGGAACTGTTGCTCCCTCCAGAAAGCATTGCAGATATAGGCACAGGTGGTGTTGAATCCTGCCAACACTAGAGGCTTCATGGCTTTGGATGATAGAGCCTTATCCCAAGAGGAGTTGAGGTAGTCTTTGGCACTAGAGTGCAAGGCGGTTTGGATGGGTCGGTACAAATGAGATAGTTTTAAAGTAGGCTGCAGAGTAAGAGAGTCCAGAGGATCGTGGGCAAAGCGACTTAGTGGTTTGGAACAAAGGGAGTTGACAAAGGCATGCAGTTGGTGCAAGTATAGATAATGGTGCGGGGATAGACCAAATTCCACTTGAAGGTCGGTGAACGCGAGTGGGGATCCAGAGACAGGGTCATAGAGCTGAGCAAAGAATTTGAGGCCCTGATCTGCCCACTGGGAGTATATTCGTTCCAGGTGGAGGTGTGACAGGGCAGGGTGGCCACTGATGGGTAGGTGTCGGGAAATATGCTTAGGGAGTCCCAGTTTTTTACGGAGTTCTCTCCAGGCAGTTCCCGTGTCCCTGAGGAGGATATGCTGTCGAAGATGTAACGGTAGGTCTCCCCATTTACAGTGCAGGACAGCTGCAAGATTATATGGTTGTGCTATTTGTGATTCCAGTGAAAAATTTGAGAAATATGAGGTACCCTGGATCCAGTCTAGTCCTATCCTCACTAGACTGCATAAGTTATATAGTCTGATGTCTGGGAGGTTCATGCCACCTCTGAGTCTAGGGGGTACAATTTGTGTAGAGCTATGCGGGGCTTCCTTGAGGACCAAAGGAAGTTAGTAAGGGACTTCCGAAACAGTGTCAAGTCTTTGTGCTTGATAAGTAAGGGAAGGGTCTGAATTACATACAATAATTTAGGGAAGGAGACCATTTTATACAAGTGGCATCTACCAATAAGGGAGAGAGGGAGTTTGGACCAACTAGCTAATTCTTTGGTAAGTTTAAGGAATAGTGGAGTGTAGTTCAGGTGGTACAATGAAGACGGGGTCTTGCCAATCATAATTCCCAAGTATTTAATGTGGTTTTTAGCTAACGGGAAAGGGGACGAGGCCGACCAAAATGGAGGTTGTGGGGATTTTAACGATAAAATCTCACTCTTGGTGTAATTAATCCGGAGCCCAGAACATAATCTGAATCTATCAAAAATGGTCTTGACTCGATCAACATCCTGTGCTGGGTTGGAGGTGAAAAGTAAAATGTCATCAGCAAAGAGGACAGACCGGAGTTCCTCATTGCCAATCAAGACTCCTGAAAGGGGGGCATGACATGCAAGGTAGCGGGCTAAAGGTTCCAAAGCCAGATTAAAGAGGAGGGGGGAGAGGGGGCAGCCCTGGCGGGTGCCTTTGTGTAAAGGAATATTGTTAGACAAGAAGTTTGAGGTGACTACCTTCGCAGTGGGGGATTTGTACATGGCGGTGATAAGGTGTAGAAAGGGACCCGTAAAACCGAATTTTTGAAGGGCAAGATGGAGCCAATGGAAGCTAACATTGTCGAACGCCTTTTCGGCATCCAACGTGAGTATTGCAATATCAGATTGTGGCTGGCTTTGTTGTTGGGATAGTACAGCTAAGACTTTACGGATGTTGGCCGTGGCTGAGCGGCCTTTAGTGAAGCCTGATTGGGATGGGTGAAGAATGGTGGGCATTATGAGTGCTAGCCGACTGGCCATGATTTTAGATAGCAATTTAGCGTCAAGATTAATCAAAGAAATAGGGCGGTATGAACCTGGTTCAGACGGGTCCTTGCCTGGCTTGGGGATAAGTTTTATATACGCTTGGGCACCGGTAGGAATATAATCACCTCCGTCCAAAATGAACTGATAAAGGGCAAGCAGGGAGGGAGAAAGGATATCCTCAGTCAATTTAAAGAATTCAGAGGAAAAACCGTCTGGGCCAGGAGCTTTGCCAGGGGATAGTGAGGAGATGGCGTCAATGATTTCCGATATATCAATAGGGGCATTAAGTTGGGAGAGTTGAAGCTCTGAGACTCCGGGTAAGGTGACCTCCCGAAGGAAATTGAGGGCTGTCAATTCATCAATGGGGTCTCGACCGTAAAGGTTAGCATAGAAATTTTCCATGATCTTGTTAATACCGTCCGGGGTTGAGGTGAGGGTTCCCGTGGGGTCTTTTAAGGATTTTATCGACGTGACAGTGTGTGGTCCCTTACAGAGGCGAGCCAAGAGTTTGCCTGATTTGTTCCCAAATTTGTGATATTGTATGTCCTGTACAAATTTATGAAACTGTTCCTGGGCCAGAGCCCATTTGTCAAAATCTTGTTTCGCCTCTTTCCATTGTGCTACGTGCAAGAGGGAGTGCCGCTCCTGGAGACGGGAATGTGCAGCCTGCAGGGCCGCGCTGGCTTTTTCATAGCCAGCCGCTGCCCTTTTTTTGTAAGCAGAGGCAAAGGCGATGATTCGCCCTCTAAGGACCGCTTTGCCCGTCTCCCAGAGCAGCACGGGATTGTCAGCGTGCTGGGCGTTGTCCGACAGAAAGTCCCGCCATGTGTCGGCTAGTACATTGCGCAGTTCGGGGTTGCCTGCTAAATAGGATGGGAAACGCCGGGGCTTATAGTTAGATCTTGGGGCGGAGATTGTGAGGGAAACCGATATGGGCGAGTGATCCGAAATGACCATGTCAATGATGTCAGGGGTGTGCAGCAAATGTAGGATAGACGGGTTCCCGAAGAAATAGTCAATTCGGGAAAATGAGTCGTGTGGAGGGGAGTAGTAGGTGTATGACCTATCAGTGGGGTTCGCCAGGCGCCAGACATCAGTAAGGTGGAGACTGTTAGCGAAATCAGCGAGGAGAGAGGGAGGTGTAACAGGTGCATTGGGGGCACACGACGATCTGTCTGTGAGTGGATCAATAACCGCATTGAAATCTCCCCCCAGGAGGAGAGGAAGATGGGCTTCGGGAGCCAGTAAACCCGTTAGTTGTTGGAAAAAAAGCGCAGAGGTGGGGGTTGGGGCATAAATGTTGGTCAGGACAAGGGACTCGGAATTATCGGCCAGGAGAAGAATGAGCAATCTACCATCAGTGTCTGAGTGTAAGGTGGAAATGTCTATTGTGACCCGTTTATGGACCAATATGAGGACGCCCGCCTTGCCCTTGTGAGAGGCCGAGCCATAAATCCGACCTACCCACAGTCTTTTCATGCGGTCTAGATCCGACTGGGATAGGTGGGACTCCTAGAGTAGAGCTATATCAGCGCCCAGACGCCGCAGGTGACGCAGAACCGCCATTCGTTTATGGGGAGAACGGAGACCCTTCACGTTCCAGGAGACTATTTTCAAGTCAAGGGGGGTGTAAAAAGGGGATTAGTTGCGTGCAGGCAGGGATAATCACTATAGAGAAGTAATATAGCACTCGGAAGTGCTCAGATAGGTGCATGGGAGTAGGCACAGGGGTGGCATGAAGGAAGGAAGTGGGACGGGAACAAGCTTTGTGCCGTCTGCATTCCAGGAAAACCGGAATGAAGAGGGGCAAAACCAACAGGATAACAAAAATAAAACTAGAACATACCATAACAAGTGTAGACTTCACTTTTTTCCGTACGGCAACAGAACCTCCGACAGCGTTACCGGTTTGTAGCTGGTTCCGCTCGCTCTGGGCAAAAGGATGGTATGCTGCAGAAAGGGAAAACAGATGGCATTCCAGGCATGACACCCCGGCAGTAGAGACGAAGTGGAAGCAGGAACCGCGGTAAGACTGTGTACAGAAAGGAACAAATATAACATTATAAAACAGTAGCATCTAGGTGCGGTAATATGAAGTAACAAGAGTGGGGGGGGGGGGTAACCCGCAGTTGCCAAAAACCTTGGTGGGCATGTCGTGACTCAAGGAGCAGTTGTCGCAAGGAATCAAATAGCTAGTAGCGGTATCAGACAGGCACCTTGAGTCAGTGGTCGTAACAAGGACATTGTGCTGGCGATGAGGCCATATGAGAAGTGTTGACTTCAGCGGCACCTGTCCCTGTATGAGGAGTTGGAAGAGAAATGGCCCCTCTTGGGAGATTCTTTTCGGGGGCTGCGAAGGTCCCTATGAGAAGGGGAGACGGGAGGCGCAGCAGGGGGTTGCGTATCCATGGACAAATGCAGATGGGTTTGAATATGGTCTATGGCTTCTTTCGGATGGGTGAAGGCTTTAGACTCGCCAAATTGGTCTGTGAACCTAAGGGTTGCTGGATAAGCAAGGGTGAACTTCAGGCCCTTTTGGTAAAGGGCATTACACGCCGGTTGAAAGGCCTTGCGTCTACGTGCCACTTCCTGGGAATAGTCCGCGAAGAGTAGTAGTTTGCTGCCATCC
The DNA here is from genome assembly GCF_965119305.1 of Pelophylax lessonae. Taxonomy (NCBI): domain Eukaryota; kingdom Metazoa; phylum Chordata; class Amphibia; order Anura; family Ranidae; genus Pelophylax; species Pelophylax lessonae. Next base: position 5,402,383 of record NC_138771.1, on the reverse strand, counting down.
AGGACGAGTGACTTGGCATTTTTAAAAGACTTTAGGATGGATAGTCTGTCAGCGTAGTTTAAGTAGCGAACTATGACCGGACGGGGGGTCTTGCGGTCGTTGGAGGGCGCACCAAGATGGTGAGCTCGTTCAATGGTACACGTTGTCGTTAATCCAAGAGCCTGAGGTATGCGTGTAGAACAGATATCTGGTAGATGACCCGCATTGAACGATTCAGGCAGTCCTATGATCCTCAAATTGTTCCTACGTGACCTGTTCTCAAGATCATCAATCTTATCCAGCAAGTACTGTTGTGTCTGAGCTGTTTTGGCTTCATTAGAGAAAGAGGATTGCATTTCATCCTCCAGGTCTGAGACCCTATTTTCCACCTCTGTGAGACGTTTTGCCTGATCACCCAGCTCCTTGCGAAGCTGGGATATCCCTGCTGGGACCGCCCGCTCCACAGCATCAGTGATGGTGGGTGAGATAATGGCAGCCACCGCTTGGGCCATTAGCTGATATTGGGGGTCCATTTCAGACATTGCTGTAGGCAGTGTGTGCTGCGGGGCCGCGCCATCAGCAACAGGTGCGGCGGCCATATTGCCCGGGGGGGTGGGGAGCGGCCTGTTGTATTGTATCGGGCTGCAACGGGGCCGTGGTAGCGCTCGCTCCGTGGACGAGGAATCGATCCATTAGAAGCAAGGCGGTGCGGGGTGACTCACCGGCGCTGGAGGAGCTGCGAATGACGAGCAGCGAGCGGGGATGGCAGAATTTGTAGAGAAGGTTAGTCGGAGCCGCTGCGCTCACTCCTTCTCCATACGGCGCCGGAACCGGAAGTCGTCGTTTTTACATTTTAGAATGGGGTGCCTCGAGATTGTCCATAATTTTAAAAGGCGCCTCGACTGGAAAAAGGTTGAGAAACACAGCTCTACATTGAAGGTAATAAACCTGCATTGCTCCGGCTCCATTCATGAAATATAAATACACTTTGCTGGTCTTTTGTCATTTGAACAGATTGCAACACATGGAGGAAACGTTCTGTCATTGGACTCGCTGACACCATCTGAGCCGCAGTGTGACAGTTTCCCAATACTTTCCATTGTGCCCTGTCCTGCCACTAAATTATTTACCCCCCTCCCCCACGCTCAGACCCCCCAGCCAGATGAGGCCTGACACCGCCTGACATTATTGAGTCATGTGTGATGGATGCATGGACCGGGGAGATGCTTGATGGATTTTGGGAAAGACCGCAAACTGAATACAGGACAATAAAATCTGGGAAAAGTTGGGAACTCTAAAGTCTTAAAGCATACATAGGAGAGGTTTTACCTGGCAGAGGATATGATATTCTGACCAGCCAGTCCTAAGATTTGCACAGCTCTGTCTAACACCCAGACTGGTGACCTGACTTTCCTCCCCTGTAGTTATACAGAACAGCTTGGTCCCCCCCCCCTGCCCCCTGCCTGTGAGTGGACAAGGAAGGAGTAAAAGAAGACTGATTAGGTTACCCCTCTGCCCCCTGCCTGTGAGTGGACAAGGAAGGAGTAAAAGAAGACTGATTAGGTCACCTCTCTGCCTTCTACCTGTAAGTGGACAAGGAAGGAGTAATAGAAGACTGTTTAGGTCACCTCTCTGCCCCCTGCCTGTAAGTGGACAAGGAAGGAGTAATAGAAGACTGTTTAGGTCACCTCTCTGCCCCCCGAATGCAGAGATGTATAGTAACGAAGTAGAACTACTTAAGTACTGTACTTAAGTACCGAAATGCGGTATCTGTACTTTCCTAGAGTATAATTTTTTTCTCCTACTTCTACTTTTACTTCACTACATTTTTCCGATGATTTCGATACTTCTACTCAAGTATTTTTTTTTTGTGCTGCATAGTTACTCGTTACTTTTAAAAAAAATTACCACTGCCAGAACAGTAGATGGCAGGTTGCATAAAGCTCAAAAAAATGTGTATAATGTCATTTGTAAATCAGCGCATACGAAAATAAAGGCTGTGTATAATAAAAGCTGCTATACCAAATCTTTCCAATAAAAAGAAAATATGAAACAAACAAATAAATGGTGCTACAGCGCTTAAAGTGCATCAAGAAACTACTAACAAACACAACTTGGCTGTGCGAATAAAGTGCCTGTGCAATCGATATAATATCATCGTTGCCCCCAGTGCCCTGCCCACACTCCACACAGTATCAAAAAAAAAGTGACACGAATGTGCTAAAGCCTAAATGCAGTGAAAATAATTATTCCCACAATGTAACAGTAAATTCAATTCATATAAAATATGACAATAAATCACAATAAAATAAGTTATGAAATAAGTTAGGTCAGGTTGAAGTGTGTAAACCTATCTATAACGAAAAGTCCATAAATGAATTCCAGTGTGCAAATCTAAAGTGTCACTTCACTTGTCAGATGCTTCCACCTCCTTGACCAATGTAGAATAGATGTCACCCCCAAAGTCTTAGGCTGCTTAAAGCCAAAGGCTCCACCCCATGCCATAAACCTTTCCCTTTACCTAAATAATTGAGACCACACCGTGCTTGGAGTTAATTGGCCACAGCAGCCATTTTATTAACCCTTTTACCTTAAAATTAACATAAGGAGAAAAAACATTCCTTACAAACATAAAACAATCAGTCATTAGGCCTGTTGGTCTTTGAGGCTCCTCCAAATAATTCCAAATCCTGCACTGCGGGACCTGTGCCCTGATAGGCCTCCAGCCGCGTCACCGGCTCGGAGACAAACCACTCCCCGCAGTGCCACCATTTTGAATTCCATTTAAACTGACATTAAATGGAATGCACCATAGGGACCCATACCAACGATGAGTCCCAACCATACCCTTATCCTAAACTGTTCACCTCCCCCGCCAGCAAAGACCAACAAAACGCCACCAGCACCCAAGGGTGACACCTTACCCTTGCGTGCCCCTCCAAACCCTCAAGGCTCGCTGGATCCCATCCTGTAATCCCAGGGCCCATAAATCTATACCCACCGCATTGAGGTGGACTCCATCATCCCGCAGATACCGCCATGTGTCCACTTCCAACTCCAGGTGGCGAACCACCAACCCCCCATTCCGACACACAAAGCGCCCCACTTCCTTGTTCAACTTAATCCGAGCCTTATTAAGGCGCGCGACCGACCTGGCCATGCGCCAGGACGTGCGGGCCACCATATCCGACCAAACTACAAGCAGCGCCGGAAAAGCCGTGCGCAGCCTAAGGAAATCCAACTTTATGTCCCTGATCAAGGCCCGCGCGGACCTGGCCCCCAAATCGTTGCCCCCGGCATGCAGCACCAAAACATCTGGCTGCCTGTCCAACCGGGCGAAACGATGCACTTCGGGAAGGACCCTGCCCCAAGTAAGCCCCGGCACCCCCAGCCACCTGACACAAGCCTCGTGCCGAGAAAAACCAAGTTGTCTACCATTAGGACGCACATCAGCTCTCCGGGCCCCCCAGAAAACATACGAGTGTCCCACGATCCAAACAAGGCAGGGTTCCAAACCTACAAGAAAAGGGGACAAAAGGAAAAGAAAACCAACCAATACTCAGATAACCAGCCGGGCCCACACCCCCCCAGCGACAAAAACCACCCCCCGTACATACCCTACACCAACAGCTGTGGACGAACGTACAACAAGAACCTCCTAGACTCCCAGCGCCCAATGCGTTTGACCGCATCGTCGTTCAATCCCCAGCGTGCAGCCTCAGTGGCCGCCCCGATCCGAAAGGAATGAGATGCAAACCTACTGGCATCCAAACCCAAAGAGCCCACACACCTTCTGAACACCGATACAAATTGAAAACGGGATAACGACGACCCGTCCGCATGCATTAAAAATGAACCGGGCCGCGAAGGGCGGATTGCCCAGTAATCCCGAACCGCCCCTACCGGGCACAGCGGTGAAGACGGCACCGCGAACAACCGGACACGGACCCCCTTGCCACTCTGGTCCGTTTTGGACCGTCGAAGGAGGATAGTAACCCCCTCCCGACCGACAGAGACATCCTGACCCAATAGGCCCCCCGGCACCGTCCGGGAGGAGCTGACCAATTCCCCAATCCGGAAAGCCCCGAAAAAAGCGAGAGAAAAGGCCGCCTTAAACAACACCACCTCGTAACTCGAGGCGCAGTGCACCCCCAATTGCCGGCAGACGTCCTGCAAAAGAGCGAAGGACACCGGGCGCCTAGTGTCCCTCCTCCGATAAGCCCTGGAATAGCCCCGTAACGCTTGTCTCACCACGAAGTCCTTCGTGTAATCCTGACAACCCAGAAATTTAAACAGAAAGGCCAAGCCGGACAACTTGCGAGCCACAGCGGAAGCCGACGCGCCCCTCTCAAAATGATCAGAGACAAAAGAAAGTAACACCCACCTGACCTCCGGACCCAGAGGATCCACCGATGCCACCCGCAACACCTCCAGCCACTCCAACCATACCTTGCAATAAGCCGACCACGTGGACTCGCTCACCGACTTCCTGATCCATCCAGCGAGGACCCCAAGGCAATCCCCCATAGCCACTCCGGACACGTGACTCCGCGTTGCTCCGCTGCCGGTGCCAACTCCCGGAACCTGTCCCACTGAAAACGAGACAGCGCGTCAGCAATATCATTCTTAACCCCCGGAATGTGCACAGCGTACAGGAAAACATTCAACCGTAGACACCGCAAAACCAAATACCTAAGGAGGCGCACCACCGGCTGAGACGAAGCCGACGCGCGGTTGATCACCTGAACCACCCCGAGATTGTCGCAATGGAGGCGAACCTTCAGGTTCCTGAACTCCGCCCCCCAAATCTCCAGGGCCACCACCACCGGGAACAGTTCCAGCAACACCAAGTTGCTGACCAGCCCCGCTGCCTGCCATGCCCCCGGCCAAGGGGCGGCGCTCCACGCCCCCCGGTGAAAAGCCCCGTACCCCGCCGAACCAGCAGCATCGGTAAACAGTTCCAAATCAAAGTTGCTGATCGGCCCGGCCATCCACAAGGATCTACCATTGTATGTGGCCAAAAAACCGTGCCACAGACGCAAGTCATCCCTGTGTTCCCTGTTGAGCCTGACGAAGTGAGTGGGCAACTTCACCCCCGAAGTCGCCGCCGACAGCCGTCGGCAGAAAACCCGGCCCATGGGCATAATGCGGCAGGCAAAATTCAATTTACCCAGCAACGACTGCAAGCTGCGCAACTGAATCTTGCGCAAACCCAGCACCCCTTCAATTTCAGCTCTCAAAGCCCCCAATTTATCCTCCGGTAGGCGACACTCCATGGCCTCCGAATCCACGACAATGCCCAGGAAGCTGAGCACCGTGGTCGGGCCTTCCGTCTTGTCGGGGGCCAACGGAATGCCGAAGCTCCCGGCCACATGCTGCAACGTGGCAAGCAGGATCGCGCACCCGTTGGAAGAGGGCGGGCCCACACACAGAAAGTCGTCCAAATAGTGGATCACCGAATTCACACCGGAAACCTCCCGAACCACCCACTCCACAAAGGAACTGAAGGTCTCAAACAGCGCGCACGATATGGAGCAGCCCATAGGAAGGCAGCGATCCACATAATACGCCCCTTGCCACCGGCAGCCCAGCAATCGAAAACTGTCCGGGTGAACCGGGAGCAACCTGAAGGCCGCCTCAATGTCCGATTTGGCCAGCAAGGCCCCCCGCCCATAATGTCGCACCCAGGCCACCGCGGCGTCAAAGGAAATGTAAGACACCGTACAGGCATCCGGGTCGATGGCGTCATTCACAGACCCACCCTTTGGGAAGGAGAGGTGGTGAATGAGGCGAAACTTGTTGGGTTCCTTCTTGGGAACCACCCCCAACGGCGAAACCACCAAGTCACGCACCGGCACCTCCGAAAACGGGCCCGCCATGCGACCGAGAGCCACTTCCTTGTGCAACTTATCCGACACCACCAAAGGGTGGCGCAATGCCGAACGCAAATTCCTCGCCACCGGCGGCACCGAGGCCAAAGAGCAAGGGATACGAAAACCCACCGCAAAACCCTCCCCCAGAAGTCGGGCAGCCGCCCTATCGGGGTACCTATCTAGAAAAGGCCGCAGCCTTTCCACCCTCACCGGCGTCGTCCCCTTTGTGCGAAGGCTCTCCGGACCGCCCCTTTCCGGACTTAAAACACCGAGCCAAGGAATGGGAACCTCCGCAACCGGAGCATTCATGTTTGAAGCGACATGTGCCACCGAACTTACAGGAACCCTCATTAAATTGCCAGCAGAAACCCCTCCTCTTTGCGGCCGGCTGTCCCGGGGTCGCAGAACCACCGGCCCCCCCTGGAAAAAACTGATTCGGAGCCTTCGCAGACGACATGAGCCGCATCCACAGGCTGATGTCCTTGTGGTCCCACCGCAAGGACGGCCTAACCGCCTTCCGCTGCCGGAACTGTTCGTCGTACCGCAGCCAGGCCGACCCCCCGTAAACCCGATAGGCTTCCCCTACAGCGTCCATGTAGCAGAACAGGGCCGAGCAGTTTTCCGGCGCCTTTTCCCCTATGACGCCCGCCAGAATGGCAAAGGCCTGCAGCCAATTGGCGAAGGTCCGAGGGATAAGCCGATAGCGTCGCGCCTCCTCGTCCTCCTTCTTGCGCTCCTCCGGTTTAACCCTGTCCAGGTGAAACTTCTCGAGGGGCAACAGCGTGAAGATTTCCACGTACTCACCCTTCCAGATCTTCTCCCGGACTTCCTGCTTCAAATGTGCCCCCAATGGGCCCTCAAAACAAACATATACCTCACCTTTCGCTGAATCGTCCAGGCGAACAGCGTCCGCCTTCCCCTCCTCCGCCGTCCCGGTCTTGTCCCCCGCCGCCCCGGCCGTCACTGCCACCACTGCCGGCGCACCAACAACCTGGGGAGGGGCCCCAGCCCCCCCCGCAACTAGCCCCGTGGAAGACGGCCCCGCCTGCCCCGGGGCCCCCCCCGGCTCCGTGCCCGAGCCCCCCGCCGGAGGCACCCAAGCCGCCGCTGGAGACAAGCGGCCCCCGTCCCCCGGGGGCAAACGCCCCAAGAGGTCCCGTAGACCCAGGAGGAAGCCCCTCAAACCCCCATCATCACCCCCTTCCGGGGTCCCCGCCCCCACTGGCCGGGACACCCCCACCCCCCGAGCCCCTCCAGCACTCCCACCCCCCACATCAAACAAGCCCCGCAAATCAGACAAAGCCAGAGAAGGAATTGTGACCTCACCTGCCTGCCCAGGGGGGGCGCCCCCAGCCGCCGATCCAGCCTCCCTCGTCGCCGACCGACCACCGATATCCTCTTCCACATCCGATCCGGACACCTCGCCTTCCGAACGATCGTCCCCGGGCACCGCCGACATCCGTCCACCAGGTGTCGCACTCCCGCCATCTGCAGAGCCGAGCGACAGGCGTCCACGCCCCCGTACTCCAGCTCCGCCCGACGGAGACCTCTGTGAACCAGCCGAACTTCCGATGACCCGGCCACGTGACTTGCCCCGCCGCGTCATCTCTCTGCGCCCAGCCGAGGCCGACTCCGAGTCCCGCCGATCACTGCTGCCACCGGCCGCCATGAAGCCGCTCCCACGCCGAGGCACCCCTCCGACCGGAGCATCGCCAGTAGGGGAGCCCGCCAGTCCAGCAGCACCCCGGCGAGAGGGACGGGGAGAGACCGAAGGCCGCCTCCCCCCACTACCCCCAGAGCTCCGTCCATGCAGAGGATTCCTCCCAGAGGCGCGCACGGCCGCAGCAGGAGAACGCTTAGCCGGCGGCCCTGAAGGGTCCCTGTCGGGGCTCCTAGGATGACGCTGAGCTCGAGGGGAAGGGTCCGGTGAAAAACGCTCCGGCGGCCGTGACCGCCGAGCCCGCGGGACCGCAAGCCCCTCCGAATCCTGTGCAGAGTCCTGAACCCCCATCAACGTGGAGACCTGGGACCGGAGCCACTCAGTCCCCTTCACCGCAGCAGCGGCCTTGATTTGCTCCAGCAAAACGTCCAAATCCGCCATCACAGACCAGGGAAGCTGAGGTGAGATGCTCTGCAGTGAAAAAGGTGGGTGACCAAGCTTCTTCTTCCTTCGTCCGTTGAACTTCCACTGACCTCCAATCTGAGGGGCCACCCCTCCTAACTGTACCTCAACCCCTCCCAAACCTGATACACCAATCCCTGAATACCCCCCAACTCAAAACAATTTAATTTAACTCACACCTGCCCTGTCTCCCCTCTTCACATGGTCATGTCTGCCCTGCGCTATTTTTTTTTTTTTTTTTTTTTGCTTCGGGCCTTGCTTCAGTGCTCGAGTGACCGACCAACACACTTAATGGTGGTGGCACTGGTGGATAGCGTCTGGGTGGCACTGTGGCACTGACTGCACTGGTTCAAAAAGCCATATATATTTAATCATTTCAATTCTCAATCTCATTGGTCCTCTCCTCATAACATATTAATAACTTAGGTGATGAACTTCTTGGCGACCCTGGCAGGATGACGGGGACACCCGCCACTTCTGGAGCCGAGCCGCTGTGATTCCCCAACATGTGACAAAGTGACAGCCAGGAGATCTAGTGGCTAGTAGTGCTCAACAATACCGCTTTTATATATAAAAATGAAATAAAATATACTGACTCACAATTTAGTAGTAGTAGTAGGTAGCGTGTAGCAGTAGGCAGCACAACTCAATTCAATCAATCCCACAGCCTCGCTCGCGCCGCGGCCCGCGGAATCACTGTCATGATCATCAAGTTAAGACCGCACTGGAGGAGCCGTGCTGCCGTCTTCCCACTCGAGGTCTCTGCCTCTAGACGTGTTGTGTGTCACTCAGACTCCACCCCTTAGGGCCCTTACTGAGAGGAGTTGTGACGCGGGCGGCGGGACGCGGGAGCATTTTCTTCGTCATCTCATCTTCTTCTCTATGAGGTGAGTGAGGTGGACCGTGGAGAGGGCCTAATCCTTGCCATGGCAAATGTGCCATTTGAGAATCAAATAATCAATATACAGTAAAATATTAATATATTATATACACACGGGTCATGGGTGGCTTTTTTGAACCAAGAAGAGTGAGACTGACGGCTATGATGATTATCCGACCATCCATGGTCCATGGACCATAAGTGTTGTGTTGTGGTGGTGTCTGTGCTTCCTGCGGCCTGCCTCTGCCTGTGCGGTTGTGCCTGCACTGCAGTGGCCACTGGCAGTGGCACTTGACTTGAGCAAAGCAAATGAGCACTACTAGTGTGAAGGACAGGTGGTGGAAGCATGTTCTGACAAGTTCTTATAATGAAAATAATATAGACAGCTTTTTGAACCAGTGCAGTGCCAGTGCTACTAAGGTGAGAGGCAGAGAGAGAGGCTATCCAGTCCACCACTTTACTGAGCAGATGACAGAAGAAAGGTGGAAGCATCTGACAGCAAGTGACAGCACTTCTTAGATTGCACACTGGAATTCAGTTATGGACTTTTCCTTATAAAGTTTAGTTTCTACACTTAAACTTGCACCTAACTTATTCACAATCACAACTTATTTTATTGTGGTATTGTCATATATATTTTATATGAATTCAATTTACATTGTGGGAATAATTTGCACTGCATTTAGCACAGACATGTCACTTTATTTTTGATACTGTGGGCGATGATTTTGAATACAAGAAGAATATATATATATATATATATAATTGCAGGCACTTTATTAGCATTTTTTAGCACAGCCACTTTGTTAGTAGTTTTTGATGCATTTTTCACTTTAAGCGTTGTAGGTTTGATGAAGCTGGCCTGGCATTCATTTGAAATAATAAAAAACAATATGATGTTCAAACTTTTGACTTCTTTCTTTAATAACTACATAACACAGTACTTGTACTTCTACTTTCAGTACTTAAGTAGAATTTTGTTTTCAAAACTACTGGTACTTTTTACTTTTAGTACTTAAGTAGCAAATTTTTTGAAAAAACTACTTGCAATACTTAAGTAAAAAAAATGTTGAATACTTTAGTACTTCTACTTAAGTAACTTTTTCTGCGAGCACTTCCACTTCTACTTAAGTCATTTTTTGATCGAGCACTTGTACTTTTACTCAAGTAGAAATTTTGAGTACTTTATACAAGTCTGCCCGAATGTGAGTGGACCAGGAATGAGTAATAGAAGACTGATTAGGTCACCCCTCTGCCTTCTACCTGTAAGTGGACAAGGAAGGAGTAATAGAAGACTGTTTAGGTCACCTCTCTGCCCCCTGCCTGTAAGTGGACAAGGAAGGAGTAATAGAAGACTGTTTAGGTCACCTCTCTGCCCCCCGACTCTGAGTGGACAAGGAAGGAGTAATAGAAGACTGATTAGGTCACCCCTCTGCCCCCTGCCTGTGAGTGGACAAGAAAGGAGTAATAGAAAACTGATTAGGTCACCTCTCTGCCCCCCGACTGTGAGTGGACAAGGAATGAGTAATAGAAGACTGATTAGGTCACCCCTCTGCCTTCTACCTGTGAGTGGACATGGAAGGAGTAATAGAAGACTGATTAGGTCACCTCTCTGCACCCCATATGTGAGTGGACCAGGAAGGAGTAAAAGAATCTGATTAGGTCACCTCCCTGCCCCCCGACTGTGAGTGGACAAGGAATGAGTAATAGAAGACTGATTAGGTCACCCCTCTGCCCTCTACCTGTGAGTAGACAAGGAAGGAGTAATAGAAAACTGATTAGGTCACCTCTCTGCCCCAGTGGTGTATTTAGGTTTTGTCCTGCCCTAGGCCTGACTAAGTTTGTTCACCCAATAATTTAAATATGACCCACCGCTTCCTCTAAAGGCCACACCCCTTCCTGTTTATGAGCCACCCTGTCACCTGTACACCACAGACCACAATCACAGTCTATCTGTGCCCAGCAGCATAGCCTTATCAGTTCCCATAAGTTCAGCCTCATTACTGCCCATCAGTGCAGCCTTATCAGTACAGCATATCAGTGTGGCCTCATCAGTGGCCATCAGTACAGGCCCATCAGTGGCCACCAGTGTAGCCTATCAGTGCCCATAAGTGCAGCCTATCATACCGGCTGGTAGCAGTGTGACTGCTTTATGGGGGTGCCAGACTGATTTGCCTCCTGGACCCTGCCCTCTGGCCCAATTCACCCCATAATACTGGCGCTAAACTAAAAGTGTAGCGCAATCCGGCAGGGGCCCTTTTCGTGTGAGAGCCGGGAGAATGCTGTTTTTTTTCATGCAGTGTGCAACTTTTTTGCAGCCCCCCTTCAAAGTGCCGCTCTAGGCCTGGGCCTTGTTGGCCTAGGCCAGTGATGGCAAACCTTGGCACCCCAGATGTTTTAGAACTACATTTCCTATGATGCTCATGCAGTCTGCAGGAGCAGTTAAGCATCATGGGAAACGTAGTTCCAAAACATCTGGGGTGCCAAGGTTTGCCATCACTGGCCTAGGCCAAGATACAGCACCCCTCTGCCCTCTTCCTGTAAGTGGAAAGGGAAGGAGTAATAGAAATTGATTAGGTCACCCCTCTGCCTTCCGTCTGTGAGTGGTCTAGGAATGAGTAATAAAAAACTGATTAGGTCACCCCTCTGCCTGTGAGTGGACAAGGAAGGAGTAATGGAAGACTGATTAGGTCACCCCTCGGCCCCCTGACTGTGAGTGGACAGGGAAGGAGATATAGAAACTGATTAGGTCACCTCTCTGCCCTCTGCCTGTAAGTGGACAAGGAAGGAGTAATAGAAGACGGATTTGGTCACCTTTCTGCCCCTCACCTGTGAGTGGACATGGAAGGAGTAAAAGAAGTCTGATTAGGTCATCAAAAAACTGCCCAGTCTGATCTGAACCATTCTGTGTTAACTCCTGTATACAGAGAGGAGAGAGGTAGCGCAGCCTGCACCTCCTCACGGCTCTCTCCTCCTCTCTGCTGCTATCTGTACTCCTGCCCGCATCAGTTGCTATGTACACTTTGGGTGCTTACACAGCATTCTAGGGTGCCAGCAAAAGCACAGAGAGGAGGAGAGAGCCGGGGGAGGTGCAGGCTGTGCTCTCTCCCTTGTGTCTGTATACAGGTGGATTGGACTGTATAGAGTTTGATCACCTCCCACCATTCTCCTCCACACACTACTCCTGTACTGATAATAGGGATGTGGCAGGGTGAAGTTTTGTGCTAGGAGGGGGGATTTTGGGGGAGCAAAGTGAGCAGAATTTGTGTTTGGTGGTATTTGGGGGGGGGGTAACAGAATTTGTGCTGGTGGTATTTGGGGGGTGGGGGACAGAATTTGTGTTAGGAGGAGGGAATGAGGAGGCGGGTGGAAACAGAATTTGTGTTAGGAGGAGGGATTTGGGAGGGGGGGGGTGAAACAGAATTTGTGTTTGAAAGTGGGATAAAATGAGGGCGGGGAAAACAGAATTTGTGTTGGAGTGAGGATTCAGGAGAGGGGGGGGGGATTTGGGGGCATAGGGAAACAGAAATAATGCCCAATAAACCGGAATAAATCCCTCAGGAGGGATGTGTTGGAGCTGGAGAGAGTCCAGAGAAGGGCAACTAAACGAATTAGGGGATTGGAGGACCTTAATTATGAAGAGCGTCTGCAATCGCTTGATTTATTCTCCCTGGAGAAGAGACGCCTGAGGGGGGACATGATAGCAATTTTTAAATATCTCAATGGGGATCTCAGCTTAGAAAAAAAGCTGTTCAGGTGAAGGAATTGCATGAGGACTCGAGGACATACAATGTGATTAGAGGAGAAGTGTTTTAACCTCAGGCAACGTGGGGGGTTCTTTACTGTTAGGGCTACAAGATTGTGGAATTCTCTACCACAAGAGGTGGTTTCTGCGGGAAGTAGGGTGGCTTTCAAAAGACTATTAGTCTTACATCTCAAGGATCAGAACATTCAGGGGTATGAGAGATGATTACAGCCACACACACCTACACAGGGGGAACTGGATGGACTATTGTCTTTATTCAACCTCACCTACTATGTAACTATGTAACCAGCTCTGTGATGTCGCCATGGAGGAGGGGAAGAGGACTCCAGTGACAACCTGTGAAGCTCTGGTGAACTCCATGTCCAAGAGGGTTAAGGCAGTGCTGGAAAATAATGGCGGCCATACAAAATATTGACACTTTGGGCCCAATTTGGACATTTTTACTTAGGGGGTGTACTGACTTTTGTTGCCAGCGGTTTAGACATTAATGGCTGTGTGTTGAGTTATTTTGAGGGGACAGTAAATTTACACTGTTATACAAGCTGTACACTCACTACTTTACATTGTAGCAAAGTCTCATTTCTTCAGTGTTGTCACATGAAAAGATAGAATAAAATGTTTACAAAAATGTGAGGGGTGTACTTACTTTTGTGAGATACTGTAGACCCCATAGCGTATTCATATTGTATTATTATTATTAGCACATATTTTACACTGAAGAGATGAGGTAAATTACATTAGGTCCAACCATCAAACAATTACCCCCCCCCCCCCCACAAAGACTTTCCTGCTCTCACCTCGCAGGGCCATCAGGAGGGAGAGAAGTATTTAAAAGGTGTGAAGATGTGATTTGAATGATTGATTAGTCAGCGTTTCCCGTCCGGCGTGTCTTCCCATTCAGACTCAATCAATAACTCATCTGATATTAACTCCGCCGTTAAAACAATAAAGTCATTTAACTGGGAATGAAGGGAAATAAGAGAGACTCGCGAGCCGGGGAAGATGAATCAATAAAATGTGAATTCCTCAGGAAATCAATCTTGTCCATTTTTCCTTCTTTTATTATGTGTTGAGGATTATGGTAATGCGCGGCGCGCTCTCGCTGAGAGTACATTTGATGTGGAGGGGAAGTCTTGATGGATCATTGCATTTCTGATGTCTTTCTTTATTGTTTAAGGGCGACGAAGAGCGAAGAGCGAGAAGAGGTCTGAGAGTGAAGGCGGCCGGAGCGCAGACCTATTTATTATACTCTTCAGACTTGTGTACATAACCTCCGACCCGCAACCGGGACAAATCGATAGCGGTGACCTCAGGAATCGATGGCGGTGAGCTGGGCGGAGTTTACATCACACAACGCACGCTTCGCAAAACTTCAATTCTTGACATACTGGCTCTACTCTTTATTGGAAAGCTGGTGTTACCCATGGTAGCCATCCAGGGCATTGAAATGGGCAAGACAGCCTTTAGTCAACTTGAAGCTGATCATGGTCTTCCCCACTCCATAAATAGGGGTGTCATCAGTGGCGGCTGGTGCATTGGGGGCCCCCCTATCCATGCGTCCGGCCCCCTAATATACATGCAGGGCGCCGGACGCATGGATTCCAATGTTTTTTTTTTTTTATTTTAAGCACATGATTAGAGCCAGAGGCTCTAATAGGCTTCAAAAAAGGGTGGGCTCGGGGCGCAGAGCTCACCCAGTTGTCAGAGGCGTAACTAGGACCTTCAGGGCCCCGGTGCATTAACCACTTGCCGACTGCCTAACGCCGATCTACGTCGGCAGTCAGCCCCTCACAGGCAAAGTGACGTAGGTCTACGTCACTAGCTTGTGAGGGTCTAGGGAGCGAGCGCGCGCCCCCGGAGGCGTGCTCCCGCGTGGTCACGGACCCCACCGCGCGTGTGACCGGCGGACCCGATGTCCGCCGGTCACTCGGCGATCGGCGGGGGAGAGGGAGAATGTCAGGCAGCTTGTGTAAACAAGCTGCCTGTCATTCTCCTCGCTGTAAAGACACTGATCACACGGATCTAGTATGTAGATCCGTTGATCAGTGTCCTTGCAGCTCAAGCCACAGCCAATCACAGTAGAAAGCACGCCCCTAGGGACACACACAGCCCCTCCCTCCCAAATAAAGTTAACCCCTTCACAACCAGTGTATTTTTACAGTAACAGTGCATATGTATAGCACTGATTACTGTAGAAATGTCACTGGTAACCCCAAAAGTGTCACAAATGTCAGTCAAGGGTCCGATCTGTCCGCCCCAATGTCGCAGTACCGCAAAAAAAATCGCAGATCGCCGCCATTACGCGTTAAAAAAAAAAACAACAAAAATGACAAAAATCTTTCCCTTTGTTAGTAAACGCGATAACTTTTGCGCAAACCAATCAAAATACGCTTTTTGCGATTTTTTTTACCAAACATATGTAGCATAAAACAAATTGGCCGAAAATTTTAAAAAATTTTGATTTTTACTTTTTTTTTGGGGGGAATTTCATATAAAAAAATGTGAAAAATATTGCTATTTTTGCAAAATTGACGCTCTTTTTTTGTTTATAGCGCGTGATCAAAAAATCGCACAGGTGATCAAATACCGCCAAAAGAAAGCTCTGTTTGTGGGGAAAAAAAGGACGTCAAATCCGTTTAGGTACAGCGTCGCACGACCGCGCAATTGTCCGTTAAATTCACGCACTGCCGAATCACAAAATACCCCCTGGTCAGGAAGGGGGTAAAATCTTCCGGGGCTTAAGTGGTTAAGGGCCCCCCGGACCCCTGGCCGGGGCCCTTCTCTTCAAGCCTGGGGCTCTTCGCACTGATCCTGGGGGCCCTTTACTCTCATTGCAGGGCCCTTATTATGGTTCTGCAGTGAGCCCCCTTCCTGTCATCTTGGGGCCTCCCCAAGGTGGTGGAATGCCAGGGCCCGGTCGCAAGTGTGACCATTGCGATCCTGGAAGTTCACCCACTGGTGTCAGTAGTTTTTATTTTTTTAATTGTATTATTTTTTATGATTTTACTTTATTTTTTTACAATGTGACTGACTGACTCTGTCCATTCAGAAAAGGAAGGAGCTGGTAAGTTACATATTTACCGACCCCTTCCTGGTTCTCTATTGTGACACATCCCCTGCAGCAGCCGGCAGGAGAAGGGAGGGAGCACAGTGGGGGGGGGGGAACCAGGGGAGCACACAGAGGCCCAGAGACAGCAGAACACAAGTGAACTGGATAGGAGGAGTGGCGGGGGCAGCATACAGAGGAACCAATCTCCTCCATTTTCCTCCTGCAGTTACAGTAGGAAAAAGGAGGACAGTGATTTCTCTACATGCTGCCCCCACCGCCCCTGCCAGTTGTGTACAGGAGAGCTGCACAGGCCCCCTGGAGCATGGGGCCCGGTTGCAATTGCAACCCCTGTAGTTACGCCCCTGCCAGTTGTGTTACAATAGCGAATGAATATTTGCTATTATCACACTGTTTCTCCTCCCAGCCAATCAGGAAGTGGGTCCTGAGACCTGTTTCCTGATTGGCCGAAAGGAGAGGCCCTGCTATTGGCCGAGGAGCAGGAGGGAGGAGACGCATCGGAAGTCACCGCCACCGCTGCTGGGGGAAGCCGCCACCGATGGGTGGATCCCATATCTCTGCTTCTGTGTCAGCTGACTCAGCCCAGTGCCACCACTAGTTTTGCAAGCTAATTTTTGAGCGTTGCAGTCCATGCATAGACTTGATAGATATTCTACGTTGTGACTGAAGGACAAATTTAAATCAATGTTCTCATGCCTAGAGTTTAAAAGAGATGTATGGGAGTGCCTGCCCTCCACGTCAGTCCAGGTGAGTGAGCCGGCGACGGGGGGGGGGGGGGGGTGGTATGGTGTGCAAGCTGGTGTGGTGGGGTGGGGGGTTACGGTGTGTATTCCATCTGCCGCCTCCCCAGCCCATGGAGCACCAGCCCCCACTGGGTGTCATCTCATCTATTTACAAATTCCTTAACCACTTGCCAACTGCCGCACGACTATTTACGTCGGCAGTCAGCCCCTCACAGGCAGAGTGACGTAGAACACGGACCCCCTCCGTGCGTGTGACCGGCGGACCCGATGTCAGTCGGCGATCGTCGGTGCAGAGGGAGAAAGGCAGGCGGCTGATGTAAACAAGCCGCCTGTCATTCTCCCCTGTTTATGAACAGTGATCATACGGTTCTACTATGTAGGACCGTTGATCACTGTTCCTACACCTCAAGCCACAGCCAATCACAGTAGAAAGCACGCCCCTAGGGACACACATAACCCCTCCCTCTCAAAAAAAGTTAACCCCTTCACTGCCAGTGTCATTTTACAGTAACAGTGCATATGTATAGCACTGATTACTGTAGAAATGTCACTGGTAACCCCAAAAATGTCAAAAATGTCAGTCAAGGGTCCGATCTGTCCGCCGCAATGTCGCAGTACCGCAAAAAAAATCGCAGATCGCCGCCATTACGCGTTAAAAAAAAAAAACAACAAAAATGACAAAAATCTTTCCCTTTGTTAGTAAACGCAATAACTTTTGCGCAAACCAATCAAAATACGCTTTTTGCAATTTTTTTACCAAACATAGGTAGCAGAAAACAAATTGGCCGAAAATGTTAAAAAATTTAGATTTTTACATTTTTTTTTTGGAAATTTCATATAAAAAAATGTGAAAATTTTTTTTTTATTTTTGCAAAATTGTCGCTCTTTTTATGTTTATAGCGCATGATCGAAAAATCGCACAGGTGATCAAATACCACCAAAAGAAAGCTCTGTTTGTGGGAAAAAAAAGGCCATCAAATTCGTTTAGATACAGCGTTGCACGACTGCGCAATTGTCCGTTGAATTCACACAGTGCCAAATCGCAAAATAGGCCCTGGTCAGGAAGGGGGTAAAATCTTAAGGGCTTAAGTGGTTAATGAAACGCACCCTCCAGACAAATCTAAACAGATGTTGCAATGGGAAAATGAACTTAAAGCGGAGTTCCGGACTCAAAATCGCTTGCTAAGGGCCACCTGAAAAAGAAATGGGTGCTCCCAATTTTTTTTTTTTTTTGGTCACTTACTTTGATATTGAAGAAAATATACTCACCTTCCTTCCTCTTCCTCCCTCTGCGGCCACGGCCCGCGCCGTCACTTCCGGCTTGCGATGACTCCTGGGAGCTGAACGTCATCACTCCCAGAAGTCAATGTGCCTGTACCGACCCCGCTCGTCAGTTCCCGTTCAGGCGCGGCATTCCCTGCTAAACAGCTTCTGGGCATGCAGGGATGACGCGCCCACACCGGAAGTGACGTGCGGGGCTGGTGCAGGCTCATTCTGGGAGAAGAGGACGCGGAAGAGGATGCAGAAGAGGACGCGCTGGCTTCAGCTGCCCACAACAGAGATGGTAGCGCCGGAGAAGAAATTTTAACCACTTAAGCCCCGGAAGATTTTACCCCCTTTCTGACCAGGGGGTATTTTGCGATTCGGCACTGCGTGATTTTAACGGACAATTGCGCGGTTGTGCGACGCTGTACCTAAACGAATTTGACGTTCTTTTTTTTCCCACAAACAGAGCTTTCTTTTGGTAGTATTTGATCACCTGTGCGATTTTTTGATCATGCGCTATAATCAAAAAAAGTGCGACAATTTTGCAAAAATAACAATATTTTTCATATTTTTTTATATGAAATTCCCAAAAAAAATTTAAAAATCTAAATTTTTTTACATTTTTGGCCAATTTGTTTTCTGCTACATATGTTTGGTAAAAAAAAAATCACAATAAGCGTATTTTGATTGGTTTGCGCAAAAGTTATTGCATTTACTAACTAAGGGAAAGATTTTTGTAATTTTTGTTGTTTTTTTTTTAACGAGTAATGGCGGCGATCTGCGATTTTTTTTTCGGGACTGCGACATTGCGGCGGACAGATCACAGACTTTGTTTACATTAGCCCCCTGCCTTTCTCCCTTCACAGCGGACGATCGCCAGTGACCGGCGGACATCGGGTCCGCCGGTCACACGCACGTAGGTGTCCGTGAACGAGCCGAGGCGGGAGCGTGCCTCTGGCGACGCGTGCCCGCCCGCTATCGGCTCCCAGGCTAGTGACGTACCAGTAATAGGTAAATATTTCTTCTAAAAGGTAAGTGCGACCCGGGACAGTACAGAGGCTATCCATTGTGGAATGTACCAGCCCTGACTGTCCCGGGGGTATTTTTATCTAAATTTGACCCCCGAGGCCGGAACTCCTCTTTAACCCCACCTTCTCTCCTGATGAATGGGAGGAGATGTTAGATAACATGCGAAAAGCCACCAGATCTATCAATGTGCGTGAAATGGCTCTTAAACTTCACACTAGATGGTACATGACACCTGCTAAAATCCACACCATCTATCCTACGGCTTCTTCCATGTGTTTTTGTGGGTGTCAAGAGACTGGCTCTTTCACTCATACTTTTTGGTGCTGTCAACACCTTCAACCTGTATGGCAGAAGGCTACCACAATGTCACCATCCATTGCAGGTCACCCCATTTCTTTAACATTACCCATATGCCTCTTTTTTGCTTCCATCCCTGGGGTTCCTGTTCCTCATATGAGACTGATTCACACGTTGTTTGTAGCACTCCTATGGGCGCTGTCACTGAACTGGCATTCTCCAGTTGTCCCTTGGTCAATGGTATTGTCCAGAATGGAGATGATCAAACCATCCACCATACTCTGTATGACACCATGCCTCTCTTTCGTAAGAAATGGGAATATTGGAACATCTCTTTGATGTAGCCATACTGTATGTCTAGTTTTCCCTTAAGATTTTAATAATGTTTTCTATATTAAAAAAAGAATAGCGCACACATGCAAAAGAAATGACTATCAAATATGAAGACAATCCATAAATAAAAATGAAAGATAAATAAAGATGGCCATATCATGCTCAAGCTCACCACTGCGTCAAAGTACCCCATTATCAGTGGGTCCTACACTATCCATAAAAAAGGGGTGAATCCAGCCTCTCTAACCCTTGGAGACAACACTCCTTGCTGGGAAAGATGTGCTAATGCACTACAAGGGACTCCTCCTATATCTACTTGATAGTAGACACTGATAGAGTACAGGTGTGTGTGGGGGTGGGGTGGGGTGCTCAACCCCAGAAGTCTGGTCAGACCGAATACATAATAAACAAGTAAAAAGTTGGGGGAGCAAACCCTAAACATTGTTTGTAGCAATCCTATGGGCGATATCGCTGAACTGGCGTTCTCCAGTTGTCCCTTGGTCAATGGTATTGTCCAGAATGGAGATGATCAAACCATCCACCATACTCTGTATGACACCATGCCTCTCTTTCGTAAGAAATGGGAATATTTCTTTGATGTAGCCATATGTCTAGTGTTCCCTTAAGATTTTAATGATGTTTTATATACCTTGCTGAAGATTATTTCCGGCATTCCAAACGTATTGCTCTGTTTTCTGCAACGCAATTTGATACCTGTTTTTTTTTTTTTGCTCACTGCCAATATATGCATTGTTCTGTCATGTTTGTACCACTTTCTTCCAATAAAAAAAAGTAATGAGCAAGACAGACACATAGGCGTTAACATAGGGTGTGCCGGGTGTGCCTGGGCACACCCTAATCATCATGTGCGCTGCCGATTCCCCTACTTCCTGGAGCCCCCTGTCTCCCCCCCCCCCCCCCTGCAGTGCTGCCAGCTTCCCTCCTCTCCCGCCGGCGGCTGCGGGGGATGTTTCAGGATGGATGAATGAATGAACATAGTGAGTGTTCTGTACCGATCGCTCCGGTGTTCATTCCAAAAGTTCCACTTTAAGGCCTCCTTCTCAGCTCCTGTTTGTAAAAATTAGCTTTTGGGGAGGAGAGCGGGTACCCCATTTTTACAGGTACCCGCACCCAGTTCTGTTCCGGTTGCCTTAGGCGATCAGAAGCAGATGTTCTTCTTCTCAACGTCTTCTGGGACACATGACAGGTCCCAGAAGACTTCAGGACCAGTCACAGAGCGCAGCACAGCAGCGCTCGCGCATGCGCAGTAGGCAAACAGCTGTGAATCCGCAAGCTTTCACAGCCGGGTGCCCATAGTTAAGATGCAGGAGGAGGACACAGAGAAAACAGCAGGGCTGACTGCACCGCTGGATCTCTCGACTCCATCCTGTGATTAAAACTCTAGACTCAGCCTAATTAAAAAAAAGCCTATCTAAGCAAATGACCTTGAAAGTGCTTCAACAAGAACATTCTGCTTTTGTGGTCAAAACGACCCTGAGAACATGCTTGAACATTTTGTGGAGATCTTTTACAGGCTGAAAGGTATTACCATCCAAGGCTATAATTGCTGTCCTATAATTTAGACAGCAATTGAATCTGATGAGTTTGCATTTCAACCACTTGATGGGAGGTTCACCGAGCACGGCGAGTCCTGTCTATTAGAGCACTTCAATCCTCTGACTGGACACCTCTATAATCCAAGAACACTTCATCACACTTCTTTCCCATGGTTTCATTGAACAATTGTTTACATTTTTTTATTTTTGTTACACTGTATTCACAGATATGAATTTTTGCGGATAAATATTGGACACTTTATTGAATTTATATTTTGGTTTGATCCACGTTGGTCACCTCATTGTGTTGTATTTACCTTTTGTTTATAGCGCTGCAATCTTTTTCTTTTGTTATATGTTTAAGCTGCCCGCTCGCATCCTACCAACAGATGATGGAATTGGTTGCCAAGGGAAGGTCGGGTAGCCTGCACACTGTTCACTTTTGCAGTGGAGAGAGCCGGGAGGAGGAACGGGATGCGCTCTCCCCCCTCTATGTACACGGGATGCGCTCTCCCTCCTCTCTGTACGTGGGATGTGCTCTCCCCCCTCTTTGTACGCGGGATGTGCTCTCCCCCCTCTCTGTACTCGGGATGTGCTCTCCCCCCTCTTTGTACGCGGGATGTGCTCTCCCCCCTCTTTGTACGCGGGATGTGCTCTCCCCCCTCTCTGTACTCGGGATGTGCTCTCCCCCCTCTCTGTACACGGGATGTGCTCTCCCCCCTCTTTGTACGCGGGATGTGCTCTCCCCCCTCTCTGTACTCGGGATGCGCTCTACCCCCTCTCCGTACACGGGATGCGCTCTCCCCCCTCTCCGTACGCGGGATGCGCTCTCCCCCCTCTCCGTACACGGGATGCGCTCTCCCCCCTCTCCGTACACGGGATGCACTCTCCCTCCTCTCTGTACACGGGATGTGCTCTCCCCCCTCTCTGTACACGGGATGTGCTCCCCCCCCCTCTCTGTACTCGGGATGCGCTCTCCCCCCTCTCCGTACACGGGATGCGCTCTCCCTCCTCTCTGTACACGGGATGCGCTCTCCCCCCTCTCCGTACGCGGGATGCGCTCTCCCCCCTCTCCGTACACAGGATGCGCTCTCCCCCCTCTCCGTACAGGGGATGCGCTCTCCCCCCTCTCCGTACACAGGATGTGCTCTCCCCCCTCTCTGTACACGGGATGTGCTCTCCCCCCTCTCTGTACACGGGATGCGCTCTCCCTCCTCTCTGTATGCGGGATGTGCTCTCCCCCCTCTCTGTATGCGGGATGCGCTCTCCCCCCTCTCTGTACACGGGATGCGCTCTCCCTCCTCTCTGTATGCGGGATGCGCTCTCCCTCCTCTCTGTACACGGGATGTGCTCTCCCCCCTCTCTGTACACGGGATGTGCTCTTCCCCCTCTCTGTACACGGGATGTGCTCTTCCTCCTCTCTGTACACAGAACTTAACACAGTAACCCTTTTATCATCGGGCTTTGTTTCATTTTGCTGTAGCAAGGGCAAAGAGGGGGTATTGGGGGGGAGGGGTGATGCCAGAAGGCGGGATTTAGGAATGGGAGTGTGTGGCCAGCAGGGGGGATTTGTGCTAGGACTAGGAGGGAGGGATTTTGGAGGGGGGGGGGATATGTCTTTGACAGGGGGATTTTTTTTTTTTTTAGGGGGCTGTGTTAATGGGGAATTTACAATCTACTGACCCCTTAACTACTGTGACTGACCCCCATACTCAAGAAGAGTATGTCCGCCGTATAAGCTTCCCTTGCCTGGTACAACATGATCCAAGATCCCTCAGCCCACCCAGTCACCTGTCAAGACATCAGATATTGTAGCCACGATATACAAGTCTAGCTAAGAATAGCTTGTATAAGATCTGGGGGCATTTATTTAACAAACTCATACAGAATATATACCCCACCTGGTCAGGTGAGCCTGATTACATTATTATATGCCGATGAAATTGTACACAGAAACATAAATTAACCTGAGCTAATTAACTAGCCATCTGGACAGAAACAATAGGTGAGTTAATTAACAATGGGACAGACAGGCTGAGCAGAAAACACATCACACCTCAATACACAGACAATAGCAGGAGACCACCAGTAACAGACTGTCCGTGTCTGACATTGAAGAACATGGAACAGAGTCCAATGTGACCGACTCTTTCATGTTCAGAATCAAACAGGCCAGGAATAGTCTTTAGGGCAAATACAAGAAAACAGTCCCTCAAAAAAAAAAAGAAATATAGCAATAACAAATAACAGGGTGAATGTGGGCAGAAAAGGTCCCTGCAGCCAGTGTCTGTGACAACTACATTTTAGGGCTTTTTCACACCTGGTGCAGTGCGGTAAAATGTATAAAAAATTGTGCGATTTCCCGCACCACACAAAAATGCGTTGCCTTTTGCAGTTGCCTATAGGTGCAATTCATTCTTAATCCACCAATTGCATGTTTGTTTGTGTCCACTTAAACCCATGGTACAGAGAGGTCCGGAGTAAAGGAGAGAAGAGACATGGACGGAGGGCCGGCATGACAGGGGTTAAAGGGGTTTGGGACAAGGAGGGGGTTTCAGCCCAATACAATAGAAATAATAAATGGTGGGACTTTTATTTGGTGTTTTGGCCAATTAAAAGTGGAGCTACAGGGGGAGGTCAAGCTAGGGACCTCAGGAAGTCTTCAGTCGGAGGAAAGCTGCATTGGAGAATATTTCCCACCCTCCCTCCCATTTTCTTGTTTTTTCTGACTTTTGGTTTTACCGTCCACAGCCCTTGTTTTTGTTTTTTGTTTTACCAGAGGCTTTCTCCTTTTGGGGTTGTTCTTTGTCGTGGCAGCAAGCAGGGTACAAGGTCCTGGTAGGTTAGTATGGTGCAAACTTATACTTGGTAGGGACTCGTCTGAGGTACAGCTCCCTGATGGTGCAAACTTCTACTTGGTAGGGACCCGTCTAAGGTACGGCTCCCTGATGGTGCAAACTTATACTTGGTAGGGACCTGTCTAAGGTACAGCTCCCTGATGGTGCAAACTTATACTTGGTAGGGACCTGTCTAAGGTACGGCTCCCTGATGGTGCAAACTTATACTTGGTAGGGACCCGTCTGAGGTACGGCTCCCTGATGGTGCAAACTTATACTTGGTAGGGACCCGTCTGAGGTACGGCTCCCTGATGGTGAAAACTTATACTTGGTAGGGACCCGTCTGAGGTACGGCTCCGTGATGGTGCAAATGTATACTTGGTAGGGACCCGTCTGAGGTACGGCTCCCTGATGGTGCAAACTTATACTTGGTAGAGACAGTCTGAGGTACGGCTCCCTGATAGTGCAAACTTATACTTGGTAGGGACCCGTCTAAGGTACGGCTCTCTGATGGTGCAAACTTATACTTGATAGGGACTCGTCTGAGGTACGGCTCCCAGATGGTGCAAACTTATACTTGGTAGGGACCCGTCTGAGGTATGGCTCCCTGATGGTACAAACTTATACTTGGTAGGGACCCGTCTGAGGTACGGCTCTCTGATGGTGCAAACTTATACTTGGTAGGGACTCGTCTGAGGTACGGCTCCCAGATGGTGCAAACTTCTACTTGGTAGGGACCCATCTGAGGTACGGCTCCCAGACGGTGCAAACTTATACTTGGTAGGGACCCGTCTGAGGTACGGCTCCCAGATGGTGCAAACTTATACTTGGTAGGGACCCGTCTGAGGTACGGCTCCCTGATGGTGCAAACTTATACTTGGTAGGGACCCGTCTGAGGTACGGCTCCCAGATGGTGCAAACTTATACTTGGTAGGGACCCGTCTGAGGTATGGCTCCCTGATGGTACAAACTTATACTTGGTAGGGACCCGTCTGAGGTACGGCTCCCTGATGGTACAAACTTATACTTGGTAGGGACCCGTCTGAGGTACGGCTCTCTGATGGTGCAAACTTATACTTGGTAGGGACTCGTCTGAGGTACGGCTCCCAGATGGTGCAAACTTATACTTGGTAGGGACCCGTCTGAGGTACGGCTCCCAGATGGTGCAAACTTATACTTGGTAGGGACCCGTCTGAGGTACGGCTCCCAGATGGTGCAAACTTACACTTGGTAGGGACCCGTCTGAGGTACGGCTCCCTGATGGTGCAAACTTATACTTGGTAGGGACCTGTCTGAGGTACGGCTCCCAGATGGTGAAAACTTATACTTGGTAGGGACCCGTCTGAGGTACGGCTCCGTGATGGTGCAAATGTATACTTGGTAGGGACCCGTCTGAGGTACGGCTCCCTGATGGTGCAAACTTATACTTGGTAGAGACAGTCTGAGGTACGGCTCCCTGATAGTGCAAACTTATACTTGGTAGGGACCCGTCTAAGGTACGGCTCTCTGATGGTGCAAACTTATACTTGGTAGGGACTCGTCTGAGGTACGGCTCCCAGATGGTGCAAACTTATACTTGGTAGGGACCCGTCTGAGGTATGGCTCCCTGATGGTACAAACTTATACTTGGTAGGGACCCGTCTGAGGTACGGCTCTCTGATGGTGCAAACTTATACTTGGTAGGGACTCGTCTGAGGTACGGCTCCCAGATGGTGCAAACTTCTCCTTGGTAGGGACCCATCTGAGGTACGGCTCCCAGACGGTGCAAACTTATACTTGGTAGGGACCCGTCTGAGGTACGGCTCCCAGATGGTGCAAACTTATACTTGGTAGGGACCCGTCTGAGGTACGGCTCCCTGATGGTGCAAACTTATACTTGGTAGGGACCCGTCTGAGGTACGGCTCCCAGATGGTGCAAACTTATACTTGGTAGGGACCCGTCTGAGGTATGGCTCCCTGATGGTACAAACTTATACTTGGTAGGGACCCGTCTGAGGTACGGCTCCCTGATGGTACAAACTTATACTTGGTAGGGACCCGTCTGAGGTACGGCTCTCTGATGGTGCAAACTTATACTTGGTAGGGACTCGTCTGAGGTACGGCTCCCAGATGGTGCAAACTTATACTTGGCAGGGACCCGTCTGAGGTACGGCTCCCAGATGGTGCAAACTTATACTTGGTAGGGACCCGTCTGAGGTACGGCTCCCAGATGGTGCAAACTTACACTTGGTAGGGACCCGTCTGAGGTACGGCTCCCTGATGGTGCAAACTTATACTTGGTAGGGACCTGTCTGAGGTACGGCTCCCAGATGGTGAAAACTTATACTTGGTAGGGACCCGTCTGAGGTACGGCTCCCAGATGGTGCAAACTTATACTTGGTAGGGACCCGTCTGAGGTGCGGCTCCCAGATGGTGCAAACTTATACTTGGTAGGGACCCGTATGAGGTACGGCTCCCAGTAGTTGCTATGTTGGTACCTGCAACTGGTAGTCTCCGAGCCGGTGCTGTGGTGGCTGGAAGCCTAATTAAGTCGGACGCAGGTACCTCCTTCTTTGATGCCTACCGGGACCTTGAGGCTCCAGTAAAACTGGGTTTAACCTGTTATTTACCTGTTATGTATACAGTTTGTTAATAAAAGGCTGCTATGGCCATTTAACTCCAACCTGTGGTCATGTGGTTATTTATAATGGAGGAGGAGAGTGATGGTCAGAGCAGAATGGAGAAAAATCATCTTTAATCCCCTAGTCAAGCAGTTCCATGTATTTTGGTAGGGCTTAATTTAAAAATCACGCCAGCTATGACATCATTGAAGGAGGGCTCCACCCAGGGCCGGGACAAGGGGTGGGTGGGCAGGGCGGGCGGCTGCCCTGGGCACTGTGAAATCATGTGAGATGAGAGGGTGGGCACCACAAGGAGATTGGGGGGGGGATTTGTGTTAAGAAGGGGAATTTGGGGGGCTAAGAATTGTTCTAGGAGGGCAAATTTGGGGGAGGGGTGCTTGGGGGGGATTTGTGTTGAGGGGGGATGTGGGAAGAGGATTTTTGCTAGGAGGTGGGATAGGATGGCTTTGTGCTATAAAAGTAAAATGGTAGAGGAGAAATATATATAAACGTGTGTGTGTATGTATATATATATACTGTATATGTGTATTTATATGTGTATATATATGTATATGTATATATATATATATATATATATATATATATATATAATTTTGTTATGGGGGGGAGGTGTGCTAGTTGGGATGATTGGTGGTTACTTGTGTTAGGAGGGGTCATTTGTGGGAGGGGGGGGAGATATGTGCTAGGTGTGGGGCTTGGGGGGGAGGATTTGTGCTTGGAGGGGAAATTTGGGGGGTGGAGGATTTGTGCTAGGAGGGAAAAATTATATATTTTATTTTTGCGGGGGGGGGGGGTGGGGGGTGACTTGTGCTAGGGGCACATGGGGAGAGAGAGGATTTGAGCTGGGGGGGGGGGGGGTGAGGGGGTGAGGGGGGGGATTTATGCTGGGAGGGGGGATTTCAGCAGGGGACTGGAATTGTACTGGAAGGAGGGGGAGTTTATGCCTAGGGGTTGAGCACGCAGGTTAGTGCTAAATTAGTCTGGGGGAGGGGGATTTTCGCCTACACATAATGCTCTTACATCTTGGAGGGGGGGGGGGGTGCAATTTGGCATCTTTGCCCTGGGCTCTAGATGACCTTGTCCTGGGACTGGCTCCACCCAATAGGGGCCTAGCAACGGATGACCTTACTTACTGTAACCAGACTCTGTTCTGGCACAGAGCCACCTAGTGGCAAAGTAGCTAACTCCACCTGCCTACATATGAACTCCACCTGCCTACATATGAACAGTTCTGTAGACTGCAGAAGCCGGACCAGAGATCACAATCAGTTTAATGTGGTAGGCTAATAAAAGATGATATCTGATTGGTTGGGTTTTAGTGTCACCTTTCTCCAGGATTGGCGCAATCTATGGGTTGACACATCCAGAATTATTGATCTTTATGCTCCACGCTTCCAAATCTGATAATACCGAAAATAAAATAGAACATTTCAGAAGCAAAGTCTGAGTCACTCGGAGATTTCCATGACATGTTTATTACAGCGTTTCTTCCCGGCCTTGTTGAGAATGTAAGTAGTTAAGCTGGATTTTCAAGCCACCATCTAATATCAGTCCAGATTTGCAGTGATTTATATTTCCCCGGAGAACGAGCCGTCTGCCTATCACAGGTATTAATCTCTCTTTAAAGGGAAACGTGTCGAGCTTTTTTCCACTCCACTCACAGCAGAAGGTCTCCTAAATTCTACAAAAGTAGCTGCCCATTAGCATCTAAATCAATGAAATCTTGTACATTTAAATCAAACTCTTTTTAATTAAATTTTCCTCCCCTCGTGTCCCCCCTCGCCGCCTCCCGCCTCCTCTGTGTTGCTAATATTACACATTTATTTAACAAAATGGGTTCTCATTAGAAATGCATTTACACTCGGAAAATCTTTAAAAGATTAATCATTTGCATCTCTAATTTCCATATGGCAGATTAATGTGCATTGTGAAGGGTTCCTGATCACTGCAACAATCAGTAAGAGACGCCGAATCTCTACGTAGGTGCAGAGCAGGACATGAAAGCCGCACTCCATGGGCTGTGATTTAAGAGGCACTCCGCTACAAGTGCACACAGTCATTTGTATACTCATTCATGTACAAGTGTACACATTCACCTGAATTCAATTCTGCGTGACCCTCAAGGCAGAATGCTTCATTGTAAATTTATAAATTTGATAAATAATAAAAAACAGAAATAAACTTGAAACTGGAATAAACAAACAAGGCGAACCCCCCCCCCCCCCGCCAACCCACCTAGACCCCCTACCCTTACTTCAGGAGGAGTGGTGATCAGGAGGAGTAGATGAACGGGAGTAGTAGATAATTAGGAGGAGTGGCGATCAGGAGGAGTAGATGGTCAGGAGGAGTGGTGATCAGGAGGAGTAGATGAACGGGAGTAGTAGATGATTAGGAGGAGTGGCGATCAGGAGGAGTAGATGGTCAGGTGGAGTAGATGGTCAGGAGGAGTAGATGGTCAGGAGGAGTAGATGGTCAGGAGGAGTGGGTGATTAGGAGGAGTAGATGGTCAGGAGGAGTGATGATCTGGAGGAGTAGATGGTCAGGAGGAGTAGATGGTCAGGAGGTGTAGGTGATATAGAGAAGTGGTAGTCAGGAGGAGTAAGTTACATGGAGGAGTGGTGATCAAGAGGAGTAGGTGATCAGGAGGAGTAGATGGTCAGGAGTATTGGTGATCAGGAGGAGTAGATGGTCAGGAGTATTGGTGATCAGGAGGAGTAGATGGTCACGAGGTGCAGGTGAAATAGAGAAGTGGTAGTCAGGAGGAGTAAGTTACATAGAGGGGTGGTGGTCAGGATGAGTTGGTGATCAGGAGGAGTAGACAGTTGAGGAGGAGTGGTGATCAGGAGGAGTAGATGGTCAGGAGGAGTAGATGACCAGGAGGTGTGGATGCATGGTCAAGAAGAATGAAGATCAAGAGAAGTAGGTGATCAGAAGGAGTGGTGATCAGGAGGAAGAGGGGAGTAGATGGCCAGGATGATTGATGATTAGGAGAAGAGGATGGTCAGGAGGAATATATGGTTAGCAGGAGTAGATGGTCAGGAGGAATGGGTGATCAAGAGGATTGGCGATCTGAAGGAGAGGGTGATCAGGAGGAGTAGGTGGTCTGGAGGAGTAGATGGTCAGGAGGAGTAAATGGTCAGAAGGAGTAGGTGATCAAGAGGATTGGTGATCTGGAGTAGAGGGCGATCAGGAGAAGTAGTGATCAGGAGTAGGAGTATGAGCAGGAGGGCTAGGTGATCAGGAGGAGAGGGTAATCTGAAGAAGGGGAGATCTGGAGGAGTGGGTGATCAGGAGGAGTGGGAAGGAGAGGGTGATCTGGAGAAGTGGTAATCAGGAGGAGTAGATGATCAGGAGGAGCAGATGAGGAGAGGGTGATCAGGAGCGGGTGAGGAGAGGGTTATCAGAAGGAGTGGAGATCTTGAGGAGTGAGAAAGGAGAGGGTGACCTGGAGGAGTAGATGGTCAGGAGGAGTAAGTGATAAGGAAGAGTAGATGGTCAGGAGGAGTAAGTGATAAGGAAGAGTAGATGGTCAGGAGGAGTAGGTGATCCAGAGGATTGGTGATCAGGAAGAGTAGGTGATCTGGAGGAGTAGATGGTCAGAAGGAGTAGGTGATCACGACGAGTGGTGATCAGGAGGACTAGAAAATCGGGAAGAGAGGGTAATCTGAAGAAGTGGAGATCTGGAGGAGTAGGTGATCAGGAGGAGTGGGAAAGGAGAGGGTGATCAGGAGGAGTGGTGATCAGGAGGAGCGGGTGAGGAGAGGGTGATCAGGAGGAGTGGAGATCTGGAAGAGTAGGTGATCAGGAGGAGTGGGGAAGGAGAGGGTGATCGGGAGGAGTGGGGAAAGAGAGGGTGATCAGGAGGAGTGGGGAAGGAGAGGGTGATCAGGAGGAGTGGGGAAGGAGAGGGTGATCAGGAGGAGTGGAGATCTGGAGGAGTAGGTGATCAGGAGGAGTGGGGAAGGAGAGGGAGATCGGGAGGAGTGGGGAAGGAGAGGGTGATCAGGAGTGGGGAAGGAGAGGGTGATCAGGAGGAGTAGGTGATCAGGAGGAGTGGGGAAGGAGAGGGTGATCAGGAGGAGTGGGGAAGGAGAGGGTGATCAGGAGGAGTGGAGATCTGGAGGAGTAGGTGATCAGGAGGAGTGGGGAAGGAGAGGGAGATCGGGAGGAGTGGGGAAGGAGAGGGTAATCAGGAGGAGTGGGGAAGGAGAGGGTGATCAGGAGGAGTAGGTGATCAGGAGGAGTGGGGAAGGAGAGGGTGATCAGGAGGAGTAGGTGATCAGGAGGAGTGGGGAAGGAGAGGGTGATCAGGAGGAGTGGGGAAGGAGAGGGTGATCAGGAGGAGTAGGTGATCAGGAGGAGTGGGGAAGGAGAGGGTGATCAGGAGGAGTAGGTGATCAGGAGGAGTGGGGAAGGAGAGGGTGATCAGGAGGAGTGGTAATCAGGGGGAGTAGATGATCAGGATGAGCAGATGAGGAGTAGGTGAGGAGAGGGTGATCAGGAGGAGTGAAGATCTGGAGGAGTGGGGAAGGAGAGGGTGATCAGGAGGAGTGATGATCAGGAGGAGTGATGATCAGGAGGAGCAGGTGAGGAGAGGATGATGAAAAGTTGGCAGTTTGGCCCGGTGGAAAGGCTTACATTGGAGGACTGGTTGTTGGGATATTTTAGGCCTATACAGGAATTCTTGTGCTGATTGGAAGGGAAGTCTCCACAATCACAATGTTACTTATTTCCCCTCGGCCTCCTGTTCACATTTCTTGTATTGAATTTACAAGGACACACAGATGGAAGGAGATAAAGAAATCATTTCATGGATGGATGCAGGTACATCATTTTTTCCCCAGGGGGGAATGTACATGGCATATAAATTAGCCTAATTGACCTCACTAAGCTATTGATTTCTCGTGCATGGAATGTAAATAATTAGCTGGAGAAATTCCCAATAACTAAAAGTGAGTCTGTAGTGGGATAAAAGTAAAACCACTGACCCAAGAACATCAGATCAGAACCTTAGAGACGCGGCGCGCCTCCATTCACCTTCCCGAGGTCCTCAATGTGGAAGGTTAACATTCATCTCTGAAATCAGAGTTCTCCCCCATAATATGTGCCTCTCTAATGATCAGAAGTATGGAGCATTGCATTGAGGGATATGGGGGGACGTAGCTGAGGTCCACCATTGGTATGGGGAGCTGCTGTATACTTCTTGGTGCCAGATGAACACATACAGTATGTGGGAGCTGTTTTACCTAACAAAGGATTTGTATTTTAGTCCATCCAGTCCTGAGATTTACTCAAACCTGCCACAAAGCACAGTCCTGTCTTGCAGAGCAGAAGACCTAATTTTATTTACTGCCATCAAGTAACACTTCCAGGTCTTGTGGGATGGTGGGGGTGGGATAATGGTGGTGGGATGATGGTGAGATGATGATGGTTGGATGATGGTGGGATGGTCATAAGACAATGACGGTGGGATGATGTTGGTGGTTGGACGATGATGGTTGGATGGTGGTGAGATGATGGTGGTGTAATGATGATGGTGGGATAATGATGGTGGTGGGATGATAATGGTGGGATGATGATGGTGAGTTGATGATAGTGGGATAATGGTGGTGGGATAATGGTGGTGAGATGATAGTGGTGGGATGATAGTGGTGGGATGATAATGATGGTTGGATGATGGTGGGATGGTGGTGGGACAATGATGGCTGGATAGTGGTGGGGGGATGATGGTGGGATGATAGTGGTGGGTAGATGGTGTTGGGATGATGGTGGGATGATGGTGGTGGGGTGAAGGTGGTGGAATGGTGGGAAGATGATGGCGTTGGGAAGGTGGTGGGATCAGTGTTGGGACAAGGTCATCTAGAGCCCGGGGCGAACATGCACCCCCCCCCCCCCCCCAAGATGTATGGCAGTATGTGTGGGAAAAAATATTCCCCATTAAAAGACTGAGCACTAATCTGCATGCTTAACTCCTAAGTATAAATTATTCCTCCTTCCAGTTCAAATCCACCCCCTGAAGAAATCCCCCATCTCGGCGCAAATCCCGCCATCCCAAAAACCCGCCAGCTCAGATCCCCCTCCCTAAAACAATCACCCCTCCTAGCACAAATCCTCTACCCCTAAAATTTCCCCTCTTGGTACACATCCCCCCATCACTCCAAATCCCCCCTCCCAGTACAAATTGCCCCCAAATTGCCCCACTTAGCAAAAATCTTCACCCCCCCATCCCCCCTCCCAACACCAATCACCCTAAATCGCCACTCTTAGCACCTCCTCCAAATTTCGCCTCCTAGAAGAATACTTAACCCCCTGCAGCCCCCCAAAATTCCCCCTTCTAACACAAATCCCCTACCCCCCAATCTCCTTGTGGTGCCCCCCCCCACCTTACACGTGTAGCACCCTACAGGTAGGTGCTAGGTAAATGTATAGTGGGCCTAGTCTGCCTAACAGCAGGGCCATGATTTCTTTTAGTTAGGGTGTCATGAGTTCCAGATGTGTTTGCTGAAGGGGAAGTCTCCCCACTGGCTCCTGTTAGAGGCTTCTCATAGGGTAGTGGAGGAAGGCCAATCAGGGGACACATCCAAGCTTGTAACTACCCCAGAAGGCAGATTATGCCCCAAAGGATTCTGGGAGTGGATATAAGTTTGGGGGAAGTGCGTGACACAGGGTCTTTGGCGGGAGCAGAGTCCCAGGAAGGAGAGTGCAGCTGTCTCTCCTCCTGTCTGAGGAAGGTGGATGTCTCGGGGTGTCACCTGGGAATCCAGAGGGTGCTGAGTTGAGCTGAGGGGATCCGGTGTGCCGAGAACCTGTGGAGAGCGAGAGGGGTCCAGTCCCAGGAAAGCCTACACAGGTCATGAGTACTGAGGATTGCCCCTGGGGTTCTGCCTAGAGTCAGAGGGGACCACTCCGGAAGAGGTTCTAGGATCCAGTGTCAGCTAGCTGAGGAAGGGGGGTACGTAGATTGAGGACCCTGAAGTTACTGAGGGGGTACAGAGTCAGTGAACCCCGAAGAGTTCAAGGTTAAAGGGGGTACCTGCAGTTTGGGCCCTGGATTGTACAGAGTGTCAGTTGAGTGTTGCAGCCATACAGGAACCTACAACAAACTACCTCAAGCCAGTGCAATGCTATCAGAAGTTGGCCTTGAGTACCATCAAGGGCCAGGAGTCTGCCCTGGCGATCTTCTTTCAGCGACCCCTAGCCATGTACTCTTTAGGTCGTACCTTCATTCAGGGGGTTCCACATGTGGCTCTACCAGTACGGTCTCTTTTGTCGCAATGGAATTTAAATTTAGTACTGTCGGTTCTCCAGAAACCTCCATTTGGGATTATTCGGGAGATTCTCTTGCCTACGTTATCCCAGAAGGTGGCATTCTTGGTGGCTATTACCTCAGCCTGAAGGGTATCGAAATTGGCGGCATTTGTATTCTGCTACATATTTTCTGCTACATATTTTTGGTAAAAAAAAAATCCCAATAAGTGTAAATTGATTGGTTTGCACAAACATTATTGCATCTACAATCTAGGGGAAAGATTTATGTCATTTTTATTTCTTTAATTATTTTTTACTAGTAATTGCAGCAATCAGGGATCTTTAGTAGGACTGCGACATTGCAGATCAGACGCCTAACTGACACTTTTGGGGGGACCAGTGACATTACTACAGTAATCAGTGCTAAAAATATGCACTGTCACTGTACTAATGACAATGGCAGGGGAGGGGTTAAAGTGGAGTTCCGGCCACAAAATCGACATGATCGATTTTGTGGCCATCCGCTTGCTTTTCCTCACCTGAAACATTGGATATTGGATTGATATCCAATATTGGACATTGAATAATGGATTGGATATTGAATTGGATAGTTAGGATTTTTTTTTTTTTGTTTACTTACCTTGTTATTGTAGAAAGAAATACTCACCTTTCTTCCACTTCCTCCCTCCCGCGCCGTCACTTCCGGTTTGCAATGATTTCTGGGAGCTGAACGTCATCGCTCCCAGGGATCAATGCGACGGCACCGGCCCCGCTCATCACTTCCGGTGCGACGCCGCATTCCCTGCTAAACAGCTTCTGGGCATGCCCAGAAGCTGTGTAGTAATGCGGCGTCGCACCGGAAGTGACGAGAGGGGCCGGTGCAGTGCATTGTGGGAGAAAAAGACACGGAAGAGGACGCAGAAGAGGATCGCGCCGGCTTCAGCTGCCCACATCCGAGGTAGCAACGCCGGAGAAGAAATTTTATAAGTGAGTATTTCTTACCTGGTTCGCAGGTAAGTGCGAACCAGGACAGATCAGAGGCTAGCCATTGTGGAATGTACTAGCCCTGACTGTCCTGGGGGTATTTTCATTGAAAAAATGTTTTTGTGCCCGGAACTCCACTTTAACACCAGGGGCGATCAAAGGGTTAAATGTGTCTCTAGGGGGTGTTTTCTAACTGTGTGGGGGATGGGCTTGCTGCATGAACACAGAGATCCGTGTTCTTAAATAGGAGGATCCCTGTGTTCATCACTGACAGAACAGCGGGCAGACCTCCATTCTGTCTCCACGGGGAGCGATCGCGGCTGCCAGACCCGCTGATTGGCTCCCCCTGTAGCCAATCAGTGCGTGCATGCACCCCCCACTAGCGGTCCCGCGAAATGACGTACAGTTATGTGGTTTCGCAGGACAGAGCTGACTTGCCGTAGAATATGTACTGATGGCGGTCGGCAAGTGGTTAAAAATGAAAAGAGAAAAGTGGGAAATGAAGGCGTTGGTTTGTAGATAATTCCGCCATGTTTTGTATTGGAGAAGTGAATGGAATGTCATTATAAAGAGGAGAAATCAGAGAAAGCCGTGATTATACCCCCAAACAATCAATACATCTGTTACTTTATTATCCTAAGTGATGGCAAAGTTATGGGCAAATCAATGGACCCATCACGGGAATGATATACAGTAAGGAGTATACAGGTGTGAGGGTTCATGGGGTTAACCCCTTCATGCTGAGTCGCTGACATAACACACACACTATATTACCAAATGTATTGGGACGCCTGCCTTTACGCGGACATGAACTTTAACCGCTTGCATACCGGTTGCCGTAGCTTTATTGCGGCAGGTCGGCTCTGTACTGCAAAACGACGCACCTGTACCTCGTTTTGTGGGGCCGTGTGCATGCCCATTCGCCACAGGGGGATCCAATCAGCGTGTCCGGTGGCCATGATTGCTGCCAGGCACCCGAGATCGCTCCCCGTGGGGAAAGAACGCCATTGTAAACACAGCACACCGCTGTTCTGTCAGGGATGAAAACAGATCCCTGTGTTCATGCAGGAATCCCATCCCACACACAGTTAGAAAGCACCCCCTAAGGACAAATTTAACCAGTGGCGGCTGGTGCTCCATGGGCCGGGGGGGCGGCAGACGGACCGAACCACAACCCCCCCAGGACCACACCAGGCCGTGCACCATACCCCCCCCCCCCCTCAGGACCACAGCAGGACCCCCGGCTCACTCACCCTGCCTGGAAATCTGCGGCGGCGGCTTTGGCTTCTTCCCCCTCCTCTTCTGCGTCTCCTCCCTCCTCCAAGCCCAATGGCATGGCTTCTCCTTTTGGCCAATCAGGAAACTGGTCTCAGGACCCGCTTCCTGATTGGCCAGGAGGAGGATCCATGTGACAATAGGGAATTGTCATTCGCTATTGTCACACAACTGGGTGGGCTCAGTGCGCAGTGCTCTGCACCCCGAGCCCACCCTTTTTTCTTAGCCTATTAGAGCCTCTGGCTCTAATCACATGGCTAAAAAAAAAAAAAAAAAAGCCCCATTAAACTCCATGCGTCCGGTGCCCCTGCATGCAGATTAGGGGGCCGGATGCATGGATAGGGGTGGCGCCCCCAATGCACCAGCCGCCACTGCATTTAACCCCTTGATCACCCCTAGGTTAAACCCTTCCCTGCCAGTGTGATTAGTACAGTGACAGTGCATATTTATAGCACTGATTACTGTAGTAATGTCACTGGTCCCCCCGAAAAGTGTCAAAAATGTCAGTCAGGGGTCCGATCTGTCTGCCGCAATGTCGCAGTCCCGCAAAAAAAAAATCGCAGATCGCCGCCATTACGCTTAAAAAAAAAAAACAACAAAAAATTACAGAAATCTTTCCCTTTGTTAGTAAACGTAATAACTTTTGCGCAAACCAATCAAAATACGCTTTTTGCGATTTTTTTATTTTTTTACCAAACATATGTAGTAAAAAACAAATTGGCCTGAAATGTTAAAAAATTTTGATTTTTACATTTTTTTGGGGGAATTTCAAAAAAAAAAAATGTGAAAAATATTGTTATTTTTGCAAAATTGTCTCTCTTTTTTTGTTTATAGCGCATGATCAAAAAATCGCACAGGTGATCAAATACCACCAAAAGAAAGCTCTGTTTGTGGGGGAAAAAAAAAGACGTCAAATTAGTTTAGGTACAGCGTCGCACGACTGCGCAATTGTCCGTTAAAGTCACGCAGTGCCGAATCGCAAAATACCCCCTGGTCAGGAAGGGGGTAAAATCTTCCGGGGCTTAAGTGGTTCAATTAGTATCATTGTCAGTGAGTGTTAGCTAGTTTTGTTTCTGGGTACAAAAACACACATATGTGGTATCGCTGCAATCGTAGGGAGCCAGAGAATTTAATCTGTGTTGTTGTTGGTAGAATATGGTAGGAACAAGAAATATACAGCTAAATTCCAATAAAAAAAATAAAAATTCTATTTTATATATATATATATAATATTAGAATTTTTCTTTTTTTTCATTTTTTATATTATATATAAATACAGTCAGGTCCATAAATATTAAGACATTGACACAATTCTAATCTTTTTGGCTCTATACACCACCACAATGGATTTGAAATGAAACAAACAAGATGTGCTTTACCTGCAGACTTTCAGCTTTAATTTGAGGGTATTTACATCCAAATCAGGTGAACGGTGTAGGAATTACAACAGTTTGTATATGTGCCTCCCACTTTTTAAGGGACCAAACGTAATGGGACAGATTAACAATCATAAATCAAACTTTCACTTTTTAATACTTGGTTGCAAATCCTTTGCAGTCAATTACAGCCTGAAGTCTGGAACGCATAGACATCACCAGTAAGGATGATCGAACTTTTGAAAAGTTCGGTTCGGCCAGAACATCCGAACTTCCCGAAAGTTCGGCCCGGATTTCAGAACCTCATTGAAATCAATGGGACCCGAACTTCGGTAATCAAAAAACACAATTTTTAAGCCCTAAAACCCAATAAATGCCCCTAAAAAGTGCCTAGGGTTCTGAGTCATGCCCCAGAGACTATTAATCACACAAAAAAAGTTCTTAAAAATTGTCATTTTTGATAAAAAAGCCAATTATTGAAAAATTAAAAAAAAAAAAAGAGATTTTTTTATTTTTACTTTGGATTTAGTATCTGGGGGGTCTAAAAAGTGTACCTGTGAAGTTTCAGCTCTGTAGCATTTCCAGAGCCAGAAAAAAAAAGATTGTTTGTATTAGAAAACTTTCAGATCTTCACCAATATGGCTTCTCGGTTTTCACACCTTGCCGGTTTAATAGAAGGCATTTTTTTGGGTTCTTTGCAGTCAGGAAAAACATCTGAACTTGTGTATAGTGGTACTGTGCACAAGTTCTGATGTTTTGCCTGTCTCCAAAAACTCACAAAAAATGCCAGCAAAAACACACCTGGGCATTTTTTTTTTTTGACGCTAGCGTTTTTTTTGGCATTTTTTGGGGTTCTTTTGAGGCAGGCAAAACATCTGAACTTGTGTATAGTGGTGTATATACACACATCCATATATTTATATACACACCTAGACATATATAGGTGTGATAGTAGCAGAAATAAATGCTTGCGCTAATGAAATCATTTACAGTAATATATTTCTGCTACTATCACACCTATATATGTCTAGGTGTGTATATAAATATATGGATGTGTGTATATATACCACTATACACAAGTTCAGATGTTTTGCCTGCCTCAAAAGAACCCCAAAAAATACCAAAAAAACCGCTAACGTCAAAAAAAAAATGCCCAGGTGTGTTTTTGCTGGCATTTTTGGGGGGTTTTTGGAGGCAGGCAAAACATCAGAACTTGTGCACAGTACCACTATACACAAGTTCAGATGTTTTTCCTGACTGCAAAGAACCCAAAAAAATGCCTTCTATTAAACCGGCAAGGTGTTACAGCAGCGAAGCCAACCCCCTGTCTGAAAGTTTTATAATACAAACGAAGCTGAAACTTCACATGTACACTTTTTAGACCCCCCAGATCTGAAATCCAAAGTAAAAATCAAAAAATCTCTTTTTTTATTTTTTTTTTATTTTTTCAATAATTGGCTTTTTTTTTATCAAAAATGACAATTATTAAGAACTTTTTTGTGTGATTTAGTGTCTGGGGGGTCTAAAAGGTGTTCCTGTGAAGTTTCAGCTCTGTAGCATGTCCAGAACCAGAAAAAAAAAGGATTGTTTGTATTAGAAAACTTTCAGCTCAGGGGGTTGGCTTCTCTCCTCGGTTTTCACACCTTGCCGGTTTCAAAGCAGGCATTTTTTTGGGTTCTTTGCAGTCAGGAAAAACATCTGAACTTGTGTATAGTGGTACTGTGCACAAGTTCAGATGTTTTGCCTGCCTCCAAAACCCCCCAAAAAATGCCAGCAAAAACACACCTGGGCATTTTTTTTTTTGACGCTAGCGTTTTTTTGTCATTTTTTTGGGTTCTTTTGAGGCAGGCAAAACATCTGAACTTGTGTATAGTGGTATATATACACACATACATATATGTATATACACACCTAGACATATATAGGTGTGATAGTAGCAGAAATATATTACTGTAAATGATTTCATTAGCGCAAGCATATATTTCTGCTACTATCACACCTATATATGTCTAGTTGTGTATATAAATATATGAATGTGTGTATATACACCACTATACACAAGTTCAGATGTTTTGCCTGCCTCCAAAACCCCCCAAAAAATGCCAGCAAAAACACACCTGGGCATTTTTTTTTTTGACGCTAGCATTTTTTTGGCATTTTTTTGGGTTCTTTTGAGGCAGGCAAAACATCTGAACATGTGTATAGGGGGTATATATACACATATAAGTCTGAATATATACCCCTAGACATATATAGGTGTGATAGTAGCAGAAATATATTACTGTAAATGATTTCATTAGCGCAAGAATTTATTTCTGCTACAATCACACCTATATATGTCTAGGGGTATATATTCAGACATATATGTGTATATATACCCCCTATACACATGTTCAGATGTCATGTCTGACATCAAACATGTCCTCAAAAAAGCACTGGCAGTGGTAGCCCCTGCAGCATAAAAAATGCTTGGCTGGTGAGAAGCCATATGGGTGTCCCAAAGCTATTCAGAGAAATGATCATTTCTCTATAGCGGTCACCCTGCTATGGAGGGGTTTTGTCACCCTGCCATAGCAGTCACTGCCAGTTAACCCTACACTACACTACGGTCCCCTAACACTTAACACTTTCCCTACAGAAACTACATTTTTGAAGCTAACTAAAGTGTAAAGGAGCACTCTAACTACACTAGATATCCCTTTCCTCACACTAAAAATAGCTAAATGACACTTTTAAAGTAAAATTAACAGAACTGCTTCCACTCTCTTCCATGTCCAGTATAACAATGCTAGGAATATGGCGGGGGCGATCTTATATACTGGGGGGCGTATTCACTAATGATTGGTCTAGGGACCCCCTAGTCACTCCAATCACATTCCTAGCATTCTCCTGCCCCCTCAATTGGCTTTTGCTAATGGTTCTGGTCCAATCACTGGCTTTTAAAGCCCATTTCCTGAAGCATTGCATTTTGGGCGGTTCTGGTTGCCGAATTCCAAACTTTTTGGGCAATAAATTCTAAATTCGGCCGAACCTCGGACACCCAATGGTTGACCCGAACCGTTCGATCATCCCTAATCACCAGACGCTGGGTTTCATCCCTGGTGATGCTCTGCCAGGCCTCTACTGCAACTGTCTTCAGTTCCTGCTTGTTCTTGGGGCATTTTCCCTTCAGTTTTGTCTTCAGCAAGTGAAATGCATGCTCAATTGGATTCAGGTCAGGTGATTGACTTAGCCATTGCATAACATTCCACTTCTTTCCCTTAAAAAACTCTTCGGTTGCTTTCGCAGTATGCTTCGGGTCATTGTCCATCTGCACTGTGACCGTCCAATGAGTTCTGAAGCATTTGGCTGAATATGATCAGATAATATTCCCGAAACACTTCAGAATTCATCCTGCTGCTTTTGTCAGCAATCATCAATAAATAGAAGAGAACCAGTTCCATTGGCAGCCATACATGCCCACGCCATGACACTACCACCACCATGCCAGACATCCCAACCTGCAAAAACTCATTTCAGGGAGGTGGCACTCCGCGCCGCTGAATCCCCCCGCGCGCGCCGCCGAATCCCCCCACACGCGCCACCGCACTCTTCCCGCGCTGCCGCACACCCCCTCCGGCGCTAATTTAACACAACTAAAGGATGATCAAATGAAATGGAATCAGTATACAAAAGAGGTTTACAAAAAAAAAAAAGTTTTGAATTTAGCTATGTACTTTACAGTGCATCTCTAGGTAATGGGTAATTCCCCTCCCTTCAGGAAAAGCCCAGTGACTTCCTGTTGGCTTTCTGGTAGTGGAATAATGGGTATATTTCCCCAGAGACACATAGACCACAAAAAATGACTATGGCAGAAGTTTTATTCCTTCATCAAAATGTAAAAGAAGAATGTCTACAGGTACACTTTACCATAGGTCCACATGTTCGAGAAGCAGTGAGGAGAAGCTTCCAGAAGCCCCCTGTGCTCTCAGTACACATCAGTGAAGGGGTTGCTATGGACAACCGCTGTAGTGCTGAATATTTTTATCTCCTGTTATTTTTTTTCCCATCATTTATTTCTGTGCTAAAGCAGATGTTTTAGGAAGCACAGTTAGTGGGAGACATAGAGGAATCAATCTGCATGTATCTAGCATACTTACTGTTACATGTGGTCTTGTGGCCAACTGCTGCAGTGAAATACGTGGCTCACTGTCAGGAGTAGAGAGAAAGCTACTGTTTCCTCTGTATCCCTCCTCCTCTCACAGGCAGAAGTAGTGGCTCTGTCTCACTTCACGGAGCTGCTCAGGATGACTCACAGAGTGAGTCACACTGACAATTCAGCTGCTTCTACTCGGCTTCACAGCTTGGATGACTCACAGATGAGTCACTCTCACTGATAGCTCAGCTGCTTCCACTCGGCTTCGCAGCTTGCCGGGATATCACCCTGAGCTCGCGGGTGTCCGTGAGCTCAGGGCAGAAAACGGGAGTCTCCCGCGATTTGCGGGAGACTTGAGATGTCTGCCATGCTTTACTGATGAGGTGGTATGCTTTGGATCATGAGCAGTTCCTTTCCTCCTCCATACTCTTCTCTTCCCATCACTCTGCTACAAGTTGATCTTGGTCTCATCTGTCCATAGGATGTTCCAGAACTGTGAAGGCTTTTTTAGATGTTGTTTGGCAAACTCTAATCTGGCCTTCCTGTTTTTGAGGCTCACCAATGGTTTACATCTTGTGGTGAATCCTCTGTATTCGCTCTGGTGAAGTCTTCTCTTGATTGGTGACTTTGACACACATACACACCTACCTCCTGGAGAGTGATCTTCATCTGACACACACACACCTACCTCCTGGAGAGTGTTCCTGATCTGACACACATACACCTACCTCCTGGAGAGTGATCCTGATCTGACACACATACACCTACCTCCTGGAGAGTGATCCTGATCTGACACACATACACCTACCTCCTGGAGAGTGATCCTGATCTGACACACATACACCTACCTCCTGGAGAGTGTTCTTGATCTGACACACATACACCTACCTCCTGGAGAGTGATCTTGATCTGACACACATACACCTACCTCCTGGAGAGTGATCTTGATCTGACACACATACACCTACCTCCTGGAGAGTGATCTTGATCTGGCCAACTGTTGTGAAGGGTG
This sequence comes from Pelophylax lessonae, assembly GCF_965119305.1. NCBI lineage: Eukaryota > Metazoa > Chordata > Amphibia > Anura > Ranidae > Pelophylax > Pelophylax lessonae. Next base: position 5,359,984 of record NC_138771.1, on the reverse strand, counting down.
TTTTCTTCACCAGGGAAAGAATTCTTCTGACATCCACCACAGTTGTTTTCCGTGGTCTTCTGGGTCTTTTGGTGCTGCTGACCTCACCGGTGCCTTCTTTTATTTTAAGGCTATTCCAAACATTTGATTTGACCACACCTAATGTTTTTGCTATCTCTCTGATGGGTTTGTTTTGTTTTTTTCAGCCTAATGATGGCTTGCTTCACTGATAGTGACTCTTTGCTCTTTGGATCTCATATTGAGAGTTGACAGCAACAGATTCTAAATGCAAATAGCACACTTGAAATGAACTCTGGACCTTTTATCTGCTCCTTGTAAATGGGATAATGAGGGAATAACACACACCTGGCTATGGAACAGCTGAGCAGCCAATTGTCCCATTACTTTTGGTCCCTTAAAAAATGAGGCACATATACAAACTGTTGTAATTCCTACACCGTTCACCTGATTTGGATGTAAATACCCTCAAATTAAATCTGAAAGTCTGCAGTTAAAGCACATCTTGTTTGTTTCATTTCAAATCCAATGTGGTGGTGTAAAGTGCCAAAAAGATTAGAATTGTGTCCATGTCCCAATATTCATGGACCTGACTGTATATATTTTTTACTATTTTGGGCCAGTTTTCCTTAATTAATAATAAAAAAAAAAAAAAAAAACATCCGTTACCATTTACCAGTAAATAAAAGCCCAAATTGTCCTGAAAAAAATGCAATACTATCCACCTGGATGCACAAAGTCGCTGTGATGATCTGTAAAGGTTTAGTAACACATGATACCCCAACCCCCGGAAAACGCACATTTGGCTGTGCTGAGACGCTGTTTATATATAATGAAACCCAGCACCCCCGGCCAGCAGATCTCCATTGTAGTCACCTCCATGTACGGGGACACGCTATCTCCATTAGGGTTACCTCCATGTACGGGGACACGCTATCTCCATTGTAGTCACCTCCATGTACGAGGACACGTTATCTCCATTGTAGTCACCTCCATGTACGGGGACACGCTATCTCCATTGTAGTCACCTCCATGTACGGGGGACACGCTATCTCCATTGTAGTCACCTCCATGTACGGGGACACGCTATATCCATTGTAGTCACCTCCATGTACGGGGGACACGCTATATCCATTGTAGTCACCTCCATGTACGGGGACACGCTATCTCCATTGTAGTTTCCTCCATGTACGGGGACACGCTATCTCCATTGTAGTTTCCTCCATGTACGGGGACACGCTATGTCCATTGTAGTCACCTCCATGTACGGGGGACACGCTATCTCCATTGTAGTCACCTCCATGTACGGGGACACGCTATCTCCATTGTAGTCACCTCCATGTACGGGGACACGCTATCTCCATTGTAGTCACCTCCATGTACGGGGACACGCTATCTCCATTGTAGTCACCTCCATGTACGGGGACACGCTATCTCCATTGTAGTCACCTCTATGTACGGGGACACGCTATCTCTATTGTAGTCTCCTCCTTGTACGGGGGACACGATATCTCCATTGTAGTCACCTCCATGTACGGGGGACATGCTATATCCATTGTAGTCACCTCCATGTACGGGGACACGCTATCTCCATTGTAGTCACCTCCATGTACGGGGACACGCTATCTCCATTGTAGTCACCTCCATGTACGGGGACACGCTATCTCCATTGTAGTCACCTCCAAGTACGGGGACACGCTATCTCCATTGTAGTCACCTCTATGTACGGGGACACGCTATCTCCATTGTAGTCTCCTCCTTGTACGGGGGACACGATATCTCCATTGTAGTCACCTTCATGTACGGGGACACGCTATCTCCATTGTAGTCACCTCCATGTACGGGGGACATGCTATATCCATTGTAGTCACCTCCATGTACGGGGACACGCTATCTCCATTGTAGTCACCTCCATGTACGGGGGCACGCTATCTCCATTGTAGTCACCTCCATGTACGGGGACACGCTATCTACATTGTAGTCACCTCCATGTACGGGGACACGCTATCTCCATTGTAGTCACCTCCATGTACGGGGACACGCTATCTCCATTGTAGTCACCTCCATGTACGGGGACACGCTATCTCCATCATAGTCACCTCCATGTACGGGGACACGCTATCTCCATTGTAGTCACCTCCATGTACGGGGACACGCTATCTCCATTGTAGTCACCTCCATGTACGGGGACACGCTATCTCCATTGTAGTCACCTCTATGTACGGGGACACGCCATCTCTATTGTAGTCTCCTCCTTGTACGGGGGACACGCTATCTCCATTGTAGTCACCTCTATGTACGGGGACACGCTATCTCCATTGTAGTCACCTCCATGTACGGGGACACGCTATCTCCATTGTAGTCACCTCTATGTACGGGGACACGCTATCTCTATTGTAGTCTCCTCCTTGTACGGGGGACACGATATCTCCATTGTAGTCACCTCCATGTACGGGGGACATGCTATATCCATTGTAGTCACCTCCATGTACGGGGACACGCTATCTCCATTGTAGTCACCTCCATGTACGGGGACACGCTATCTCCATTGTAGTCACCTCCATGTACGGGGACACGCTATCTCCATTGTAGTCACCTCCATGTACGGGGACACGCTATCTCCATTGTAGTCACCTCTATGTACGGGGACACGCTATCTCCATTGTAGTCTCCTCCTTGTACGGGGGACACGATATCTCCATTGTAGTCACCTTCATGTACGGGGACACGCTATCTCCATTGTAGTCACCTCCATGTACGGGGGACATGCTATATCCATTGTAGTCACCTCCATGTACGGGGACACGCTATCTCCATTGTAGTCACCTCCATGTACGGGGACACGCTATCTCCATTGTAGTCACCTCCATGTACGGGGACACGCTATCTCCATTGTAGTCACCTCCATGTACGGGGACACGCTATCTACATTGTAGTCACCTCCATGTACGGGGACACGCTATCTCCATTGTAGTCACCTCCATGTACGGGGACACGCTATCTCCATTGTAGTCACCTCCATGTACGGGGACACGCTATCTCCATCATAGTCACCTCCATGTACGGGGACACGCTATCTCCATTGTAGTCACCTCCATGTACGGGGACACGCTATCTCCATTGTAGTCACCTCCATGTACGGGGACACGCTATCTCCATTGTAGTCACCTCTATGTACGGGGACACGCCATCTCTATTGTAGTCTCCTCCTTGTACGGGGGACACGCTATCTCCATTGTAGTCACCTCTATGTACGGGGACACGCTATCTCCATTGTAGTCACCTCCATGTACGGGGACACGCTATCTCCATTGTAGTCACCTCCATGTACGGGGACACGCTATCTACATTGTAGTCACCTCCATGTACGGGGACACGCTATCTCCATTGTAGTCACCTTCATGTACGGGGACACGCTATCTCCATTGTAGTCACCTCCATGTACGGGGACACGCTATCTCCATTGTAGTCACCTTCATGTACGGGGACACGCTATCTCCATCGTAGTCACCTCCATGTACGGGGACACGCTATCTCCATTGTAGTCACCTTCATGTACGGGGACACTCTATCTCCATCATAGTCACCTCCATGTACGGGGACACGCTATCTCCATCATAGTCACCTCCATGTACGGGGACACGCTATCTCCATCATAGTCACCTCCATGTACGGGGACACGTTATCTACATTGTAGTCACCTCCATGTACGAGGGACACGCTATCTCCATCGTAGTCACCTCCATGTACGGGGACACGCTATCTCCATTGTAGTCACCTCCATGTACGGGGGACATGCTATCTCCATTGTAGTCACCTCCATGTACGGGGACACGCTATCTCCATCGTAGTCACCTCCATGTACGGGGACACGCTATCTCCATCGTAGTCACCTCCATGTACGGGGACACTCTATCTCCATCATAGTCACCTCCATGTACGGGGACACGCTATCTCCATCGTAGTCACCTCCATGTACGGGGACACGCTATCTCCATCATAATCACCTCCATGTACGGGGACACACTGCATTTACATTTACTGTCATTACAAATAAAGTTTTTGTTGTTCCTTGTGAGGTGTGAGGTAAGTGCGTTCCTCGTCTAGTATAAAACAATGTTTTTCGTGTCCTCGCACGTTTCTCAGGCGGTGATGTAACACGCGTTGGCTCTGGCGGGTGAAAAGCCGCGGCGATCTCATCAACACCCAAAATTGCTTTTTCACCCGGAATGCGAAGTGTGTGAATCAGGTGTGAGGAGAGAAGGGAGAATATTCCTATCGAATAATTACATCCCGGGGGAGATAAAAGATGGAAAATTTTATTTCTGTCAGAAATCAACTGATAGGAACATTGTGACAATAATGCGGAGCCGCGTCACTTATGGTGCAGCTTTATGTACAGCGCAGCGTCACTTATACAGCGTGGCGTCACCTATACAGCGCGCCGTCACCTATACAGCGCGGCGTCACTTAAACAGCGCGGCGTCACTTATACAGCGCGGCATCACTCAGAGCACAGTGAACCTGTCATCCCTATTCCTATTACAGGGGATCCCTCCATAAAGAGGATCTGTCATCCCTATTCCTATTACAGGGGGTCCCTCCATAAAGAGGACCTGTAATCCCTATTCCTATTACAGGGGATCCCTCCATAAAGAGGACCTGTCATCCCTATTCCTATTACAGGGGATCCTTCCATAAAGAGGACCTCTCATCCCTATTCCTATTACAGGAGATCCCTCCATAAAGAGGACCCGTCATCCCTATTCCTATTACAGGGGATCCCTCCATAAAGAGGACCTGTCATCCCTATTCCTATTACAGGGGATCCCTCCATAAAGAGGATCTGTCATCCCTATTCCTATTACAGGGGATCCCTCCATAAAGAGGACCTGTCATCCCTATTCCTATTACAGGGGATCCCTCCATAAAGAGGATCTGTCATCCCTATTCCTATTACAGGGGATCTCTCCATAAAGAGGACTTGTCATCCCTATTCCTATTATAGGGGATCTCTCCATAAAGAGGACTTGTCATCCCTATTCCTATTATAGGGGATCCCTCCATAAAGAGGATCTGTCATCCCTATTCATATTACAGGCGATCCCTCCATAAAGAGGACCTGTCATCCCTATTCCTATTACAGGAGATCCCTCCATAAAGAGGACCTGTCATCCCTATTCCTATTACAGGGGATCCCTCCATAAAGAGGATCTGTCATCCCTATTCCTATTACAGGGGATCCCTCCATAAAGAGGACCTGTCATCCCTATTCCTATTACAGGGGATCCCTCCATAAAGAGGATCTGTCATCCCTATTCCTATTACAGGGGATCTCTCCATAAAGAGGACTTGTCATCCCTATTCCTATTATAGGGGATCCCTCCATAAAGAGGACTTGTCATCCCTATTACTAGTACAGGGGATCTCTCCATAAAGAGGACCTGTCATCCCTATTCATATTACAGGCGATCCCTCCATAAAGAGGACCTGTCATCCCTATTCCTATTACAGGAGATCCCTCCATAAAGAGGACCTGTCATCCCTATTCCTATTACAGGGATCCCTCCATAAAGAGGACCTGTCATCCCTATTTCTATTACAGGCGATCCCTCCATAAAGAGGACCTGTCATCCCTATTCCTATTACAGGGGATCTCTCCATAAAGAGGACCTGTCACCCCTATTCCTATTACAGGGATCTCTCCATAAAGAGGACCTGTCATCCCTATTCCTATTACAGGGGATCCCTCCATAAAGAGGACCTGTCATCCCTATTCCTATTACAGGTAATCTCTCCATAAAGAGGACCTGTCATCCCTATTCCTATTACAGGGATCCCTCCATAAAGAGAACCTGTCATCCCTATTACAGGGGATCCCTCCATAAAGAGGACCTGTCATCCCTATTACAGGAGATCCCTCCATAAAGAGGACCTGTCATCCCTATTCCTATTACAGGGGATCCCTCCATAAAGAGGACCTGTAATCCCTATTCCTATTACAGGAGATCTCTCCATAAGGAGGACCTGTCATCCCTATTCCTATTACAGGGGGTCCCTCCATAAAGAGGACCTGTAATCCCTATTCCTATTACAGGGGATCCCTCCATAAAGAGGACCTGTCATCCCTATTCCTATTACAGGGGATCCTTCCATAAAGAGGACCTCTCATCCCTATTCCTATTACAGGAGATCCCTCCATAAAGAGGACCTGTCATCCCTATTCCTATTACAGGGGATCCCTCCATAAAGTGGACCTGTCATCCCTATTCCTATTACAGGGGATCCCTCCATAAAGAGGACCTGTCATCCCTATTCCTATTACAGGAGATCCCTCCATAAAGAGGACCCGTCATCCCTATTCCTATTACAGGGGATCCCTCCATAAAGAGGACCTGTCATCCCTATTCCTATTACAGGGGATCCTTCCATAAAGAGAACCTCTCATCCCTATTCCTATTACAGGGGATCCCTCCATAAAGAGGACATGTCATCCCTATTCCTATTACAGGAGATCCCTCCATAAAGAGGACCTGTCATCCCTATTCCTATTACAGGGGATCCCTCCATAAAGTGGACCTGTCATCCCTATTCCTATTACAGGGGATCCCTCCATAAAGAGGACCTGTCATCCCTATTCCTATTACAGGAGATCCCTCCATAAAGAGGACCTGTCATCCCTATTCCTATTACAGGGGATTTCTCCATAAAGAGGACCTGTCATCCCTATTCCTATTACAGGAGATCCCTCCATAAAGAGGACCTGTCATCCCTATTCCTATTACAGGGGATCCCTCCATAAAGAGGACCTGTCATCCCTATTCCTATTACAGGGGATCCCTCCATAAAGAGGATCCGTCATCCCTATTCCTATTACAGGGATCCCTCCATAAAGAGGACCTGTCATCCCTATTCCTATTACAGGGGATCCCTCCATAAAGAGGACCTGTCATCCCTATTCCTATTACAGGGGATCCCTCCATGAAGAGGACCTGTCATCCCTATTCCTATTACAGGGATCCCTCCATAAAGAGGACCTGTCATCCCTATTCCTATTACAGGGGATCCCTCCATAAAGAGGACCCGTCATCCCTATTCCTATTACAGGGGATCTCTCCATAAAGAGGACCCGTCATCCCTATTCCTATTACAGGGGATCCCTCCATAAAGAGGACCCGTCATCCCTATTCCTATTACAGGGTATCCCTCCATAAAGAGGACCCGTCATCCCTATTCCTATTACAGGGGATCCCTCCATAAAGAGGACCCGTCATCCCTATTCCTATTACAGGGTATCCCTCCATAAAGAGGACCCGTCATCCCTATTCCTATTACAGGCGATCCCTCCATAAAGAGGACCTGTCATCCCTATTCCTATTACAGGCGATCCCTCCATAAAGAGGATCTGTCATCCCTATTCCTATTACAGGAGATCCCTCCATAAAGAGGACCCGTCATCCCTATTCCTATTACAGGGGATCTCTCCATAAAGAGGACCCGTCATCCCTATTCCTATTACAGGGTATCCCTCCATAAAGAGGACCCGTCATCCCTATTCCTATTACAGGAGATCCCTCCATAAAGAGGACCTGTCATCCCTATTCCTATTACAGGGGATCCCTCCATAAAGAGGATCTGTCATCCCTATTCCTATTACAGGGGATCCCTCCATAAAGAGGACTTGTCATCCCTATTCCTATTACAGGGGATCCCTCCATAAAGAGGACCTTTCATCCCTATTCCTATTACAGGGGATCCCTCCATAAAGAGGACCTGTCATCCCTATTTGCACCACTTCCCACCGGGCCAACTCTGGCATTTCTCTCCTACAGTAAAAATCATCATTTTCTGCTAGGAAAATTACTCAAAACCCCCAAACATTATAATTTTTTTTTTGCAGAGACCCTGGGGAATAAAATTGTGGTTGTTTCCATTTGTTATATCATATGGTATTTGCACAGCAATCTTTCAAACGCAACTTTTTGGGAAAAAATACACTGTAATAAATTTTAATGTGTAGCACTGACCCCCCCCCCCCCCCCCCTGGTTCCCGACACACGGCCATAATTAGAGATAATATGCACGATTGAAAAAAGTGATGGATGTTAAATAAATGAGTGAGGTATTAAATGAGGTAAAAAAAGTGCGCACCGCATCACTTCCGCTTGCATTGTATTGATCGGCTTGGGACACAGCTCCGGTCGGGAGAACGCTTACCGTTCATCACCCCACCGCCAGAGAGGACCTTGCGGCTCCTAAGTCCTGAGGTATCGTTAGCATTGTTTTTATGTGAGTACCTGCTTTTATCTTGGATGTTTTAATAAAAGTCTAGCGGTATTTCACCATTTGGAGGCATCTTTCTTTATTTATACACATGTCCTGGAATGGCTTGTTTGGAGCATTAATGTTGGAACACCCCTACTAACACGCCAAGCAGTTGTGACTCGGGCAATTGGAATATTAAAAGTGGACCAGGTGACCGGACCCCTCTGCTTTGGGAGCGATCCCTACAAATATCGACCTGCGCTCTACCCCTGTAGGGGTAGTACTTTCTGGTAAGCTCGGTATTTACTAGAAAGGGGAGCACCGGACCCATTGAATAGGGGAGCACCATAGTCTTCACTCTAGAACCATCCAACCGGTCGCACCTGTGATTTTGGCACCTCATCACCATTTTGGACTGTTATACCTCTATGCGCTTTTTAAGGACTCAGTGGATGTTTTTTCTTATGCATTTTTGACCACATTCTTTGCGCATTTTTTCACTAGCACACTATTGATCTTGAGATATTTTGCGTAACAATCACCTAGTCACTATTTTATAATTTTTTCAGCAGTATTTATTAATAATTTTTTGGATTTATTTTTTTTCATCTGTGGCCCACCCCATTGTCATTTTGGGGAACCATATTGGGCACTCTCTCTTCCCAGGTTTGGGACTGAGGTTTCTTTCCTTTTTTTTTTTGCACACGTCACTTTCTGGTCACCCAAGTCACTGTAAATTAATTTATATTTACTAATTTCTTCTATTTTACCTTTTTATTATCACTTATACACCTGTGTTACATATCACCAAATATTCACTGCACTATAATACCATTTCTGAATTCATATATTTATTTATTGTCTTAACATCACCACTTCACCCTCACTTAAAGGGCACTATATATATTTTTTACTGGAGTATATTGTGGATTTATACGTCATTTTCTATTTATTCATTTTTTACATACCTATTTATATTTCTGCATACATTTAAATATTGGTTTTTAGGTTTTATGCTTTTACACTTTCTTCCTGTTTTTACCTCATTTAATACCTCACTCATTTATTTAACATCCATCACTTTTTTCAATCGTGCATAATATTTACAATATTTGTGATATCTGTGTTGTTTATACCAGTTTCTACCTTCCACACTTCTAACGCATATATTGGCAGCGCCAAGCACTTCTTCTTTTTTCCTCTACATATCTAATATAATCTCTAGTAGATTATATTCTGAAGTGGGCTGCAGCCAATCGCTTTTTTCTACCCCCTCCCTTCGATATTATCCTAAGCGCGGATTCTTTTCCACTCTTGATTCATAATTAGAGATAAGTCCTTGATTCTGATTGGCTCACACTCCAATAATCAGTCCAGGGGTATTTGGTTGTTATTGTTGTTTATTGTATAATGGGGATAGGAGAAGGAAATAGTGAGATACTCCAACTGTAATTCACAGTGATTGAGGACTCCGATCTTCTCTGCCGGCCTTTCCGCCAATAAGTCTGCACTGCACACCGCCACTCATAGGTGGCATGCTTATGGGCAGCTGCCGGTCGGGAAATGCCTCACTGCCTGTTAGTGGTAGTGTGCAGTGAGGGCTTCCTGAGGGGCTCGATTTGAACATGGCCCCCCTATTGGTCAGCAACAATACTCAGGTAGGCTGTGGTGTTTAAACCATGTTCAAGGAGCCCAAAGTGTGCCAGGGAAATATCTCCCACACCATTACACCACCACCAGCACCAGCCTGAACCATTACCCCCTCCCCCCCCCTCCACACCATTACACCCCCACCACCAGCCTGAACCATTACCCCCTCCCCCCCCTCCACACCATTACACCCCCACCACCAGCCTGAACCATTACCCCCTCCCCCCCCCTCCACACCATTACACCCCCACCACCAGCCTGAACCATTACCCCCCCCCCCCCCCTCCACACCATTACACCCCCACCACCAGCCTGAACCATTACCCCCTCCCCCCCCCCCCTCCACACCATTACACCCCCACCACCAGCCTGAACCATTACCCCCTCCCCCCCCTCCACACCATTACACCCCCACCACCAGCCTGAACCATTACCCCCTCCCCCCCCCCTCCACACCATTACACCCCCACCACCAGCCTGAACCATTACCTCCCCCTCCTCCTCCACACCTTTACACCACCACCACCAGCCTGAACCGTTACCCCCTCCCCCCCCCTCCACAACATTAAACCCCCACCACCAGCCTGAACCATTACCCCCTCCCCCCCCCCCCCTCCACACCATTACACCCCCACCACCAGCCTGAACCATTACCCCCTCCCCCCCCCCTCCACACCATTACACCCCCACCACCAGCCTGAACCATTACCCCCTCCCCCCCTCCACACCATTACACCCCCACCACCAGCCTGAACCATTACCCCCCCTCCTCCCCACACCATTACACCACCACCACCAGCCTGAACCATTACCCCCTCCCCCCCTCCACACCATTACACCCCCACCACCAGCCTGAACCGTTACCCCCCCTCCTTCTCCACACCATTACACCCCCACCACCAGCCTGAACTGTTACCCCCCTCCCCCCCCTCCACACCATTACACCACCACCAGCCTGAACCATTACCCCCCCCCCTCCTCCTCTACACCATTACACCACCACCACCACCAGCCCGAACCGTTACCCCCCCTCCTTCTCCACACCATTACACCACCACCACCACTCTGAACCGTTACCCCCCCCCCCCCTCCACACCATTACACCACCACCACCAGCCTGAACTGTTACCCCCCCCTCCTCCTCCCCCACACCATTACACCACCAGCCTGAACTGTTACCCCCCTCCTCCTCCTCAACACCATTACACCACCACCACCAGCCTGAACCGTTACCCCCCCTCCCCCCCCCTCCACACCATTACACCACCACCACCACTCTGAACTGCTACCCCCCCCCTCCACACCATTACACCACCAGCCTGACCTGTTACCCCCCCCTCCTCCTCCTCCACACCATTACACCACCACCACCAGCCTGAACCGTTACCCCCCCCCCCCTCTCCACACCATTACACCACCACCAGCCCGAACCGTTACCCCCCCTCCTTCTCCTCCACACCATTACACCACCACCACCAGCCTGAACCGTTACCCCCCCCCCCCTCCACACCATTACACCACCACCAGCCCGAACCGTTACCCCCCCCTCCTTTTCCACACCATTACACCACCACCACCACTCTGAACCGTTACCCCCTCCTCCTCCACACCATTACACCACCACCACCTCCAGCCTGAACCATTACCCCCCCCTCCTCCCCCTCACCATTACACCACCACCAGCCTGAACCGTTACCCCCACTCCTCCTCCACACCATTACACCACCACCAGCCTGAACCGTTCCCCCCCCCCCCCTCCTCCACACCATTACACCACCACCACCAGCCTGAACCGTTACCCACCCTCCTTCTCCACACCATTACACCACCACCACAAGCCTGAACCATTACCCCCCCTCCTCCCCCTCACCATTACACCAGCACCAGCCTGAACCGTTACTCCCCCTCCTCCACACCATTACACCACCACCACCACCAGCCTGAACCATTACCCCCCCTCCTCCCCCACACTATTACACCACCACCATCAGCCTGAACCATTACCCCCCCCCCCTCCTCCTCCACACCATTACACCACCACCACCACCACCAGCCTGAACCGTTACCCCCCCCCCCTCCTCCTCCACACCATTATACCACCACCACCAGCCTGAACCGTTATCCCCCCCTCCTCCACACCATTACACCACCACCAGCCTGAACCGTTACCCACCCTCCTTCTCCACACCATTACACCACCACCACCTCCAGCCTGAACCATTACCCCCCCTCCTCCCCCTCACCATTACACCACCACCAGCCTGAACCGTTACCCCCACTCCTCCTCCACACCATTACACCACCACCACCAGCCTGAACCGTTCCCCCCCCTCCTCCACACCATTACACCACCACCAGCCTGAACCGTTACCCCCCCCCCTCCACACCATTACACCACCACCAGCCCGAACCGTTACCCCCCCCTCCTTCTCCTCCACACCATTACACCACCACCACCAGCCTGAACCGTTACCCCCACTCCTCCTCCACACCATTACACCACCACCACCAGCCTGAACCGTTCCCCCCCCTCCTCCACACCATTACACCACCACCAGCCTGAACCGTTACCCCCCCCCCTCCACACCATTACACCACCACCAGCCCGAACCGTTACCCCCCCTCCTTTTCCACACCATTACACCACCACCACCACTCTGAACCGTTACCCCCCCCCCCTCCACACCATTACACCACCACCACCAGCCTGAACCATTACCCCCCCTCCTCCCCCTCACCATTACACCACCACCAGCCTGAACCGTTACCCCCACTCCTCCTCCACACCATTACACCACCACCAGCCTGAACTGTTACCCCCCTCCTCCTCCACACCATTACATCACCACCACCAGCCTGAACCGTTACCCCCCCCTCCTCCTCCACACCATTACACCACCACCACCAGCCTGAACCGTTACCCCCCCTCCTCCTCCACACCATTACACCACCAGCCTGAACCGTTACCCCCTCCTCCTCCACACCATTACACCACCACCACCTCCAGCCTGAACCATTACCCCCCCCTCCTCCCCCTCACCATTACACCACCACCAGCCTGAACCGTTACCCCCACTCCTCCTCCACACCATTACACCACCACCAGCCTGAACCGTTCCCCCCCCCCCTCCTCCACACCATTACACCACCACCAGCCTGAACCGTTACCCCCCCCCCCTCCTCCACACCATTACACCACCACCAGCCTGAACCGTTACCCCCCCCTCCTCCACACCATTACACCACCACCACCACCAGCCTGAACCGTTACCCCCCCCCCCTCCTCCACACCTTTACACCACCACCACCAGCCTGAACCATTACCCCCCCTCCTCCTCCCCCACACCATTACACCACCACCACCAGCCTGAACCGTTACCCACCCTCCTTCTCCACACCATTACACCACCACCACAAGCCTGAACCATTACCCCCCCTCCTCCCCCTCACCATTACACCAGCACCAGCCTGAACCGTTACTCCCCCTCCTCCACACCATTACACCACCACCACCACCAGCCTGAACCATTACCCCCCCTCCTCCCCCACACTATTACACCACCACCATCAGCCTGAACCATTACCCCCCCCCCCCCTCCTCCTCCACACCATTACACCACCACCACCACCACCAGCCTGAACCGTTACCCCCCCCCCCTCCTCCTCCACACCATTATACCACCACCACCAGCCTGAACCGTTATCCCCCCCTCCTCCACACCATTACACCACCACCAGCCTGAACCGTTACCCACCCTCCTTCTCCACACCATTACACCACCACCACCTCCAGCCTGAACCATTACCCCCCCTCCTCCCCCTCACCATTACACCACCACCAGCCTGAACCGTTACCCCCCCCCCCCCCTCCTCCACACCATTACACCACCACCAGCCTGAACCGTTACCCCCCCTCCTCCACACCATTACACCACCACCACCAGCCTGAACCATTACCCCCCCCTCCTCCTCCCCCACACCATTACACCACCACCACCAGCCTGAACCGTTACCCCCCCTTCTCCACACCATTACACCACCACCAGCCTGAACTGTTACCCCCCCCCCTCCTCCTCCACACCATTACACCACCACCACCACCAGCCTGAACCGTTACCCCCCCTCCTCCTCCACACCATTACACCACCACCACCAGCCTGAACCGTTACCCCCCCCCCTCCTCCACACCATTACACCACCACCAGCCTGAACCATTACCCCCCCTCCTCCTCCACACCATTACACCACCACCACCAGCCTGAACCATTACCTCCCCCCTCCTCCCCCACACCATTACACCACCACCACCAGCCTGAACCATTACCTCCCCCCTCCTCCCCCACACCATTACACCACCACCACCAGCCTGAACTGTTACCACCCCTCCTCCTCCACACCATTACACCACCACCACCAGCCTGAACCGTTACCCCCCCCCCTCCTCCACACCATTACACCACCACCAGCCTGAACCATTACCCCCCCTCCTCCACACCATTTCACCACCACCAGCCTGAACCATTGCCCCCCCTCCTCCACACCATTACACCACCACCAGCCTGAACCATTACCCCCCCTCCTCCTCCACACCATTACACCACCACCACCAGCCTGAACCATTACCCCCCCCTCCCCACACCATTACACCACCACCATCAGCCTGAACCATTACCCCCTCCTCCTCCCCCACACCATTACACCACCACCACAAGCCTGAACCATTACCCCCCCTCCTCCACACCATTACACCACCACCACCAGCCTGAACCATTACCCCCCCCCTCCCCCACACCATTACACCCCCACCAGCCTGAACCGTTACCCCCCCTCCTCCCCTACACCATTACACGCATACTTGCCAACAGTCCTTTTTTTCCTGGGACAGTCCCTGCAATTAGGAGCCTGTCCCAAGTAATTTATATTGTCCCTGGAAGCGCCCGTTAATCGGCTGCCCATAAATGTTACGCAGAAGTAGTGCAGCTGAATGGGAGAATTATTCCAACTCTGCTACTGTGGCCTTAAGTTTGAAATTCCCTTTTTAATTTCCTGTAATTCTCTCTATATTGAGTAGACCCTATAATCTGATAAATAGGCGGAGATTAATTATGTGGAGTGGGCGGAGCTTCAAGGAAGTGGGTGTGGTAATTGATATCTGTGCTGCAAAGTGTCCCTAGACGTTTTTTTTAAATGTTGGCAACTATATTACACCACCACCACCAGCCTAAACCATTACCTCCCCCCTCCTCCCCCACACCATTACAGCACCACCACCAACCTGAACCATTACCCCCTCCTCCTCCCCCACACCATTACATCACCACCACCAGCCTGAACCATTACCCCCCCCCTCCTCCATGCCATTACACCACCACCATCAGCCTGAACCATTACCCCCCCTCCTCCTCCACACCATTACACCACCACCATCAGCCTAAACCATTACCCCCCCTCCTCCTCCACACCATTACACCACCACCATCAGCCTAAACCATTACCCCCCCTCCTCCTCCACACCATTACACCACCACCACCAGCCTGAACCATTACCTCCCCCCTCCTCCCCCACACCATTACACCACCACCACCAGCCTGAACCATTACCTCCCCCCTCCTCCCCCACACCATTACATCACCACCACCAGCCTGAACCATTACCCCCCCCCCCCCTCCTCCACGCCATTACACCACCACCTTCAGCCTGAACCATTACCCCCCCTCCTCCTCCACACCATTACACCACCACCACCAGCCTGAACCATTACCTCCCCCCTCCTCCCCCACACCATTACACCACCACCATCAGCCTGAACCATTACCCCCCCTCCCCCCCCTCACCATTACACCACCACCACCAGCCTGAACCATTACCCCCCCCCCTCCTCCATGCCATTACACCACCACCATCAGCCTGAACCATTACCCCCCCTCCTCCTCCACACCATTACACCACCACCACCAGCCTGAACCATTACCTCCCCCCTCCTCCCCCACACCATTACACCACCACCACCAGCCTGAACCATTACCCCCCCTCCTCCCCACACCATTACATCACCACCACCAGCCTGAACCATTACCCCCCCCCCCCCTCCATGCCATTACACCACCACCATCAGCCTAAACCATTACCCCCCCTCCTCCTCCACACCATTACACCACCACCACCAGCCTGAACCATTACCTCCCCCCTCCTCCCCCACACCATTACACCACCACCACCAGCCTGAACCATTACCTCCCCCCTCCTCCCCCACACCATTACATCACCACCACCAGCCTGAACCATTACCCCCCCCCCCCCCCCCCTCCTCCACGCCATTACACCACCACCATCAGCCTGAACCATTACCCCCCCTCCTCCTCCACACCATTACACCACCACCACCAGCCTGAACCATTACCTCCCCCCTCCTCCCCCACGCCATTACACCACCACCATCAGCCTGAACCATTACCCCCCCTCCTCCTCCACACCATTACACCACCACCACCAGCCTAAACCATTACCTCCCCCCTCCTCCCCCACACCATTACACCACCACCACCAGCCTGAACCATTACCTCCCCCCTCCTCCCCCACACCATTACATCACCACCACCAGCCTGAACTGTTACCCCCCAACTCCCCCCCACACCATTACACCACCAGCCTGAACCATTACCTCCCCCCTCCTCCTCCCCCACACCATTACACCACCAGCCTGAACCATTACCTACCCCCTCCTCCTCCCCCAAACCATTACACCACCAACACCAGCCTGAACCATTACCCACCCTCGTCCCCCACACCATTACACCACCAGCCTGAACCGGTGATAGAAGGCAGGATGGATCCATGCGCCAAATGGTATTCTGTATACCTTGGATGTAACGAGTGGTTAGTGTAGTTACTGTTGCCTTTCTATCATCTGGAACCAGTCTGCCCATTCTCCTCTGACCTCAACAAGACATTTTCCTCCACACAACTGCCGCTCACTGGATATTTTCTCTTTTTCCCACCATTCTCTGTAATCCTGAGAGATCCCAGAAATACTCAGACCAGCCTGTCTGCCACCAACAACCATGCCCCGTTCAAAGTCAGTTCAATCCCCTTTCTTCCCCATTTTGATGCTCGGTGTGAACTTCAGCAAGTCGTCTTCACCACGTCTAGATGCCTAAATGCATTGAGTTGCTGCCATGTGATTGGCTGATTTTTGTTACCAAGCAATTGAACAGGTGTACCTAATAAAGTGGCCAGTGAGTGTACATTCCGGAATAATGGGATTGGCGCTCGGTGATGAAATCATCGCAGATTAAATCCATCGCTAATAATAATAAAAATCATCATTTCCTTCCATGTAACATGAGAAGAAGAACAAAAGAGATTAGGGGGGGGGGGCAGAAGGTCCCCGCTTGGTGGAACGCTCATCAGACATGGCGGCCGTCTCTAATGAGAATCCGACCCAACAGACTGCGCTTGTCTCCCCCGGCCTCCCTTCCCCCCACTAACTCCCAGCCAGGGAAACCGGATCCTTAATTGCAATTTAGCTGCAGGTTGGAGCTAAATCTTCATTTCCTTTATTGCGGCTCCCTGTAATTGCATAAATGCTCCCCACGGCAAAAAAAGCAATATACTTTATATCAAGCCAAAATGAAAAGCCCCTCTCCGTTATCGGCAGTCAATTGGATTGCAATCTGCATCAATGTGACGGATGAGGAGGAAGAGCCACCTGGATACATTAACCCCTCCACGTCCGAGGAGTAAGAGAGAGTTATTACATGGGCCGATGTCAACCTGTCATCCAGAGGTGTAACTAGAACCTTCAGGGCCCCCAGTGCAAGAAACCATGAAGGGCCCCCCGGACCCCTGGCTGGGGACCTTTCCTTCAAGCCTGGGGCTCTTCCCACTGATCCTGGGGCCCTTTACTCTTGTTGTGGGACCCTTTCACAAGTTCTGCAGTGGGCCCCCTTCCTGCCATCTTGGGGCCTCCCCACGGTGGTGGAATGACAGGGCCCGGTCGCAAGTGTGACCTTTACAATCCTGAGAGTTCACCCACTGGTGTCAGTCTTTTTTGGTATTTTAATTGTATTATTTTTTATCATTTTATTTTATTTTTTTACAATGTGACTGACTATGACTCTGTCCATTCAGAAAAGGAAGGAGCTGGTAAATTACATATTTACTGACCCCTTCCTGGTTCTCTATTGTGACACATCCCCCGCAGCAGCCGGCAGGAGAGGGGAGGGAGCACAGTGGGGGGGGGGGGGGGGGGGCCAGGGGAGCACACAGGGGCCCAGAGTCAGCAGAACACAAGTGAATGGATAGGAGGGGCGGCGGGGGCAGCATACAGAGGAACCAATCTCCTCCATTTTCCTCCTGCAGCTACAATAGGAAAAAGGAGGACAGTGATTTCTCTACATGCTGCCCCCGCCGCCCCTCCTATCCAGGTGTACAGGGGGGCGGCACAGGCCCCCTGGGGCATGGGGCCCGGTTGCAATTGCAACCCCTGCAACCCCTGTAGTTACACCCCTGCTGTCACCTTATTGTTGATTGTATAACCATAACAAGGCAATTTAACTGAAGGAGATTCACGGAGTCTTATGAACTCCCTACCGTCACACCACATTTCATTCCAGAGGAACGGAAAGTCTTCCCCACAGCAGCCAATACCATGAGAGGCGCCATTTTTATAACCAAAGATTGAAAATGGAACATGGAATCCAACAGGCAACAAAGTTGTATATCTACACAAAAAAACTGAAAGGAACACTTTTTAATCAGAGTATAACATCACATCCTGGGATATTGATCTTGTCAGTTAAGTAGCAGAGGGGGTTGCTAATCAGTCTCAGCTGCTTTGGTGTTAATGAAATCAACCACTTGCCGACCGCCCGCTGCAGTCTCAGGCTGGCTTGGCTGCGCAAATCGACGTAGGGGTACGTCGGTTTGTGGGAGTGGTGCTGGGGGGGGGGCGAGTGCACACCGCCGCCGGAGACAGCAGCCGCAATTGCCGGCAGGCACCCGCGATCGCTCCCCGCTGACAGAGAAGAGCAGTCAGATGTTGTAAACACAGCTGACCGTTCTTCTCCCTGGAATGAGTGGGCGGAGGCCAAGAGGGTTGATCTGCACACTTAGAGGAACTTGGCCAATCCTCAAGCAGTGTGCCTGGCAGGGTGGCCGAGCCAGGCCTTAAATATGGATGGGTCTTGCCAGGAGGGGTACGGTGGAAGATAGAGTGCTGAGGAGACTGTCAGTGAGCCTAGAGGGGAACCCCTGGTCTGGGGGGGGGGGGGGCTCCACTTTGGGGCTGGAGCTCAGGCTGGCTTGGGGAGATCCTGACAGTAGTGTGGTTTGAAAAGAAAAGTGGTGGAGAAAGGAGTAGTAGCAGGGGAACCAGTTACCAGCAGCCCCTGTGGGGATGGTGCTACAGTGGCTATGACTGTACTGTATGTAGCGGCCCCTGGAGCACTCTACTATAAGAAAATGAAATGCAATCGTTCTGCCGTGTCACGGAGTGCTGCGGATCCTCCTTTTCTGAATAGGTGACAACTGACTGAACAGGTAAACCAAAAGTACAGAATAGAAAGGTTGGAGGTCAGGGCAGGCATCAGGCAGGTCTTCAGTCTTGAATCTGCATCAAGGTTTTATTGCAGGTCAGGCTGGATGACTCATAGAGGCGAGTCTCTGGTGCCTCCCCCTGATTCTGGAAGTTTGGAGAAACTTCTAGAAGTTAGTGGGCAGAGGCCAAAAGGGTTGATCTGCACACTTAGAGGAACTTGGCCAATCCTCAAGCAGTGTGCCTGGCAGGGTGGCCGAGCCAGGCCTTAAATATGGATGGGTCTTGCCAGGAGGGGTACGGTGGAAGATAGAGTGCTGAGGAGGCTGTCAGTGACCCTAGAGGGGAACCCCTAGTCTGGGGGGGCGGGGCTATGCTTTGGGGCTGGAGCTCAGGCTGGCTTGGGAGGATCCTGACAGTAGTGTGGTTTTGAAAAGAAAAGTGGTGGAGAAAGGAGTAGTAGCAGGGGAACCAGTTACCAGCGCCCCCTGCGGGGATGGTGCTACAGTGGCTATGACTGTACTGTATGTAGCGGCTCCTACAGCACTCTACTATAAGAAAACAAAATGCAATTGTTCTGCCGTGTCACAGAGTGCCGCGGATCCTCCGTCTCTGAATAGGTGACAACTGACTGAACAGGTAAACCAAAAGTACAGAATAGAAAGGTTGGAGACCAGGACAGGCATCAGGCAGGTCTTCAGTCTTGAATCTGGGTCAAGGTTTTATTGCAGGTCAGGCTGGATGACTCATACAGGCGGGTCTCTGGTGCCTCCCCCTGATTCTGAAAGTTTTTGGAGACGCTTCTAGAAGTTAGTGGGCGGAGGCCAAGAGGGTTGATCTGCACACTTAGAGGAACTTGGCCAATCCTCAAGCAGTGTGCCTGGCAGGGTGGCCGAGCCAGGCCTTAAATATGGATGGGTCTTGCCAGGAGGGGTACGGTGGAAGATTGAGTGCTGAGGAGGCTGTCAGTGACCCTAGAGGGGAACCCCTAGTCTGGGGGGGGGGGGGGGCGGGGCTATGCTTTGGGGCTGGAGCTCAGGCTGGCTTGGGAGGATCCTGACAGTAGTGTGGTTTTGAAAAGAAAAGTGGTGGAGAAAGGAGTAGTAGCAGGGGAACCAGTTACCAGCACCCCCTGTGGGGATGGTGCTACAGTGGCTATGACTGTACTGTATGTAGCGGCTCCTACAGCACTCTACTATAAGAAAATGAAATGCAATCATTCTGCCGTGTCACTGAGTGCTGCGGATCCTCCGTCTCTGAATAGATGACAACTGACTGAACAGGTAAACCAAAAGTACAGAATAGAAAGGTTGGAAACAAGGGCAGGCATCAGGCAGGTCTTCAGTCTTGAATCTGCATCAAGGTTTTATTGAAGGTCAGGCTGGATGACTCATACAGGCGGGTCTCTGGTGCCTCCCCCTGATTCTGGAAGTTTGGAGAAACTTCTAGAAGTTAGTGGGGAGAGGCCAAGAGGGTTGATCTGTACACTCTGAAAGGTGACAACTGACAGAACAGGCAAACCAAAAGTACAGAATAGAAAGGTTGGAGGTCAGGGCAGGCATCAGGCAGGTCTGCTCAGGGAATCAGCCGACAGCGCAGCAGGAAGCAGAGAAAAGCAATCATTGTAGAATGATGTACATGGGGGATGGGCACATCTCTGAGGCTAATCTACTAAAGACAATGAGAATCTTCACAATAAATAAGAGTGAATGTTTATTTATGTCTCCAAACATGTGAAAAGCAAATTTCTGTTTACTTCTGTTATCTGCATATGATTGGATAATCAAAGTAAACAGGAAATTCATATAAATTAATAACTGAAGTGAATATTTGCTGTTTTTACTGGGATTATTTATCAGCGCCTTTAGTAAATCGGCCGCACTGTCTGAATTTTCAGGAGGACATTTACATAGCTGCCAACATTTCATAAAAGTTTTTAGTCTCTCACAGTGAAAAGTGACTGTGGTTTAAAGTACGCTAATTGTTGGGCGTGGCTTAAAGGGGGTGTGGTTAAACAGCATCTGAGATGACTTCCATTGTGTGGAATGTGGTCATTTTTGTTACCCCCAGCATTTCCTCCCCCTGATATGTCTCTGCTGTACCATGAACTGGTATGAAGGAGTCTCCTGTTCTCTTTGTATTGCTTCCTTTGTGTGAAATTCCCGGTGATCCTTCCAGTCCCTCTGCTTTCTTATTGATGTAGCACCCTCCTAGTTAGGTGCTAGATTCAAAGCATTGGATTCTCCTTCTGCCTATCATGGGAGTCTGATCTATTAGGTTGCCTGTTGCATGTTCCCATGGGTGATTCACTGGGTCTGAGGGAGTGTCCCCACTGTATCCAATAGGGGGGCCTGTTGGACAGTGGAGGAAACCTAGCCAGTGACACATTAGCTTTTGCGAGAGTCCCAGTAAGTGGGTATTCTTGCAGTGCATCCTGGGATTGCTCATAAAAGCTGAGGGCACGTGTGACAGGGCATCTTTGGTGGCAAGCAGAGTCCCAGGAGGGGGCTGACAGCTGTCTCTCCTCCTGTTGCATGAGGGAAGTGGTCATAGGTGGTCGGCCTAGTGAACCAGGTGTGGAGCTGAGCTGCAGAGGAACCAGGTGTGGAGTTGCTGACAGAGTCTTCTGGAAAAAACAGTGCCCGTGAGTACCAGGGGACTTGCCAAAGGGTCTGCCCAGGGAGGGAGACCACTCCAGTGAAGTCAGAGGATCAGAGGGTCAGCTCACACAGTGTGTCAGAGTAAAGGGGGTGCCGTGTAGAACCCTGAAGAGTAGGGAAAAAGGAGGTGCCAAGTAGGACCCTAAAGAGTGATTCACAGTACAGTACAGTTAGCTTAATTCTACTTCACACTAATGGCAAGGTGAAGCAGCGGCCTTGCCGCATCCAGCTATAATCAGAAGTCCCAGCAATTGCGCATAGTTTGTTCAGTTGGAGTATCCCACTCATCCCTTCTCCTATCCCAGTTCTCAATAAAAACAACAAAAAAACAAAACCCCTGGACTGATTTCTGACTGAGCCAAGCACTTAGAATATGCTGCATTATTAACCACTTGCCGACCGCCGCACGACTATCTACGTCGGCGGTCAGCCCCTCACAGGCAAACTAACGTAGGGCTACGTTGCTTGCTTGTGAGGGTCTAGGGAGCGAGCGCGCGCCCCCGGAGGCGCGCTCCCGCTCCCGCGTGGTCACGGACCCCCCCGCGCGTGTGACCAGCGGACCCGATGTCCGCCGGCCACTCGGCGATCGGCGGGGGAGAGGGAGAATGTCAGGCAGCTTGTGTAAACAAACTGCCTGTCATTCTCCTCGCTGCAAAGACACTGATCACTCGGATCTAGTATGTAGATCCGTTGATCAGTGTCCTTACAGCTAGAGCCACAGCCAATCACAGTAGAAACCACGCCCCTAGGGACACACACAGCCCCTCCCTTCCAAATAAAGTTAACCCCTTCACTACCAGTGTATTTTTACAGTAACAGTGCATATGTATAGCACTGATTACTGTAGAAATGTCACTGGTAACCCCAAAAGTGTCAAAAATGTCAGTCAAGGGTCCGATCTGTCCGCCGCAAAGTCGCAGTACCGCAAAAAAAATCGCAGATCGCCGCCATTACGCGTTAAAAAAAAAAACAACAAAAATGACAAAAATCTTTCCCTTTGTTAGTAAACGCGATAACTTTTGCGCAAACCAATCAAAATACGCTTTTTGCGATTTTGTTTACCAAACATAGGTAGCATAAAACAAATTGGCCGAAAATTTTTAAAAATTTTGATTTTTACATTTTTTTTTGGGGGAATTTCATATAAAAAAATGTGAAAAATATTGCTATTTTTGCAAAATTGACGCTCTTTTTTTGTTTATAGCGCGTGATCAAAAAATCGCACAGGTGATCAAATACCACCAAAAGAAAGCTCTGTTTGTGGGAAAAAAAGGACGTCAAATTCGTTTAGGTACAGCGTCGCACGACCGCGCAATTGTCCGTTAAAGTCACGCAGTGCCGAATCGCAAAATACCCCCTGGTCGGAATGGGGGTAAAATCTTCCGGGGCTTAAGTGGTTAAGTTGTTGCTATGGGTAACCCAGGGGAATCTGTAACCAGCAGCTCCCATGGGAGTAGTGCTATATTAAAAACTGACCACACTAAGCAGGAGAGCACAGCATGGTCAGTTATCTAGCTCTGCTAGGAACCTGTTCTCCTCCAATAATCAGACTTGTCCTGACACGCCCCCTCTGCACAACCATTCACTGGGAAGATCAGTGTGCAACTGCTTCTCCTTCCCCCAGCTCTTATGCTGAGAACAGAGGGAATGTGATCACTTATAAAAAGGGGAAAATTTAATTATAATGGTTTGTATATCTATTAGGGCTGAGCGAACCCGGACTGTATTGTTTGGGATCGTATCGGACTTTTGGGTGTTCGGTACCTGGACACCGACCCAAACATTTTACTGTATATTCGGGATACAGTCCGTTGTTTGGTAATTTATTTCATGTTTTGGCGCGGTTTTAATGGCGCGGTTTCAACAGCTGCAGGGCAGCCAATCAACAAGCGTTTAACTAGTGTGCCCTTGGAAGCCATCACAGCCATGCCTACTAATGGTATGGCTGTGATTGGCCAGTGCAGCATGTGACCCAGCCTCTATATAAGCTGGAGTCACACAGCGCCGCGCGTCACTCTGCTCTAACTACTGTAGGGAGAGGTTCCCGCTGCTGCTGAGGGAGAGATAGAAGATTATTGTAGGGTTAGGCTGGAGATTGCTTTCAGGGAAAGAATAGGAAGAATCTTCTTTAATCAGACAGCGATCTACATCGATTTTATTGTGTGGGGGTGCAGTGTACAATCTTTTTGCCCTGACCTGAGCCCAGTGAGGAGAAGGGAGAAAAAAAAAAAACTTTTATCAATCTGTTAGGTGGGCAGCGTGCGGCGTGTAGCAGCCATGTAATGCAAGCTCAGTGCATATGTGTCTGCTTAATCTGGATTTAAAAAAAAAAAAAAAACTTTTTTCCTTCATATTTTACTGTGACATACAGCATTTAGACACTGCTGTTCTAATCTGCTCTTCAAAAATCACCAATTAAAGGGAAAAATAAAACTTTTTCATTCATACGTTAGAGATACACCCTTTGGATACTGTTGTTCTATTCCGCTATTCAATAAACACCCATTTAGGAAAAAAAAAAATTAAATTGCGGCCTAGTCTGCATATTTTACTGTGAGATACACCCGTTGGATACTGTTGTTCTATTCCGCTTTTCAATAAAAACCCATTTAGAGAAAAAAAATATTGCAGCCTAGTCTGCATATTTTACTGTGAGATACACCCGTTGGATACTGTTGTTCTATTCCGCTTTTCAATAAAAACCCATTTAGGGAAAAAAAAAATTGCGGCCTAGTCTGCATATGTTACTGTAAGATACACCCTTTGTATACTGTTGTTCTATGCCGCTATTCAATAAACACCCATTTAGGGCAAAAATATTAAATTGCGGCCTAGTCTGTATTTGTACGTGTGAGATATACCCTTTGGATACTTTTGTTCTATTCTGCTATTCAATAAACACCCATTTAGGGGAAAATTAATAATTTTGCAGTGTTTGCTGATTATGTTACTGTGAGATACACCCTTTAAATTTGTTTGGCGCATCCCCTTCCACCACCGAGGATTGCAGGGCGCTTCAGTTTGCCTCCTGTTGCTAACTCCTCCTACTCCAATTCCTCATCCTCTACCGCCTCCGCATCCAGAGCAGTGATAATTTCCAAGGCTTTAAGGGCAGTCACTCACAAGTGGCTCCGAGGGTGGGTTCCTGCACCCACAAACGCCAGGTACACAATTGTCTAGCAAGGGCACAGTTCTGGAGGATGAGGAGGTGGAGTATGAGGAGGTGGAGGATGAGGAGGAGGGGGAGATGGAGGAGGAGGAGCCATGTTCACAGCAGGGTGGCACCCAGATAACTGATAACAACAGATACTACACTTGATCTTAGCCAAAAGGTCAAGAAGCGATGCTGGTGGCATTCCCACCTGACAGCAGGGGCACAGAGGAAGCACAAGGCGAAGGCAGAGGAGGAAAGGGCACTGCCAGCACCTTAGAAGGCAGGGTTAGCATGTATGAAATGTGGAAAAGCTTTGTCGGCACGCCACAACAACCAGGACCACCAGCTGTTTTTTTTTTTTTTTTTTAATCCGTGGTATGTGAACACACTCAGACTATCACCCAGTGGTTGCATAAAAAAGTGCACACCAAAAAAGTGAAACACAAAAAGTGCACAGGGTGTACACATGGTCCCTGACCCTGATCCCCCGGGATGCAAGGCTCCTGACAGGGACTGGGGTACTTACACTGGCTAACCTGGCCGAAACCAGGCAGCCCCATTCTTTAGGAGGTCTGCTGAAACAGACCACCCCAAGTACTAGGTGGGGCTCTCCCGAAGAGAGACCCCATGAGAGAGGGCGAACCAAGCCAGAAGGACATATCCACCCCCTCCCAAGACTTTCAGGGACAGGCCCAAGGACCTACACCCTACTAATCACACTGTGCAAAATAAAGTGTACCGCCACAATAAAAAACACAAAACGTGAGACACACAACACATAAAAGTGGGGAAAGGGATAGTGGAGAAATGCAAGGTTAGTGCCACGTTGCAATACTATAGCAGGCCCTTCGGCCAGGAATAGACAGCTTTGGGAGAGCCCGGCCCACAACCAGGGACATATACCTTTTACAAGGCTAGACTCAACCCAGAAGGGGGAAAAAAGCCCCCCTGCCGCCATCACCATTCCTTACCATACACCATATACAGTTCCTTACCGTTCCTTACTTACTGTACACGTACTGAATGATGGGTCTGCCCCCTTCAACTTCTGGGTCTCCAAGTTGGGCACATGGCCTGAGCTTGCCCTTTACGCCTTGGAGGTGCTGGCCTGCCCTGCAGCCAGTGTATTATCTGAACGTGTATTTAGCACGGCTGGGGGTGTTATCACAGACAAGCGCAGCCACCTGTCCAGAGCCAATGTGGACAAGCTCACGTTCATTAAAATGAACCAGGCATGGATCCCACAGGACTTGTCCGTACCTTGTGCAGAATAGACATGTATACCGGCCTTACCTAGCCATTGTTGTATGTTTGATCTTTCTCACTCTTTTGGGGTGTACCCTAATTTAAAAAGAAATTTAAAATTAAAAACAAAAACCAGTGTTGGCTACCTCGTCCTCCTCCACCGCCGCTTCCACCTACACCGCCACATCCACCGCCACCTCAACCTCCTACTCCATATGGGCCTCTTCCTCCTAGATCAAGATGATTATGTTTTATTTTTATGTTTTTCATGTTATTTTAAGTTATTTCCCTATCCACATTTGTTTGCAGAGCACTTGCCATGCTCTTAAGAAGATTTTGCTGCCATTTGCCACCCTCTAGCCCTTTCCATGTTTTTTTAGAGCCATTTTAGTGCTCAAAAGTTCGCGTCACCATTGACTTCAATGGGGTTCGGGATCGGGGTAAAGTTTAGGTTAAGTTCGGGTCACGAATCCAGACTTTTTTTTCACCTGGATGTCCGGGTTCGGCGGGTTCGGCCGAACCCGGACATCCAGGTGTTCGCTCAACTCTAATATCTATATGCCTTTCATTTCAGTTTTAAACTGAATAGGTTGTTTTACAAGGTAATCGTTTACAATCACTTGTAAACGATTACCTCACAGAAATATGTACCGTGCAGAATGAGGGAGGATGGAGATGACAGTATGGAGGTGACTGTGTGCAGGATGGAGATGACAGTATGGAGGTGACTGTGTGTCTGTGCAGGATGGAGATGACAGTATGGAGGTGACTGTGTCCAGGATGAAGATGACAGCATGGAGGTGACTGTGTTTCTGTGCAGGATGGAGATGACAGTATGGAGGTGACTGTGTGCAGGATGAAGATGACAGTATGGAGGTGACTGTGTGTCTGTGCAGGATGGAGATGACAGTATGGAGGTGACTGTGCGGTGTGCAGAATGGAGATGACAGTATGAAGGTGACTGTGTGTGTGCAAGATGGAGATGACAGTGTGGGGTGACTGTGTCTGTGCAGGATGGACATGACAGTATGGAGGTGACTGTGGGGTGTGCAGAATGGAGATGACAGTATGGAGGTGACTGTGCGGTGTGCAGAATGGAGATGACAGTATGGAGGTGACTGTGTGTGTGCAGAATGGAGATGGCAGTATGGAGGTGACTGTGTGTGTGCAAGATGGAGATGACAGTGTGGGGTGACTGTGTGTGTGTGCAGGATGGGGATGACAGTATGGAGGTGACTGTGTGTGTGCAGGATGGAGATGACAGTATGGAGTTGACTGTGCGGTGTGCAGGATGAAGATGACAGTATGGAGGTGACTGTGTGTGTGTGTAGAATGGAGGTATGTGTGTGTAGGATGGAGATGACAGGAGCCACCCCCATGAGATAGAGACCTCCAATGACTGCTGCTCAGCCCCCCCCATATAAAAACCACAGAGAGCTCTGTCATCATGAAGTTCCCCCTGAGAGGGCAATGTAGAAGGAGCCCAACTTGCAGCATGGAACATACCTCTGGTCGGGTCGACTCCGACCTCTTATATGTTGCAGTTCATGGCTCACGGTGGGCTGGCATATTCATCTTCACCCCTCCAAGGCTGGTACTATGGAGCAACCAGTAGACAGTCAGGGGTCAGGCTAAGAGACCAGTAGTTATAGTAGTAAAGCGGCTTCCACCAACCAGCAGGATAAGTACACTAGTAGGTCACCTTGGCGGATGATGTGGACTCACCGGAGGTGCGGGGTCTAAGCACCAACTGGTATTCACCAGAGCTCCTGTGGGTGGGAATGGGTTTTGCTGTGTGTTAGTACCAGGACGTGAGCAAGCCGGGGTCCAGTAGCAGATATCATCAGGTAGAGAATCAAGCAGAAGTGTAGTCAGTAACTAAGCCAAAGGTCAGTAACAAGTAATTGCAGGTTTGAATCAGGTAGTCGAGGAACAAGCTGATAATCAGTAAGGAGCAGGAGCAAGGATGAGGTTGGCAGCAGGAGTGACAAGAGGGACATATTGGTTGGGCAGAGCACAATAATCTAGCAAACAAGGAGTGCAGAGACATTGCTTAAATAGTTAGTTATTTTTTTATTTTGACCAAAAAAATATTACCCTTTATTATCAATGAAGAACAATCTTCATTGCCAATCCAATGTGTTCCTATGACTATTGGGCACTGGATAGCAACCAGCAGGATAAGTACACAAACAGGTCACCCTGTCAGATGATGTGGACTCAACAGAGGTGTGGGGTCTAAGCACCAACCGGTATTCACCAGAGCTCCTGTAGGTGGGGATGGGTTTTGCTGCATGATAGTACCAGGAGGGTAGGTAGAGGATCAAGCAGAAGCGTAGTCAGTAATAGGAATCGACCGATTACCGGCAAAGCCGATTATCGGTGGGCCGATATTCACTTTTACCGATTATTGGTATCGGCCCCGGAGCTGACCGATATTACCAATATTGGTGTATGTAATATTAGTGTATGTAAAATCCTAGCATCCACTTTATTAGTGTTTTATATAATCTTCAGTGTGTGTTTTTGTAATGTAATAGTGTGAAATACCTTCATTACATCGCCGCTCGGCCCTTCTGTGACCCCCAGCTGTCAGTGGGGGAGGAGAGAAGGACAGCAGAGCGGGAGATTAGCTTTCACAGTCACACTATTCTAATCTAATACCCGGCACTTCTGTGTACGCTGCAGAGGGGAGGGGCTGAGATCCTCCTCTGACAGCTATGAGAGGAGAAAACAGCAGAGTGGGAGATTAGCGAGGAGAGTCTGGAGCAGCGATGTAATCAAGGTATTCCCCACTATTCTATTACAAAAACACACACTGGACATTATATAAAACACTAATAAAGTGGATTCTAGGATTTTTAATGACACTAAACTAGGTTCACACAGGATTCCTGGCAGGCAGGGAGGGAAGGGAAGACCGCACATTACAGCTAAAAGACCTACCCCACATGTTCAGTACCAGATTTGTGTCAAAAATTGTCTTTATTTTTGAAAACTTTAAATGTACAAAATATCAGCCAATATCGGCCGATACGTAGTGACCAAAATATCACTATCGGTCTATCCCTAGTCAGTAAATAAGCCAAAGATCAGTAACACGTAATTGCAGGTAGGGATAAGGCAGAAGCGTAGTCAATAAATAGGCCAAAGGTCAGTAACAAGTAATAGCAGGTAGGGATAAAGCAGAGGCGTAGTCAGTAACTAAGCCAAAGGTCAGTAACAAGTAATCGCAGGTAGGGATAAAGCAGAAGCGTAGTCAGTAAATAAGCCAAAGGTCAGTAACAAGTAATTGCAGGTTGGAATCAGGTGGAAGCGTAGTCGAGGAACAAGCCAACAGTCAGTAACAAGCAGGAGTAAGGATGAGGTTGGCAGCAGGAGTGAAAATAGGTACCCTGTTTCCCTGAAAGTAAGACATCCCCCGAAACGAAGACCTACTTACAGTTTTGCCTCTCGCTGAAATTTAAGGCATCCCCCGAAAATAAGACCTCCGCGATAATAAGGCCTCCCCGAACATAAGGTCTCCCTGATAAGAAGGCCCCCCGAAGCTACTGTAACTCTGGACTCTTGACCGTAGCAGCGGGCGCCGCCGAGCAGCTCACTGTTGGCCACAGCGCAGCCGGAGCAGACAGGAAATGCGAGGTCTCTTTTAATCAGAGAGCACGCGCCGCCGCCAAGACAAGCTGCCGCTTGCTGCTCCCTCTACCCTGACGGAGTCTGGCTGACTCACAATTAGACAGTGAGTCGCATGGGGCAGGATTCGGACACATTGTGCGGACACACAGGGGTGCCTGAGGTAGGGGGGGAAATGTCTGATAATAGGGTGGGGGGAATGTCTGGTGAAGGGGGAGTGGGATCACTTAAAATGGCACAGGAGGATCAGAGGGGGCAA
The DNA here is from genome assembly GCF_965119305.1 of Pelophylax lessonae. NCBI lineage: Eukaryota > Metazoa > Chordata > Amphibia > Anura > Ranidae > Pelophylax > Pelophylax lessonae. Next base: position 5,329,585 of record NC_138771.1, on the reverse strand, counting down.
TCAAAATGACACAGGAAGATGTAATTTGCTGGTTTGTGATGCCAACTACTACCGTACCGTATACAGGTAATACATTTCCTTTTTTTTTTTGTTCAACAATAAATGTGTACCGTATTCTTCTTCATGGAAAAAATAAGACATTCCCTGAAAATAAGACCTAGCGCAACTTTGGGAGCAAAAATTAATATAAGACACTGTCTTATTTTCGGGGAAACATTGTAGCGATCGGCTGGAGAGAGCACAATAATCTGGCAAACAGGGAGTGCAGCGAAATGGCTTAAATAGGAAGTTCTTTTTTTATCTTGACCAAAAAAATATTACAAGAACAGTCTCCGCATTCATTGCCAATCCAATGTGTTCCTATGACTATTGGGCACTGGATGTTGCAGGGGTGCTTCAAACAACTACGCTGGGGGGGCAACAAGACAAGCTGAGGTTTGGAATTTTCCCCTAAAAGGCGGCCATTGTACTCTACTCGTCATTAAATAGAATCCAGTCCCTCGGAGAGTTCTTCCAACGTGCCGCTCCACATTCGGAGGTGCTAAGTGGCATGCAGATGAAGAGAAATGAGCAGAAACGTGCGACTGCTCAAATCTCACTTATTTACCAAACAGCACAGATGTAAAAATCTTCCCGCTAAGAAAATATTCACCCAATTTACAGGAAACATTCCGGACGTCTTTCTCAGCATTAATAATGTGACGGCAGACAACGTTCGGGTGATTAACTCATCAAACTATTATGTTGTGAAACATAAATTAGCGTCTGAATCGTCTGCCGTGTGACTGGGGCCATCAATTATCATTTCTTACCAAGACGTCACTTTCCAGGTGATATGTAGCCAATCGCTGGATCTTCAAAGTTGCAGAGAATCCAAAAGAAGAAAATGAAACCTTAAACACGTTCAGCTGCAACTAATAATAACAATAAAGCGCTTCTAAAGGCAGATTTATTATTTTTTGCCCCTTTCACACAGGCGGATCCGCCTGTTCATTTTTTTGGCGGATCTGAACGGTCCCCCTCCATGCATTCCTATGGGGCATCGGATGTCAGTGGAGACATGTCCGCTGACATCTGACCCGATCCGTCAAATCTGGACCGATGGAAACCCTATTTTCCATCCGTCCAGCGGATCGGATCAGATGGGATCGGATGAGAACGGACCGACGGTCCGTTCCCATCTGATTTTCCCCATAGAGATGCATGGGGAACTGACAGCCGTGTCTTCGCACACAGCGCAGAGACACAGCTCTCATCCTCCTGCTCAGCGGGGGATCGGCGGCTCGATCCCCCGCTGAGAAAAACGGAATCCGTCCGATGGATGGATAGTGTGAAAAGGGCCTAATTCCCTTCTCTGTATTCTCTGCATGAAAGTGACATTTAACCACTTCTGGACCGGAAGGATTTCCCCCCCCTTAATGACCAGGGCCATATTTTGCGATTCGGAACTGCGTTATTTTAACGGACAATTGCGCGGTCGTGCGACGCTGTACCCAAATAAAATTGATGTCCTTTTTTTCCCACAAACAGAGCTTTCTTTTGGTGGTATTTGATCACCTGTGCGATTTTTTTTTATTTTTTTTCGCTATAAACAAAAAAAAACAATATTTTTCACATTCTGCGATATAACATTCCCAATAAAAAAAAAAAAAAAATTAAAATCAAAAATTTTCATCCTTTTAGGCCAATTTGTTTTCTGCTACATATTTTTGCTAAAAAAAAAAAAAACATTGCAGTAAGCGTATTTTGATTGGTTTGCACAAAAGTTATCGCATCTACAAACTATGGGAAAGATTTGTCATTTTTATTGTTTTTTTTTTCTTACCAGTAATGGTGGCGATCTGCGATTTTTAGCAGGACTGCGACATTCTGGCGGACAGATCGGACACCTAACTGACATTTTTGACACTTTTGGGGGGACCAGTGACATTACTACAGTAATCAGTGCTAAAAATATGCACTGTTACTGTACTTATTACACTGGCAGGGAATGGGTTAACATTGTGGGTGATCAAGGGGTTAAATGTGAGCCTAGGGAAGTGATACTAACTGTGGGGGGGGAGGGGCTTGTGAAATGACAATAGAGACATGTGATCCTATATAGAAGGCGCTCTGTGATCATTCCAGAGAGAAGGACGGTCGGATGTTGTAAACACAGCTGGGAGCGATCGCGGGTGGCCCGCGGCAAATGAGCCTCCTGCCCTGTGCTTCGGAGTCCCTGCTGCCAGAGTGGCGTGCGCTTGCCCCCTAGCAGCAGGTGAGCGACCGACGTAGACCTACGTTGGTTCGCGCAGGAGGGCCAGACTGCCGCAGTAAATATGTTTTGGAACTACATTTCCCATGATGCTCAACTACACTGCAGAGTGTATGAGCATCATGGGAAATATGGTTCCAAAACATCTGTTAGGGCTACAAGATTGTGGAATCCTCTACCACAAGAGGTGGTTTCTGCGGGAAGTATGGTGGCTTTCAAAAGACTCTTAGACGTACATCTCAAGGATCAGAACATTCAGGGCTATGTGAGATGATTACAGCCACACACACCTACACAGGGGGAACTGGATGGACTATTGTCTTTATTCAACCTCACCTACTATGTAACTATGTAACTATGTAATCTGGGGTGCCAAGGTTCGCCATCTTTATGTAGAGCAACAATTTTTTTTTTCAAATCCTCAGAGAGTTCTTTGCCATGAGGTGCCATGTTGAACTTCCAGTGACCAGTATGAGAGAGTGAGAGCGATAACACCAAATTTAACACACCTGCCCCCCATTCACACCTGAGACCTTGTAACACTAACGAATCACATGACACCGGGGAGGGAAAATGGCTAATTGGGCCTCAATTTGGACATTTTCACTTAGGGGTGTCCTGACTTTTGTGGCCAGCGGTTTAGACATTAATGGGTGTGTTGAGTTATTTTGAGGGGACAGTAAATTTACACTGTTATACAAGCTGTACACTCACTACTTTACATTGTAGCAAAGTGTCATTTCTTCAGTGTTGTCACATGAAAAGATAGAATAAAATATTTACAATAAATGTGAGGGGTGTACTTACTTATGTGAGATACTGTATGTGTCTTTTATAATAAAGGAATACAATTTTTTTATGTCATCACGCTAATGCACGTGCCCGCGTTAGGGCGCATCTAGCTTTCACTCCAGGAATTTTATTATGCGCAGATCTCGTACACGATTCCCTTGACACTATCTAATATCTCTCCGTCCATCCATCCTTCCATCCTTCCATCCATCCATCCATCCATCCATCCTTCCATCCATCATTCCATCCATCCTTCCATCCATCCATCCATCCATCATTCCATCCATCCTTCCATCCATCCATCCATCCATCCTTCCATCCATCCATCCATCCATCCATCCATCCATCCATCCATCCATCCATCCTTCCATCCATCCATCCATCCATCCATCCATCCATCCATCCATCCATCCACCCTTTCATCCATCCATCCATCTGTGGGAAGGAAGAGTTGGTTCTCCGGAAGTTTCTCTAGAGGCAGAGATACAGACGTTTCTGATGTCTCGCTCTTTCAGAGCCTCGGCTTCCTCTCACTCGGACTTTCCCCGACACAACAAAGGTTAAATCTCAGGCGCTGCCAAGAGACATCAAACTGATGAGTTGGGTAGAAGACTTCTTTTTTTCTGTTGGGCAGTTTTTAGTATTTGTTGTCTCTGACGGCCGGCGATTCAGAAAACCGTCATCCATCTGGTGAGGAACGAGCCGTGCGTTACGCGACCTTGGGGTTTAGCAGCCTCTTCATTTCTTTTATGTTTCCTGTTAAATCGAAATCCTGAAGATTTGTCATAAAAAAATGGGAAGTGAAGATGCGAGCGGCGGCACGCGGCGCACACTCGGGGAGGTAATAAACTTATCCGGGTGTAATTCTGTCCGATGAAAATCACAAAATCATTTTATTCAGGTGAGGAGTGAGAAGAACTGTCCCGAGCGTTGGGGTCCCGGAGAAGAATCGCCTGAAATTTCCCATCACAGCAACTTATATCGACTCAACATTTTTATTTCCTTTTTTATTTACATTTAAAAATCAGAAACATTCCGTACTGAAGATTAAAAATCAATTTCCAGAACCTGAACAGAGATGACTCAATGTCACCTGGATGTGTCGGATGTTGTAAACACAGCTGACCGTTCTTCTCTCTGGAATGATCACAGAGCTCCTTCTATATAGGATCACATGTCTCTGTGGTCATTTCACAAGCCCCTCCCACATACAATTAGAATCACTCCCCTAGGCTCACATTTAACCCTTTGATCGCCCCTGGTGTTAACCCCTTCCCTGCCAGTGTCATTAGTACAGTGACAATGCATTTTTTTTTAGCACTGATTACTGTAGTAATGTCACTGGTCCCCCCAAAAGTGTCAAAAAATGTCAGTTAGGGGTCCGATCTGTCCTCCGCAATGCCACAGTCCCGCTAAAATTCGTAGATCGCCGCCATTACTAGTAAAAAATAAAAGTACATAATGCGCAAACCAATCAAAATACACTTATTGGGATTTTTTCTAAAAAGATGAAAACATTTGATTTTTACATTTTTTGGGGGGAAGATTATAAAGCAGAAAGTGAAAAATATTGTTTTTGTTCGTTTTTTTTCAGAATTGTCGCTCTTTCTTTGTTTATAGCGCAAAAAATAAAAATTGCACAGATAATCAAATAGTGCATTAATGGTGACTAAGCTGGCCTTAACCAACTGAATGGACACTGTCTGCATGGAGAAAAAAAAGGAGAAGGATCAGATATCCCCATCAGAGACCCCCTTACATCAGATTCCCCCGTCTAAGCCCCCATACATCAGATTCCCCCATCAAAGCCCCCATACATCAGATTCTCTCATCTGAGTCCCCCTCTTTACATCAGATTCTCCATCTGAGCCCCCCTTACATTAGATTCCCACATCTGAGCCCCCTTACATCAGATTCCCCCATCAGAGCCCCCATACATCAGATTCCCCCATCAGAGCCCCCATACATCAGATTCCCTCATCTGAGCCCCTACCTTACATCAGATCCCCCCATCTGAGCCCCCCTTACATCAGATTCCCCCATCAGAGACCCCCTTACATCAGATTCCCCCATCTGAGCCCCCATACATCAGATTCCCCCATCAAAGCCCCCATACATCAGATTCCCTCACCTGAGTCCCCCTCCTTACATCAGATTCTCCATCTGAGCCCCCCTTACATTAGATTCCCACATCTGAGCCCCCCTTACATCAGATTCCCCCATCAGAGCCCCCATACATCAGATTCCCCCATCAGAGCCCCCATACATCAGATTCCCTCATCTGAGCCCCTACCTTACATCAGATTCCCCCATCTGAGCCTCCCTTACATCAGATTCCCCCATCAGAGACCCCCTTACATCAGATTCCCCCATTTGAGCTCCCCATACATCAGATTCCCTCGTCTGAGCCCCCCTTACATCAGATTCCCCCATCTGAGCCCCCCATACATCAGATTCCCCCATCAGAGCCCCCATACATCAGATTCCCCCATCAGAGCCCCCATACATCAGATTCCCCCGTCTGAGCCCCCCTTACATCAGATTCCTCCATCTGAGCCCCCCATACATCAGATTCCCCCGTCTGAGCCCCCCTTACATCAGATTCCCCCATCTGAGCCCCCCATACATCAGATTCCCCCATCAGAGCCCCCATACATCAGATTCCCCCCATCAGAGCCCCCATACATCAGATTCCCTCATCTGAGCCCCCCCTTACATCAGATTCCTTCGTCTGAGTCCCCCTTACATCAGATTCCCCCATCTGAGCCCCCCTTACATCAGATTCCCACATCTGAGCTCCCCATACATCGTATTCCCCTATCTGAGCCCCCCATACATCAGATTCACCCATCAGAGCCCCCATACATCAGATTCCCCCATCTGAGCCCCCCCCCTTACATCAGATTCCCCCGTCTGAGTCCCTCTTACATCATATTCCCCCATCTGAGCCCCACATACATCAGATTCCTCCATCTGAGCCCCCCTTACATTAGATTCCCACATCTGAGCCCCCCTTACATCAGATTCCCCCATCAGAGCCCCCATACATCAGATTCCCCCATCTGAGCCCCCCATACATCACATTCTCCCATCAGAGCCCCCCTTACATTAGATTCCCACATCTGAGCCCCTCATACATCAGATTCCCCCATCAGAGCCCCCCTTACATCTGGTTCCCCCATCAGAGCCCCCATACATCAGATTCCCCCATCAGAGCCCCCCTTACATTAGATTCCCACATCTGAGCCCCCCCCATACATCAGATTCCCCCATCAGAGCCCCCATACATCAGATCCCCCCATCAGAGCCCCCATACATCAGATTCCCCCATCAGGGCCCCCATACATCAGATTTCCCCATCTGAGCCCCCCATACATCACATTCCCCCATCAGAGCCCCCCTTACATTAGATTCCCACATCTGAGCCCCCATACATCAGATTCCCCATCAGAGCCCTCCTTACATTATATTCCCACATCTGAGCCCCCATACATCAGATCCCCACATCTGAGCCCTCCTTACATTATATTCCCACATCTGAGCCCCCATACATCAGATCCCCACATCTGAGCCCCCCCATACATCAGATTCCCCCATCTGAGCCCCCCATACATCAGATTCCCCCATCAGAGCCCCCATACATCAGATTCCCCCATCAGAGTCCCCATACACCAGATTCCCCCATTTGAGCCCCCCCATACATCAGATTCCCCCATCAGGAATCTCACTATATACCTGTAGACTCCATAGAGCTGGGCAGGGAGGTGGCAGGAGCTGGGAGGCCTGGGAGGAGAAGCGTGCTACAGGATAGGGCACCCATGTGATGTCATTGGTTGCTATGATGTTGACAGTCCTAGCAACTCATGACTGCAGGCTCAGGAGGATTCAGAGCAATGGAATGGCTGGCTGACGGTCCGGGCTGGTCTGTTATTTGGAGAAGGCTGCAGCCTGCACTAGAGCTGTGCACATCCCCTGCCCCCTCCTCCTCTGCTCTGTTAGGATAGGCCAAAGCTTGCACCGCCAGGAGAGGAAGCTGTCACTTCTACACACAGAAACCAAACTTCTGTATGCGTATGTGACAGCAGCGAGCTACAGGCAAGGGGCTAGCGTCGGAGGTGGCAGAACTCAGTTTTGGCATGTTTCGGCAGAAAGAAAAGCCCTGTGCACATGGGGTGATTAGGGTGTGCCAAGGGACACCCGGCACACCCCGTGCACACGCCTATGCTTCCATATTATAGATGAATCTCATTAGAAGGATAGCAGAGGAAAAGTAAATCATTTTATTTTCAGATCAATAGATGTAAACCTAATGAGGCAGAATATTGCTGGCCGGAGTGTATTCATCCCAATGGATGCATCATATCACCAATTACCTGCAGAACGGATAGTTCTTTGAAAGTTTGCTGAAAGTAGAAAACAAAAATCTACAGAACAAATAACAAGTATGATACCAGCGGCCCCTTACAGAGAACATTCCGCAATCCTCAAACCGCTATCATTGCTTTTACTGTAAAACCTTCTTATAAGAATCGGTGTTTGATCCTGGCGGGGCCCCAACACAACATGAACCCTAAAGATGACCTTGCGCTAGAGAGAAAAGTCTGCTAATTGCATCGGAGCCCCAATGAAAAAGGTAAAGTGTGAAGTTACCTTCCCCCAGACTGTATGCAGGTGCAGGTATTTTACAAGAGAAGGGGAGGCCGATATGGAAAATTATCCCATTAGGGACTACATTAAAGGAGAAGTACGGGTTTATTTTTGCTTTTTTTTTAGAATCATATGTAGCCAAGCTGGGACTACTATATATATGTGTATATGTCATAAATATATATATATATATATATATATATATATATATATATTCAAGGTATCGTTATAATGCAGCCAGAATGCTCCTTTAGGGCTTTTATGAGATGGGTCGGCTTTCCCTGGGATTGGATGAGCTGGATCATGGGAGATGTAGTTTGGATCTGAAGGCAGACTGTTACGTGGATGGCAGGAAGAACTATACTCCTAGGGAGCCACGGAAGAGAGGATTATGGGAGAGCTGATATACCTCCCTGCTGGGCCGAGCACGCGCTCCCTTGCTTCCAGGACTCGTGGAGGATGGATCAGTCAGAGAGGTGGCAGAGGACACTGTTGTTGTCGGAGGCCAGAAAGTGGGGCCAAAGGAGAACAGAGCCCATCCTCAGCGGTGCGTAGGCTTGTAGTCACAGGGCGGTGATAGATCCAGTGGAGCTTAGTACAGAGCGGGTGAAGCTGAACAGTGAGAGCCAAACATCCTCAGGAGCGTGGGGGAAATACATTGCATTGGTGGCAGGATAATGACAAGTGGACACTGTTGTGTGAGAAAGTGCCTGGTGACATCCTAAATCGCAAGTATAAACCAGCACCCATTCTACACTGACTGCAGATAGGGTTTCATGTACACCATTACTTTGGGATTACAAATATCACGTTGAAGAGGGATAAGAGCTCCATCTGCCGGTGAAGATTCCGCAAGGCCTTGCTAGGGCAGGAACTTTAGTACTTACTGTCTTAAAGGGGACCTGTTAGATTACTGTTAGATGCTTATTAAGGGAAGAAGAGATATTGCTAGTTCTGATTTTAGAAGAGGTTCAGCCAGTGTTCAAGGTTAATATATATATTACAATAGCTTTGACAGTTAGAGCTGATAATACAGTCAGTTAACATCATTCGTTGAATATAACACTCTGTTTGCTGAACAATTATCTCCACAGTGTCGGTCTCTTAAGCCCCATTGTGATTAGTGGGGTTTAACTGATTAACACTGCTATATTTGTTATTACTGAGATTACTACTGACATTTCGGAACCTAAAGTGCCTAGTGGGCTGGATAATTCTCAGGGTCAGGTGAGTGCAGAGGAACTTCCACAAACCAGCAGCCCTCAAGGGGGTGGTGCTACATTTGGGGGCTCATCTGGGATCCTCTTTGCCACTCCAGCCCTGAGTACACCCCCCTGCTAGTCAATTCCTGGAAGGGCAATGAACTTGACCATCGCCAGAGCCTGGGGACGGTCCCAAGGGGCCCAGTTGGAGCACAGCACAGTCCTGGAGGTAACTGGGAGCGAGTGCACAGAAAAAGAGATTCCGAGGTGGGTGAAAGCCCTGGTACCAGATCAGAGGGCCTATTTATTAGATGCCCGGGCAGACGACGAGCTGTACGTCATACAAGTGCTTCTAGAAGGGTGAGAAGACATACCTGAATGCTTTCAGGTAAAAGAGGTGACACTGGAAGAGGGGATTCAGGTCCTAGTTGTTCTCTCAGTTGGAGAAGAAGGAGATGTTAGAAGAAGGGTCACCACCCTCGCCGGCCAGTCCCGGTACCGTGAACATGGGCACTAATGGACTCAGAGCTCCCCCTGCCTCTTTCTATGCAGATATGAGCCGTTTAGTTGACAGTCTCGTCAAGAATGGTTCGAATGGTGTTGGACAGAGCTACAGGTGGCTGTGGTTCTTCTCTGGCCAACTGCCAACTCCCACTGGGGAAGAGGACTTTGAGAGTTGGATGAGCCAGGCCACTCAGGCTGTGGAAGAATGGAGTGTGCCCGAAGTGGTGAAGAAACAGCGGCTCAGTGAGAGTTTGAGGGGCCCAGATTCTAAAGTGATTAGAAATCTGAGGATGGGCAACAAGGATTGTGTGGCCAAGGACTCTATAGATGCCTTGTTTGCTGTCTTTGGATGAGTGGAAAAAACTACGGATCTGTTGTATAAGTTTAATCATACCCATCAACAATGGGGAGAGAGATTTTCTGACTATGTTTTCCATGTGGACAAGATGCTGCACCAGATTCTGTTAAAAAAGGGCAAAGACCCCAAAGATGCTGATGGAGTGCGGTTGGACAGGGTGCTGCAAGGAGCTCGGCCCAATCACCCTGTCATCCTGAAGCTATTGCTAAAGGGAGTCCGAACCACCCCTACCTATACTGAGTTCATAAGGGAGGTGAGAGAAGAAGAGGCCTTACTGGAGGAAAAGAGCAAAGGTGTCAGAGAGCTGGTAAGCAGTGAAGGGCAGAAAGAGAGAGCTTCTGCCCATTTAGCTCGAGTGGAGATCAGCCTCTCAGAAGAAGAAAGTGAAGTGGATATTGACCTAGGTCATTGTTAAAGTTCTGGAGAAAAGAAGAAGCCTTTATAGAATCCAAATTCCACTGAATTAACGATCCAGGTGGCACAGGCCCAAACTCAGATGTGCCAGACTCTTATGCAGGTAATGGAAGCTCAGGGAAGAGTGCAAGAACCAAAGAAGAATTTTAAGGGGTTGAATCTTACACCCTTTCAAGATAGAGGGTGTTTTGAGTGTGGAGAAGTTGGACCTTTTTGGGCCAAATGCCCCAAACGGGGACTTAGTCCTGAATTGTTGGAGGTGCTGTTGAAAGCTTTACGGAAATTCTTCTTCGCGAAGAAGGCGGAAAACTTCAGGGGACCTCAGTGAAGGAGCCATATGAGCGTCCCGAGATCAAACAGAGCTCCAGCACTAGTAAAACTGGTAAAAAAACAGCGCGGGAGGGGGTCCTCTGCCCAGTCCTCGCTCTCTATACTTAGTTTACAAAGGGGGCCACCTGGATTGGGTGAAAAGACACAGGGAGTCAGTGCGTCTTCTCCACCAAGGAAGAAGAAGAGGATCTGGTCTCCCATCATGAAATTGGTAGAAGTACAGACTGCTGAGTTCCCTAAGAGAGACAATTCTGGATGGGAGATGAGAATGGTTTCTCCCCTCAGTTCCAACCCGGCGACGCCTGTAAAGGATACATACCAAAGACTGGAAAGACTGGCGCCAGCCGCACGGCAGGAATTATTCACAGCAGCAGAGGGAAGGATGCCTAAGAAGTTGGTGGGACCCTCCCCGGTGGTTTTGTTGCAAGTGGAGGGAATTTATACTAAGGCCTTGTTAGACACAGGGGCCCAAGTGATGCTGTTGTACAGAAACTTCTATGACAAGTACCTGAAACATATTCCACTGTGCAAGTTAGAGGAGCTGGAAATTTGGGGGCTTGGACCCCAGAAGTTTCCCTATGATGGGTATATACCCATAAAAATTGCCTTCAACCCATCAGCAGGTGAGAAGATGGAGGTTTTCGATGCTCTTGTGGTGGTGTGCCCTCAACCCCCTGGAGCGAAATTGAACTCTTTGATCATTAGGACCATTACAGACCTGGTGAGGAGAATGCTTACCCCCTTGGCCTTAAGGGGCTCTCCAGTTGAAGAAGTACACCCTTATCTAAGGGAAGCTTTTCAATGGGTGATACAAGAGCCAAAGGCCCAGGCTGAAAGAGTGGGGAAGTTGTGGCAACTGGACACTCGGGAGCGGGTGTTGCAGCCAGGTGAAAGGACATGTATTTAAGCTTGGGGTCCCTTTGTGATGCTGGAGGGCAATCCTCTGGGAGAAGATACTGGGATGGAATTGGTCCCAGAAATAGTCCCCACGAAGACTTTGTGGAGAACTGGAGGGAAGTTTCCTGTCAGCATCTGGAACATCACTGGGCAGCTGGTCAGTTTGAAACCCCGCATGGTCTTGGAGTGGGTGAGTGTTGCCACTCCAGTGACCCTGAAGGATTTGGTCCAGAAGGAAGAGGGGAGTGAGCAGAAAAAAGACCCTAAGATTCAACGCTCTGCTGTCCCCTTCAAGTGGGGGGAGCGGGTGAAGGCCCAGTTGACCAGGTGGGAAAAACTTTTCTCGAAGAATGATTTTGATGTAGGGTGTGCGAAGAGTGCTCAGCATCGAATTTGGCTGAGTGAGGATAAACCCTTTTGTGAGAGAGCTTGGCGGATCCCTTTGAGTGATTTGGAGGATCTTCGAGAACAGCTGGCTGAACTTAAGAAGTCTGGAGTAATTAGAGAGTCCCGCAGTCCATATGCTTCTCCCATTGTAGTCATTTGGAAAAAGAATGGAACTATCAGGATGTGTATTGACTATTGAACCTTGAATCGCCAGACCATCCCTGACCAATATACAACTCCTAGAATTGAAGATGCCCTGCAATGTTTGTCAGGAACTAAGTGGTTCAGTGTACTGGATCTGAAGTGTGGTTACTACCAGATACCTATGCACCCTGATGATAGAGAAAAGACTGCTTTCATTAGCCCATTGTTTTTTTTTTTTAATTTGACCATATGCCACAAGGATAGGCAGGTGCCCCCACTACCTTTCAAAGGTTGATGGAAAATACTGTGGGTGATATGAATTTGATTGAAGTCCTCGTATATCTGGAGGATATTATTGTGTTAGGCAAGACGTTGGAAGAACATGAAGCTTGTCTAAAGTAGGTTTTTCAGAGGCTCTATGAAGAGAGACTAAAGTTGTCCTTGGAAAAGTGCCAGTTCTACCAGACGTCTGTCCCCTATTTGGGGCATGTGGTCTCAGCAGATGGGGTGGCTACTGACCCCAAGAAGTTGGAGGCTGTTACTACTTGGCCCCGACCAAGGACGGTAACTGAACTACATTCTTTTTTGGGGTTCTGCTCCTACTACTGAAAATTCGTGAAGAATTTTGCTCAGATAGCAAAGCCTCTAAATGAATTGTTACAAAAAGAAACTGACAAATAAGGTTTGCAACCGTGTTTCAAAGAACCACGTTCAAAGGGCACCAGAGGGTCTAGAGAGTCTATTCAAGATCAGTGGAACATCGGATGTGAGCATTAGTGTTGAGCGAACACGGACTGTATTATTCGTGTTCGTACCGAATAATTGGATTTTTTGTACCCGAACACGGACACGGACACTTTACTGTATGTTCGGGTAAAAATCCGTGTTCGGTCGTTTTATTTCCGGGTTTTGCATGCTTTGGCGCTCTTTTCATGGCGGGCTTTCAACAGCCAATCAACAATCGTTTAACTGGTGTGCCTTAAGCCATCCCAGCCATGCCTGCAAATGTCTCAGTAGCTGTGATTGGCCGTCTGAAGCATGTGACCAAGTCTTTATAAGTTCGAGGCAGCCGCAGCGGCGTCATTATGCTGCTTAGATTCAGGGACAGAGCACACATCAACGTGCTGGCTGCTGATTAGGGAAAGATAGGCAGGAAAAAACCATTTGTGTCCGGATAGAATTGAGGGACAGGTCGGAGTGTTTAGGCAGGGCGAGTTGTAGGCATTTTAGGGATAGAGTCTGCTGAATTATATAGGGTCAGTGTCTTCTACAAACTACAATCGATATTGCTGTGTGGGGGGTGGGGTGAATCTGCACTCAATCCTGATCTACGATCTCTTCTCAATCCTGTTAGGGACAGAGTCTGCTGAATTTTAGGGAAACTGTGTTCTACAAACTACAATCGATATTGCTGTGTGGGGGGTGGGGTGAATCTGCACTCAATCCTGATCTACGATCTCTTCTCAATCCTGTTAGGGACAGAGTCTGCTGAATTTTAGGGAAACTGTGTTCTACAAACTACAATCGATATTGCTGTGTGGGGGGTGGGGTGAATCTGCACTCAATCCTGATCTACGATCTCTTCTCAATCCTGTTAGGGACAGAGTCTGCTGAATTTTAGGGAAACTGTGTTCTACAAACTACAATCGATATTGCTGTGTGGTGTGGGATTGGAGATAGGCAGGTGTCAGTGATCCACATCCATTTTTCTGTGTGTGAGCTGCAGTGAACACAATCTTTTTGGGCTGCAGTGAACACAATCTTTTTGGGCTGCAGTGAACACAATCTTTTTGGGCTGCAGTGAACACAATCTTTTTGGGCTGCAGTGAACACAATCTTTTTGGGCTGCAGTGAACACAATCTTTTTGGGGTGCAGTGAACAAAATCTTTTTGGGGTGCAGTGAACACAATCCTTTTTGGTGTGCAGTGAACACAATCTTTGTGGGGTGCAGTGAACAAAATCCTTTGTGGGGTGCAGTGAACACAATCTTTTTGGGGTGCAGTGAACAAAATCCTTTTTGGGGTGCAGTGAACAACATCCTTTTTGGGGTGCAGTGAACACAATCTTTTTGGGGTGCAGTGAACAAAATCCTTTGTGGGGTGCAGTGAACACAATCTTTTTGGGGTGGAGTGAACAACATCCTTTTTGGGGTGCAGTGAACAAAATCCTTTTTGGGGTGCAGTGAACAAAATCATTTTTGGGGTGCAGTGAACACAATCTTTTTGGGGTGCAGTGAACACAATCTTTGTGGGGTGCAGTGAACACAATCTTTTTGGGGTGGAGTGAACAACATCCTTTTTGGGGTGCAGTGAACAAAATCCTTTTTGGGGTGCAGTGAACAACATCCTTTTTGGGGTGCAGTGAACACAATCTTTTTGGGGTGCAGTGAACACAATCTTTGTGGGGTACAGTGAACAGAATCTTTGTGGGGTGCAGTGAACACAATCTTTGGGGGGTACAGTGAACACAATCTTTGTGAGGTGCAGTGAACACAATCTTTGTGGGGTGCAGTGAACACAATCATTGTGGGGTGCAGTGAACTCAATCTTTGTGGGGTACAGTGAACACAATCTCATACTGAAGGTTTGAGGGTGCTGCCTGTTCCATACTCCCCCTACTCCTCATCTAGCCTTTTAGGGGTACAAACAATAGTAATTGGGGCCTAGTGTGGTTGTGTACGTGTGATATACATACACTTTTTTGGGATCATATTTTCTATTCCGCTATTTAATCAAAAACCTTTGGGGATCAGTTAAATTGGGGGATAGTCTGTGTTGGTACGTGTGAGAGAGATCCACCTTTCCAAGTTGTTGGGGTTCATCTCATACTTCTGAAGGTTTGAGGGTGCTGCCTGTTCCATACTCCCCCCTACTCCTAGCCTTTTAGGGGTACAAACAATAGTAATTGGGGCCTAGTGTGGTTGTGTACGTGTGATATACATACACTTTTTTGGGATCATATTTTCTATTCCGCTATTTAATCAAAAACCTCTGGGGATCAGTTAAATTGGGGGATAGTCTGTGTTGGTACGTGTGAGAGAGATCCACCTTTCCAAGTTGTTGGGGTTCATCTCATACTTCTGAAGGTTTGAGGGTGCTGCCTGTTCCATACTCCCCCTACTCCTAGCCTTTTAGGGGTACAAACAATAGTAATTGGGGCCTAGTGTGGTTGTGTACGTGTGATATACATACACTTTTTTGGGATCATATTTTCTATTCCGCTATTTAATCAAAAACCTTTGGGGATCAGTTAAATTGGGGGATAGTCTGTGTTGGTACGTGTGAGAGAGATCCACCTTTCCAAGTTGTTGGGGTTCATCTCATACTTCTGAAGGTTTGAGGGTGCTGCCTGTTCCATACTCCCCCTACTCCTAGCCTTTTAGGGGTACAAACAATAGTAATTGGGGCCTAGTGTGGTTGTGTACGTGTGATATACATACACTTTT
Organism: Pelophylax lessonae; assembly: GCF_965119305.1. Classification (NCBI taxonomy): domain Eukaryota; kingdom Metazoa; phylum Chordata; class Amphibia; order Anura; family Ranidae; genus Pelophylax; species Pelophylax lessonae. The sequence continues at coordinate 5,314,210 of NC_138771.1, read as the reverse complement.
TTGGGATCATATTTTCTATTCCGCTATTTAATCAAAAACCTTTGGGGATCAGTTAAATTGGGGGATAGTCTGTGTTGGTACGTGTGAGAGAGATCCACCTTTCCAAGTTGTTGGGGTTCATCTCATACTTCTGAAGGTTTGAGGGTGCTGCCTGTTCCATACTCCCCCTACTCCTAGCCTTTTAGGGGTACAAACAATAGTAATTGGGGCCTAGTGTGGTTGTGTACGTGTGATATACATACACTTTTTTGGGATCATATTTTCTATTCCGCTATTTAATCAAAAACCTCTGGGGATCAGTTAAATTGGGGGATAGTCTGTGTTGGTACGTGTGAGAGAGATCCACCTTTCCAAGTTGTTGGGGTTCATCTCATACTTCTGAAGGTTTGAGGGTGCTGCCTGTTCCATACTCCCCCCTACTCCTAGCCTTTTAGGGGTACAAACAATAGTAATTGGGGCCTAGTGTGGTTGTGTACGTGTGATATACATACACTTTTTTGGGATCATATTTTCTATTCCGCTATTTAATCAAAAACCTTTGGGGATCAGTTAAATTGGGGGATAGTCTGTGTTGGTACGTGTGAGAGAGATCCACCTTTCCAAGTTGTTGGGGTTCATCTCATACTTCTGAAGGTTTGAGGGTGCTGCCTGTTCCATACTCCCCCTACTCCTAGCCTTTTAGGGGTACAAACAATAGTAATTGGGGCCTAGTGTGGTTGTGTACGTGTGATATACATACACTTTTTTGGGATCATATTTTCTATTCCGCTATTTAATCAAAAACCTCTGGGGATCAGTTAAATTGGGGGATAGTCTGTGTTGGTACGTGTGAGAGAGATCCACCTTTCCAAGTTGTTGGGGTTCATCTCATACTTCTGAAGGTTTGAGGGTGCTGCCTGTTCCATACTCCCCCCTACTCCTAGCCTTTTAGGGGTACAAACAATAGTAATTGGGGCCTAGTGTGGTTGTGTACGTGTGATATACATACACTTTTTTGGGATCATATTTTCTATTCCGCTATTTAATCAAAAACCTTTGGGGATCAGTTAAATTGGGGGATAGTCTGTGTTGGTACGTGTGAGAGAGATCCACCTTTCCAAGTTGTTGGGGTTCATCTCATACTTCTGAAGGTTTGAGGGTGCTGCCTGTTCCATACTCCCCCTACTCCTCATCTAGCCTTTTAGGGGTACAAACAATAGTAATTGGGGCCTAGTGTGGTTGTGTACGTGCGAGATACATACACTTTTTTTGATCATATTTCCTATTCCGCTATTCAATAAAAACCTTTGAGGATCAATTGAATTGCGGGATAGTCTGTGTCGGTACGTGTGAGAGAGATCCACCTTTCCAAGTTGTTGGGGTTCATCTCATACTTCTGAAGGTTTGAGGGTGCTGCCTGTTCCATACCCCCCCTACTCCTCATCTAGCCTTTTAGGGGTACAAACAATAGTAATTGGGGCCTAGTGTGGTTGTGTACGTGCGAGATACATACACTTTTTTTGATCATATTTCCTATTCCGCTATTCAATAAAAACCTTTGAGGATCAATTGAATTGCGGGATAGTCTGTGTCGGTACGTGTGAGAGAGATCCACCTTTCCAAGTTGTTGGGGTTCATCTCATACTTCTGAAGGTTTGAGGGTGCTGCCTGTTCCATACTCCCCCTACTCCTAGCCTTTTAGGGGTACAAACAATAGTAATTGGGGCCTAGTGTGGTTGTGTACGTGTGATATACATACACTTTTTTGGGATCATATTTTCTATTCCGCTATTTAATCAAAAACCTCTGGGGATCAGTTAAATTGGGGGATAGTCTGTGTTGGTACGTGTGAGAGAGATCCACCTTTCCAAGTTGTTGGGGTTCATCTCATACTTCTTTTTTTTAAATAATAATTTTTATTAAATTTCACAAGAGAAACAACAAGTACAAACATTCTCATGAAAATAGTTGAAACAAGGCATGTAGTACATAACGTGAGTACAAGAAAAGGGGGGAGGGAGGGAGGGAGGGAGGAGGGGGAGGGGAGGGGGGGGGGAGGGGGGGGTTACTCCAAACAGGACCAGGTGTAGGTTCCAAAACTATAAAATCAGCAGTAAGAACATAGACCATTACTGTCAAGGTACATGCAGTAATCATTATGTGCAAGTCAAGCTATCATATGTGCTACCATACGTGTTAACCTGTGTGCTAGGACCCAGCTGAGTGGCGAGTAAGCCTAAAGCATCGGCAGATAGGAGTAAAGACCACCGGTCCAGGCAAGCACGGAGAGGATGACAGCCCCCTCCCCGACATCCCAGTGGGAACATAAGCGTCAGGGAGGAGACCGACCCCACCGCCCCGCCCAGCACCATGGTCAGTGCTTATGATATTTCCAGTGTTGCCACGCTTCAGTAAATCTATGAAGCATCATGTCATTAGTTGCCAGTGCCTTTTCCAGGCGATAATTATCATTCACTACCGTTATTAACTCAGAGAAAGCCGGGATCTCCAGAGACTTCCATCTGCGCAGAATAAGTATTCTAGCCGCTAGCAGAATGTGTAATATCATCTGTCGAAATTGAATTGGGTAATCATCAATACCCAAGTTCAACAGCGCCAGTTCCTTCTTCGGAGGACGTAGAATCCCCGTACAGTCCGCTATGCAACTGAAGGTTTTTTTCCAGTAGCTTGTGAGTGAGGGGCACTCCCAAAGCACGTGAATCAGGGTTCCAATGCCACCGCATTCACGCCAACAGTGTGCTGGGGTGGCGGGGAACAGTTTTGAGAGCCTGTAAGGCGTATAATACCACCGATTTACAATTTTTAACATGAGTTCCCAGTGGGAGGTGCAGTGTGAATAACGATAGGTAGACGTTAAAGCTCTAGACCATTGTGTCGTGGTGAAAGTGAGCGCCAAATCCTTCTCCCACCTAATCATGGGCACAGATTTTGGGATATCTGTTACGTCAAGGAGACTGTCATAAAAAATAGAGATGCCTTTGGTTGTGCGTGAATCAGTTTGGTAGAACGCCCAGGGCTTAGCAGGTAAATGACCAGTCGTCGGAGGGTGCCCAGCCAAGAAGCTGTGTATGCGGTGGACCGAGAAAAGCAGCGTGGAAGGGAGCCTATAGTCCTCCATCAGTGAGGCAGTGGAGCGCAAAGAATCGCAGTCGTAGAAATGCGAGATAGAAGTCAGACCCAACCTGGCCAGGTGTGTCAGTTGGAGGGAGGGAATGTGAGCGGACAGGATGGAAACCGGGAGCGACCGGGAGTCTAAGGAGTGTCCTTCCGTCTGCCTCACGCCGGCTAGAGCCAGTCTGCGCCATGCAAGGATCGAAGACCGGGACGTGGGGGGCAGCCGAGATAACGTCCATGGGATCCATAAGTCCCCGAGGAGAAGCAGACGGAGGTCCCCAGTGGGGGCTAGGTGGCCTTCTAGTTGAACCCAGGGGAGGGAGGTAGAATTGAAGAACCACATACGGAGCTGGACCAGTCTTGTGGACCACAAGTACAGATACAGATCAGGAAGCTTGGCCCCGCCCATGAACTTGGGTAGAGCCAGAGTGGAGGCAGCCACCCGGGCTCTTGCGCCTCCCCAGATAAAGTCTCGCATATTCTTGGAAAGAGCCTCTAAGTACTTTCTAGGGAAGGCCAGTGGGAGGGCACGAAAAAGATATAGGATTTGGGGCAATATCGACATCTTATAGGCGGCCATCCGGCCACCCCAGGAGAGCTCCACTTTGGACATGGCTGCCAATTGTTTTGATGTCTTCTTCAGTAAGACCTCTACATTAGCAGGGAGGAGTCGTTTAACGGTGGGAGTTATAAGTATACCCAGATAGGGAATAGAGTCTACAGTCCAGGGGTAGGGGAAATCTGTCTGGAGACGGTCAGCGACCCGTTTATCAATTCCCAGGTTCAATACTAATGACTTGGATGTGTTCACCTTGTGGTAAGAGACGGAGCTGAATTCTGAGAGCAGTCTATGGACAGCCGGAAGTGAGCGAGTAGGGTCAGTGAGGGCGATAACGATATCGTCCGCGAAGAGGCTAACCGTGTGGGATACTGACCCCACACGGAACCCCCGTACCTCGCCATCCGATCTAATGGCCTCCGCCAGGGGCTCGATCATCAGGTTGAAAATCGTAGGGGACAGGGGGCACCCCTGGCGGGTGCCATTAGTAATTTGAAATGGAGTCGATGTTACACCAGCAGTGAGGACCTTTGCTGAGGGGCAGGAGTACAGAGCAAGAATTGCAGACAGTATTGCACCCGAGAAGCCAAATTTCTCCAGTGTGAGCCGCATAAAAAGCCAATTCACCCTATCGAACGCCTTCTCTGCGTCCAGCGTTAGGAGCAGAGAAGGCGTTCTGGAGACCTCAGCCAGGTGGATCAAATTGATGATCCGCCGGGTAGCATCCGATGTTTGCCTACCCGGCATAAATCCCATTTGGTCGTTCTTAACAAGCAGAGGGAGGAGTGGCTGGAGTCGGGACGCCAAGATCTTGGCGTAGATCTTGAGGTCACTATTGAGAAGGGAAATGGGTCGGTAGTTTGCTGGGAGGCTGGCGTCCTTACCGGGTTTTGGGATAGTGGAGATGTAGGCACCCAACATTTCACTCGGGAATGCAGCTTTGCGAGCGGCCTGATTGAACACGTCCACTAAGTGTGGACCCAGGGTGTCACAATGAATTCTGTAGTATTCATTGCACAAACCGTCCGGACCCGGTGATTTTCCATTGGGGAGTAATTTAATGGCTTTGGAAACTTCACATAAAGTGAACGGGGATGATAGGGACTTCCTCTGGTCTTCTGTCAGGGAGGGTAAATTTAACTTGTCCAGGAATTGTTGTATAAGAGCCGGAGTCGGTTGAGGAGTGTCAGGGTCTCGGTTTAAGTTGTACAAGGATCCATAGAAGTCCGCGAATTCATTCGCGATGTCCCTGGGATGAGTCAGTCTAGCTCCAGTCCGTCCATGTGAGAGATGGGAGATACGCATGGACACTCTGCGCTGTTTAATCCTGACTGCTAGAGATTTGCCCGCTCTATTCGCGTGCGCATAGTACTTGAGCTTGAGCACCCTCAGATGACGGTCAAAGCGTTCCATGAGATGGGCCTTTAGAGAGTCTCTTGCACGGGAGAGTTGCGAGATTAGGTCATGGGTGGGAGAAGATTTGTGCGCTTTCTCAAGGTCACGGATCTCGGTTAAGAGAGCCGTGAGCTTGTGGCAGTATGCCTTACGGAGTCTTGCTGACTGTTGGATGCACACTCCCCGGACGAACGCCTTGTGCGCTCCCCAGAGCACCCAGGGGTCCGACACGGAGGAAACATTGATAGCAAAGAATTCTGAGAGCTGGTCCCGAATCAACTTACCAGCAGCTGGGTCCTGAAGCACCTTTACATCACAACGCCAAACCGACGACCGTTCCCTAGGACCGGACTCCTCCAGAACCATCTCCACAGCCGCGTGGTCAGACCACGTGATGTTTCTGATGGCCGAGGAGGAGGCCTTTCCCAGCGAAGGGAGGTCAGTCCAGAACATATCAATACGTGAGTACGATTTGTGTCTGCAGGAATAAAACGAGTAATCCCTTTCCGAACCATGCTGGCAGCGCCAAACATCAAACAATTGCTCGGAGGCCAACAGAGAGGCCAATGAAAGTTGTCGGCCCCGGGCAGGCACCGAGGTGTCAAGCCCCGGGTCGACTACAGAGTTCATATCACCACAAACCACTAAATTACCGTAAACATTACTGGAGATTTCCTTTAGCAGTCTGGATAGAAAACGCTTCTGGTGAGTGTTGGGGGCGTAAACCGCCACTAAAGTTAAAGGCAGCGCATTAAAGTCACCCTGAAGAATGAGAAATCTGCCGTCAGGATCTTGGGTCAGGTTGCGGAGTGAGAAGGAAATCGAGTCTCTCAGAGCAATCATCACGCCTCTTTTCTTCACAGGGGCGCTGGCGAAAAAAAGAGTAGGGAAGTTCTTGTGTGAGAACTTGGGCTGATGGTTAAGCTTGAAGTGAGTCTCCTGGATGCATGCCACGTCAGCTCCACTGTTGCTAAGCTCAGTCCAGAGGGAGAACCGCTTGACAGGGTGATTCAGACCATTAACATTTAAAGAAAGGAACTTGATGGTCATGGTATCTTCAGAGACGTAAATAGGGTCATCTGCATGAGGGCCGAGGGGGGTGCGGGCATGTCAAAGAGCACAAGTCCATCATTCCGACTGGAGTAACAAAACAGGAAGGGAAGGGAAGGCAGGGAGGCTGGGGAAACCAAACAAAGAATAAAAAAGAGTCTAGAGGCAGGTACTACCTGCAACCGAAAAAGAGGGGCCAGTAGGTCGCCAAAACCTTGGCCAGGGACTAACGTTGAGCAGGTGTGTGCGGGTGCTGGAGCTCACCTCCGGGTGAGGAGTGTCTAGAGTTAGAACGTTTACGGGACACCACATGCCATTCGTCCGAGAGGGTCTGTGGCGAAGGAGGTCCGGAGGATCTCGAGGAGGCAGATGGAGGCTCCGGGATGATTCCCCAGCGGTGTAGCAGAGCCATACCTTCCTCCAGTGAAGCAATTGTGACAGTGCGGCCCTGATGGGTGATGGAAAGTTGAGCTGGGTGTTTCCACTTGTGCACTATTTGGTGGTTCCTCAGGGCTTTTGTTATGGTGGCGAGGTTCCTACGCTTCTGGAGCGTGTGCCTGGAGAGGTCCGGCAGTATCTGCACCTGCGGGAAGTCGCCAGGAAGAACTTGGAGTTGCCTTGAGGCCATTAGGATTTTGTCCTTAGTCTGAAAAAAGTGCACCCGAAGAAGGACATCACGAGGCAGGTCTTGTGCTATGAAGTGAGGCTTAGGGATCCTATGGATCCTGTCTATCTCCAATTCAGAGGAAGACAAGGAGGGGATCAATGCCGAGAATAGGTCTGTAGCCATTTTGCGCAGGTGTTGGGGCTGGACAGTTTCCGGGATCCCCCTTAATTTTAAGTTATTTCTACGGGACCTGTCCTCCAGGTCTGCAAGCTTGTCCTTGATCCAGTCAATGTCATCAGTATGACCATTATGGGCTGTAATGAGAGTGTTGAGAGACAAAGTACATTTTGTCATAGAGGATTCAACAGAGTCCACCCTCACCTCGAGCTGCTGGACATCTTTCCTTGTTTGAGAGAGACTCTGCATCACATCTGAGTGCAGAGAGGACCATAGGGAGTGAAGCATTCCTTTCAGGAGTGTACCCGAGATCGGGTGGTCCCCCACTGGGAAGGCAGCGAAGGGGTCTGCAGGAGGTGTGCTCATGCCCCCGGGTTCTGGTGGAGAGGATGCCGCCTGCTCCATCTCGCATCGTTGGGATGGATCGGGGGGGGGAGAGCACCAGCGTGGGCGCTGCTTCGCCGGGCTTCTCGAGGAGGGAGAAGGAGGGGTGGAAGCGCCGGAGGAGTTCCCGCTGTCCGGGTTGGCTACTTGCCTGAGCGGTGGCGGCTTGTGGTGTTGGTTCCCGTCCCGGGAAGAAGCACGCTGTGGGGACCTGCCGGCGCCATCTTGTCTGCTGCCCGCCGCGGTGGAGACAAGGAATCCGTCCAGCTTGCGAGATTGCGAGGTGTTCTTTTTATTCTTCATGGTGCCCGGAGGTTCTGCCACGTTCGTGGGGGTGTTTAAACCCGCTGTGAAGGCTGTAGGTGAGCGATGTCCCGGGTGGCCGAGCGGAGCTGAAGATCTATGCGGCCATCTTCAGCGCCGGAAGCCACGCCCTCGGGTTCATCTCATACTTCTGAAGGTTTGAGGGTGCTGCCTGTTCCATACCCCCCCTACTCCTCATCTAGCCTTTTAGGGGTACAAACAATAGTAATTGGGGCCTAGTGTGGTTGTGTACGTGCGAGATACATACACTTTTTTTGATCATATTTCCTATTCCGCTATTCAATAAAAACCTTTGAGGATCAATTGAATTGCGGGATAGTCTGTGTCGGTACGTGTGAGAGAGATCCACCTTTCCAAGTTGTTGGGGTTCATCTCATACTTCTGAAGGTTTGAGGGTGCTGCCTGTTCCATACCCCCCCTACTCCTCATCTAGCCTTTTAGGGGTACAAACAATAGTAATTGGGGCCTAGTGTGGTTGTGTACGTGCGAGATACATACACTTTTTTTGATCATATTTCCTATTCCGCTATTCAATAAAAACCTTTGGGGATCAATTAAATTGCGGGATAGTCTGTGTCGGTACGTGTGAGATCCACCTTTCCAAGTTTTTGGGGTTCATCTCATACTTCTGAAGCTTTGAGGGTGCTGCCTGTTCCATACTCCTCCTCCTCCTCATCCATCCTTTTAGGTGTACAAACAATAGTAATTGGGGCCTAGTGTGCTTCTGTACGTGTGAGATACATACACATTTTTTGATCATATTTCCTATTCCGCTATTCAATAAAAACCTTTGGGGATCAATTAAATTGCGGAATAGTCTGTGTCGGTACGTGTGAGATCCACCTTTCCAAGTTTTTGGGGTTCATCTCATACTTCTGAAGCTTTGAGGGTGCTGCCTGTTCCATACTCCTCCTCCTCCTCATCCATCCTTTTAGGTGTACAAACAATAGTAATTGGGGCCTAGTGTGTTTCTGTACGTGCGAGATACATACACTTTTTTTGATCATATTTCCTATTCCGCTATTCAATAAAAACCTTTGGGGATCAATTAAATTGCGGGATAGTCTGTGTCGGTACGTGTGAGATCCACCTTTCCAAGTTTTTGGGGTTCATCTCATACTTCTGAAGCTTTGAGGGTGCTGCCTGTTCCATACTCCTCCTCCTCCTCATCCATCCTTTTAGGTGTACAAACAATAGTAATTGGGGCCTAGTGTGCTTCTGTACGTGTGAGATACATACACATTTTTTGATCATATTTCCTATTCCGCTATTCAATAAAAACCTTTGGGGATCAATTAAATTGCGGAATAGTCTGTGTCGGTACGTGTGAGATCCACCTTTCCAAGTTTTTGGGGTTCATCTCATACTTCTGAAGCTTTGAGGGTGCTGCCTGTTCCATACTCCTCCTCCTCCTCATCCATCCTTTTAGGTGTACAAACAATAGTAATTGGGGCCTAGTGTGTTTCTGTACGTGTGAGATACATACACTTTTTTTGATCATATTTCCTATTCCGCTATTCAATAAAAACCTTTGGGGATCAATTGAATTGCGGGATAGTCTGTGTCGGTACGTGTGAGAGAGATCCACCTTTCCAAGTTGTTGGGGTTCATCTCATACTTCTGAAGGTTTGAGGGTGCTGCCTGTTCCATACCCCCCCTACTCCTCATCTAGCCTTTTAGGGGTACAAACAATAGTAATTGGGGCCTAGTGTGGTTGTGTACGTGCGAGATACATACACTTTTTTTGATCATATTTCCTATTCCGCTATTCAATAAAAACCTTTGAGGATCAATTGAATTGCGGGATAGTCTGTGTCGGTACGTGTGAGAGAGATCCACCTTTCCAAGTTGTTGGGGTTCATCTCATACTTCTGAAGGTTTGAGGGTGCTGCCTGTTCCATACTCCCCCTACTCCTCATCTAGCCTTTTAGGGGTACAAACAATAGTAATTGGGGCCTAGTGTGGTTGTGTACGTGTGATATACATACACTTTTTTTGGATCATATTTTCTATTCCGCTATTCAATAAAAACCTTTCTAGGGCAAGATCTTAAATTACAGAAATATGAGGAGACCGTCAAATAAGGGCCGTGGCCTGGGTCGTGGTGCTGCTGGTAGAGCTCCTGTTGCAAGGAGAGGACGTGGTCGATCTGTGCCAGCTACACGCACAAGTGAAACACCTTCCTCAAGTGTGAGTAGGCGACAGAACCTGCATCAGTATTTGGTAGGGCATCAAACGCCCCTAGAAGTGATGAGGCCAGAACAAGTTGAGGCGATAGTAGATTGGTTTGCTGCTGACAGTGCCTCCAGTTCCTTCACATTGTCTCCCACCCAGTCTACTGCAGAAAGGTCAGAGTTGGCACCTGCAGCCAATGTCCAACCGTCTTTCACCTCACCCCCTTGCAAATCAGGCCAGCAGTCTGAGCCCCAAGCCATACAGCAGTCTCTTATTCTTTTTGAGGACTCTGTCAGCAGGGTTTCCCAGGGCCATCCACCTAGCCCTGCCCCAGAAGTGGAAGAGATTGAGTGCAGCGATGCCCAACCACTTATTCCTCAAGATGAGTACATGCAAGGATCATCGCAGCACGTCTCCGATGATGACGAAACGCAGGTGCCAACTGCTGCGGCGTTCAGCATTGTGGAGACCGACAAGGAGGGCAGGGGTGAAGACTGGGTGGAAGATGATGTGGAGGACGATGAGGTCCTCGACCCCACATGGAATGAACGTCATGCAGGTGAACTGAGTAGTTTGGAGGAAGAGGCGGTGGTCGCACAGAGCCACCAGCACAGCAGAAGAGGGAGCAGGGTGCAGAAGCGGAGCGGCCGTGCCCTAGACACTACGCCCGCTACTGCCCAACGCAGCAAGGGAACGAGCGCACCAAAGTCAGCTCAAAGGAGTTCTCTAGCGTGGAAGTTCTTTAGAAAATGTGCTGATGACAGGACACGAGTGGTTTGCACCCTGTGCAATCAGAGCTTGAAGCGAGGCATGAACCTTCTCAACCTGAGCACAACCTGCATGATCAGGCATCTAAGTGCAAAGCACGAGCTGCAGTGGAGTACACACCTTCAAAACCAAGAAACGTCTCTGGCTCATCCTGCTTCCTCTTCTGCTGCAGTCTCGGCCGCTCCAGCCACATCTGTAGTGATACCGGCACCTGCCACCCCGCAAACAGACGATCTGTCAGCAACACCACCACCTGGGTCACCAACAACCATCTCCACAATGTCCCGTGGAAGCGTTCAGCTTTCCATCTCCCAAACACTTGAGAGGAAGAGGAAGTACCCCCCTACCCACCCGCGATCCCTGGCCCTGAATGCCAGCATTTCAAAATTATTGGCCTTTGAAATGCTGTCATTCCGTCTGGTGGAGACGCACAGTTTTAAAAACCTTATGTCGGTGGCTGTCCCACAGTACGTCGTGCCCAGCCGCCACTACTTTTCCAGGCAAGCCATCCCTTCCCTGCACAACCAAGTGGGGGAAAAAATCAGGTGTGCACTGCGCAACGCCATCTGTGCCAAGGTCCACCTAACTACGGATACGTGGACCAGTAAGCACGGTCAGGGGCGTTATATCTCCCTAACGGCACACTGGGTAAATGCAGTGGCGGATGGGCCTGAGGCGGATAGCAATTTGGCGCATGTCCTTCCACCACCGAGGATTGCAGGGCGCTTCAGTTTGCCTCCTGTTCCTAACTCCTCCTACTCCGCTTCCTCATCCTCTACCGCCTCCTCATCCGGACAGCGTAACACCTTCACCACCAACTTCAGCACGGCCAGGGGTAAACGACAGCAGGCAGTTTTACAACTTGCCTGTTTGGGGGACAAACCACACACCGCGCAGGAGTTGTGGAGGAGCATGGAACAGCAGACAAATGAGTGGTTGCTGCCAGCGAGCCTCAAGCCCGGCCTGGTGGTGTGCGATAACGGGCGAAATCTCATAGCAGCTCTGGGCCTAGCCGGTTTGACGCACATCCCTTGCCTGGCGCATGTGCTGAATTTGGTGGTGCAGAGGTTCCTTAAAAACTACCCCGATATGTCAGAGCTGCTGCAGAAAGTGCGGGCCGTTTGTGCGCACTTTCGGCGTTCTCACCCTGCTGCTGCTCGCCTGGCAGCGCTGCAGCGTAACTTCGGCCTTCCCGCTCACCGCCTCATATGTGACGTGCCCACAAGGTGGAACTCCACCTTGCACATGCTGGAAAGACTGTGCGAGCAGCAGCAGGCCATAGTGGAGTTTCAGCTGCAGCACGCACGCGTGAGTCGCTCTGCGGAACAGCACCACTTCACCACCAATAACTGGGCCTCCATGCGAGACCTGTGTGCCTTGTTGCGCTGTTTTGAGTACTCCACCAACATGGCCAGTGGCAATGACGCCGTTCTCAGCTTAACTATCCCACTTCTATGCCTCCTTGAAAAAACAATTCGGGCGATGATGGAAGAGGATGTGGCACAGGATGAGGAGGAGGAGGAGGATGAAGAGGTAACATTTCCAAGGCTTTCAGGGCAGTCATTCGCAAGGGGCTCCGAGGGTGGGTTCCTGCACACGCAAACGCCAGGGACGCAATTGTCCAGCAGGGGCACAGTTCTGGAGGATGAGGAGGATGAGGAGGAGGAGGAGCTGGAGGAGGAGATGGAACCATGTTCACAGCAGGGTGGCACCCAGGCCAGCTCATGGCCATCACTGGTGCGTGGCTGGGGGGATACAGAGGACACGGACCATACACCTCCCACAGAGGACAGCCTTTCGTCGCCTCTGGGCAGCCTGGCACACATGAGCGATTACATGCTGCAGTGTCTCCACAACGACCGCCGAGTTGCCCACATTCTAACTTGTGCTGATTACTGGGTGGCCACGCTGCTGGATCCCCGTTACAAGGACAACGTACCGTCCTTAATTCACTCACTGGAGCGCGATCGCAAGATGCGCGAGTACAAGCGCACGCTGGTAGACGCCATGCTGCTGGCATTCCCATCTGACAGCGGGGCCACAGTGGAAGCACAAGGCAGAGGAGGAGGAGGAGGAGGTCGCCAACGCAACCAGGGCACCGCCAGCACCTCAGAAGGCAGGGTTAGCATGGCCGAAATGTGGAAAAGCTTTGTCAGCACGCCACAACAAACAGCAGCACCAGCAGCTCAGATGGAACGTCTTAGCAGGAGGCAGCATTTTACCAACATGGTGGAGCAGTATGTGTGCACACGCCTACATGTAGTGAATGACGGGTCTGCCCCCTTCAACTTCTGGGTCTCCAAATTGGGCACATGGCCTGAGCTTGCCCTTTACGCCTTGGAGGTGCTGGCGTGCCCTGCAGCCAGTGTATTATCTGAACGGGTATTTAGCACGGCTGGGGGCGTTATAACAGACAAGCGCAGCCGCCTGTCCAGAGACAATGTGGACAAGCTCACGTTCATTAAAATGAACCAGGCATGGATCCCACGGGACTTTTCCGTACCTTATGCAGAATAGCAATGGATACCGACCTTACCCACCCATTGTTCCATTTTTGCTCTTTCTCACTCTTTTGGGGTGTACCCTCATTTAAAATTTGTGAAAAGAAGCAGTGTTGGCTACCTCGTCCTCCTCCTCAGGGCCAGATTAATGTAGGGTCTATTGGAGCTGCAGCTCCAGGCCCCTACCTTTTATATAGGCCCCGGGTTGGCCATATTCACTGTTACCGCTCTTCTGTCACTTGTAAACACAGAAGTCTGGCTTCTATGCTCGCTTCCCCAGGCAGCACCCTCAGAACCTCCCCACACAGCGTGAAGGCCGGACAAGGAGGGACAGTTGGCGATGCATGGATGTGTTTATGGGCTTCAGAGACAGCATCCCATGTTGAATTAGGCATGCATGGCTGCACCCTTCCTCCTCTGGGTGCATGGCAAGGCACGGCCCTTAAGGCCCTTCAAAATCCTCAGCACCAAGCCCATGATGCTGTTAATCCGGCCCTGGTCCTCCTCCACCGCCGCTTCCACCTACACCGCCCATAGGTGTGCGCAGCCTATTGCATTAAGGTGTGCACCCCAAAGTTGAAATACACATGCATGTGTTTGCCAGCAGGGAGAGTAATGTATCGGGGCCATGTACCTGTAGGCAAGGAGAAATAGAGCAGAGCAGGTCCCAGGGAGATCTTTCCCATCTCCTCACTGGCAATGCTATGTGCCCTAGGTGATTAGGGTGTGCCCAGGCACACCCAGCACACCCTGTGCGCACGCCTATGTCACCGCCACATCCACCACCACCTCAACCTCCCTCCTACTCCATATGGGCCTCGTCCTTCAGAGATGAAGAAGAACATTGTTTTATTTTTCTGTTTTTTTTTGTTGTTTTAAGTTATTTCCCTATCCACATTTGTTTGCAGAGCACTTGCCATGCTCTTAATTACGTTTTGCTGCCATTTGCAGCACTCTAGCCCTTTCCTTTGGTGTTTTAGAGCCATTTTAGTGCCTTAAAGTTCGGGTCCCCATTGACTTCAATGGGGTTCGGTGTCCGGGAAAAGTTCGGTAAAAGTCCGGGACACGGACCCGGACTTTTTTTTAAAGTTCGGCCGAACCCGTCGAACACGGACATCTAGGTGTCCGCTCAACCCTAGTGAGCATGCCTTCTGGAAATTGAAGGAGAGCCTTACCAGAGACCCTGTGTTGGCCTACTCTGACCCGGCAAAACCCTATGAACTGCATGTTGATTCCAGTCGAGATGGACTGGGTGGAGTGCTGTACCAAGAGAGTGAAAGGAGGCTTTGTCATGTAGCCTATGTAAGTCGCAGTCTGTTGCCTTCAGAGAAGAATTATCCCATACATAAGTTGGAATTTTTCGCCCTCAAGTGGACAGTGGTGGATAAGTTGCGGGATTATTTGTATGGGGCCTTTTTCGTGGTGAAGACAGATAACAACCGTTGACTTATTTGCTGACTACAGCCAAATTAGATGCCACTGGACACCATTGGTTGTCTGCTCTATCTGAGTTCCAGTTCGGTCTGAAGTACCGACCTGGGAAAGGGAATCTGGATGCAGAGAGCTCTATGCAGATGACCTCATTCCCCGAATGGAGAAGAAAGTGACTGGGTGCACCTGACCTCAGAGGGAGTTCAAGCTGTATGTCAAGGAATGGAATATTGACATAAGGGAGCTACTGGAGCTGAGGCTGTGGGAGTCTCTCCGGCGGGAGTGCCCCGTTGTTACTGTGACTTAACCCAAGTGAGAAGTCTGGAGCTTCCTCAATTAACAAAAGAAGATATGAGGAAGGATCAGAAGGAAGACAATCTGTGTGCATTAGTGAAAGCAGTGTTAATTTCAGGAGATCCTAAAACTCTACTGAATAGCCCAATTGGAGGGGCCCGAGTAATCTACAAGGACTGGGACAAGATGAAGTTGGAGGATGTAATTGTCTATCGAATGTGCCCTGCAGAAGAGGCAGATGGAGTTCAACAATTGTTCTTGCCAGAGAAGCATCGATTGACTGTACTGACAGCCCTTCACGATGCTCATGGACATTTGGGGCCGGACCGAACTTTCAGGTTGGTCAGGGATCAGTTCTATTGGCCCTTTATGAGAAAGGAGGTGGAAAATTATTGCCACTCTTGTATCTGGTGTATCCAGAGGAAGACTTAACCCCATAGAGCTGCCCCAATGGGCCATCTGCGAAGTCAAGGACCAATGGAGTTAGTGTGCATTGACTTCCTTTGTCTCGAACCTGACCTGGGTGGGCGTAGTAATCTCCTGGTTGTGATGGATCATTTTACTAGATATGCTCAGGCTTTTCCAACTCAAGACCAACGGGCTAGCACAGTTGCCAAGGCGCTCGTGGAAAAGTTCTTTGTCCATTACAGCCTACCACAACGCATATATTCTGATCAAGGCCAGGACTTTGAGAGTAAGCTGATCCAAAGATTATGTGAATTGCTAAATATACAGAAGTCCAGGACAGCCCCGTATCATCCACAGGGAGATCCTCAACCTGAAAGGTTTAATCGTACACTGCTGAATATGTTGGGAACTTTACCGATGGAAAAAACAACACTGGAGTGATCACATTGCCACAGTGGTGCATGCTTATACAAGTGCTGTGAATGACTCCACTGGATATTCCCCTTATAGATTGATGTTTGGGAGAGAAGCTTGGTTGCCAGTAGATTTGGCTTTCGGAACATCACCTGACCACACTTCTCAGAGTTCTTATAAGGGCTATGTGAATCGACTTTGGAGGTATTTGAAAATAGCCTATGAAAAGGCCCTTGAAGCATTTGCCTTAAGAGAACAGCGGAATAAGAAGAACTTTGACTTAAAAGTGAGAATCCAGGATCTACAGCCCGGTGATCGAGTCTTGTTGAGGAATTTAGGAGTGCCCGGGAAACAAAAGCTAGCTGATCGTTGGCGTTCTCAACCGTTTATCATTTGCAAGAAATTATCTGTCCTGCCTGTGTATCAGATCTGTCCAGAGGGGAAGATTGGTCCTGTAAGGGCATGGCATAGGAACCATTTGTTGCCTATTTCAGATGCCATTAGGGTACCAGCAGTTCCTTGTGCTGATACTCCTAAAACCTTCACTTTACGATCTGGGACACAGCGGGTGTCAAGATCTTCAATTCAACAGGAAGAGGAGGAAGATAGTGATGAGGAAGAAGTGATATTTGATTGGTTGTGGCCTTCCTCAGTGGAAGATACTTCTGGAAGTGGTGGATCCTTTGCGGGAGATTGGCCATTGTTACCTTTACCTGCGAGGGAGAGACTTCAGCCTAAGGACTTACAACAGTCCAAGGATCTACAAAACCCTGTCTTGACTATGGATAGAGACATTCAAGAAGTTGTTGAACAGCCAGACGTGCCATGTTTTAAAGAGGTTCCAGTTATCCCTTCACCATCTAGCCCTGAATTATTCAATGCTGAAGACCCTGATTCTCTCCCTGAAGAAATTGTAGAGACACTGATTATGGATGAAGGCTTGGTGTTACCTCCAGTGTAAGATCAGGGAAATGTGTCTGATAGGTTGGAAGAGCTACAGCCGGGATGTAACTCATGGGGACTGAAGCCAGAGCCTGAATTGGCAGAAACATGTCCTCTAGAAGAGAAATTCATCCTCCAAAAAGGCTTACATATAATACCCTCGGAGAGAGCTCGGATGAGCTTATTGCAACTACTCAATGTCCTAATCAAGCACCGACCTCTTCCACTGAGCCTTTGGTGGAAGATGACCCTGTTCAACCCACTGACACTTTTAGGGGGGCCACTAATTTATTAACCACTTTAGCCCTGGAGGATTTGGCTGCTCAATGACCAGGCCCTATTTTGTGATTCGGCACTGCGTGACTTTAACGGACAATTGCGCGATGATGTACCCAAACTAAATTGACGCCCTTTTTTTCCCACAAACAGAGCTTTCTTTTGGTGGTATTTGATCACCTGTGCACTATAAACAAAAAAAGAGCGACAATTTTGAAAAAATAACAATATTTTTCACATTTTTTATATGAAATTCTCCAAAAAAATGTAAAGATCAAAATTTTTTAACATTTTAGGCCAATTTGTTTTCTGCTACATATTTTTGGTAAAAAAAATTGCAACAAGCGTATTTTGATTGGTTTGCGCAAAAGTTTTTGCGTTTACTAACTACGGGAAAGATTTATGTCATTTTTATTTTTATTTTTTTTTTACTAGTAATGACGGCAATCTGCCATTTTTTTTTTTTTTTGCGGGACTGTGACTTTGGACCCCTAACTGACATTTTTGACACTTTTGGGGGTACCAGTGACATTACTACAGTAATCAGTGCTATAAATATGCACTTTTACTGTAAAACTGAGGGGTTAACTGTACTGGTGATCAAGGGGTTAAATGTGTCCCTAGGGGCGTGATTATAACTGTCCGGGTGGGCGTGGCTTGTGAAGTAATCACAGAGAAATGCGATCCTATATAGCAGGATCACATAGCCTCTGTGATCACTTCAGGGAGAATGACAGACGGCTGTGTTTACATCAGCCGTCTGTCCTTCTCTCTCTGCTGCGGGAGATTGCGAGTGGCTGGCAGCCATCAGAGCCGCCGGTCACACGCACTGGCTCCCCAGCTAACGAACATAACGAGCAGGGGCAGGAGCGCGTGCTCACCCCCTAGAGTCTCCTGAGCAAACGATGTAGTACTACATCACTTTGCCCAGGAGCACCTGCCTGCAGCAGTAAAACTGCGGTGGGCGGGGCTGAAGTGGTTAATGGCCTGTTGTGAGAGTGACTCAGCTTTTTCTAGTGTTTTGCATAGTCAGTTAGTTAAAAGTTCTTTTATTGATCAGTTATCAACTACTTTAAGTTCTTTTCAGGGTTGTTATTGACTTATCTATTCTTATAGACTAGTGTATGTTTGATTCTCATATAGAGAATTCCTCCATCTTTGGGGACCAAAGAACTTCAAGTGGGGGAAGATGTAGCCAACCTGGGACTACTATATATATATATATATATATATATATATATATATCGTAAATATATATATTCAAGTTATTGTAATGCAGCCAGAGTGCTCCTTTAAGGCTTTTATGAGACGGGTCGGCTTTTCCTGGGAATGGACGAACTGGATTGTGGGAGATGTAGTTTGGATCTGAAGGCAGACTGTTATGTGGATGGTAGGAGGGACTATAGTCCCAGGGAGCCACGGAAGAGAGAGAGGATCATGGGAGAGCTGATATACCTCCCTACCTGGGCTGAGCACGCGCTCTCTTGCTACCGGGACTCGTGGAGGATGGATCGGTCAGAGAGGTGGCAGAGGACACTGATGGTGTCAGAGACCAGAGAGTGCGGCCTAAGGAGAGCAGAGCCCATCCTCAGCGGTGCGTATATTGGTAGTCACAGTGCGGTGATAGATCCAGTACAGAGCGGGTGAAGCTGAACTGACTGACCAGGACAGTGAGAGCCGAACATCCTCAGTGATGCAGGAGCGTGGGGAAGATACTTCGCCTGGGCGGCAGGATAATCACAAGTGGACACTGTTGTGTGAGAAAGTGCCTAGTGACATCCTAAATCGCAAGTATAAACCTGCACCCATTCTACACTGTAGATACAAAACAAAGAAAGGGCGCACCAGCCTAGCGCATTATCCTCAGCAAGTTTATTAGATCAAAAATAAAAATCAGCTACTCACAAACATTCGTGAAATTCAGGCACATCAATTCCATAAAGCCACCTCATAGCAGAGGTCCGACATCTTACTGGAAGCAGAGGGCTAACGCATTTCGAGGCCGTGCCTCTTCCTCAGAGCCTCACTGACTGCAGATAGGATTTAATGTACACCATTACTTTGGGATTACAAATATCACGTTGAAGAGGGATAAGAGCTCCAACTGCCGGTGAAGATTCCGCAAGGCCTTACTAGGGCAGAAACCTTAGTACTTACTGTTTTATAGGGGACCTTTTAGAATACAGTTAGATGCTTATTAAGGGAAGAAGAGATATTGCTAGTTCTGATTTTAGAAGAGGTTCAGCCAGTGTTCAAGGTTAATATATATATTACAATAGCTTTGACAGTTAGAGCTGATAATACAGTTAAGTTAACATCATTCGTTGAATATAACACTCTGTTTGCTGAACATTTATCTCCACAGTGTCGGTCTCTTAAGCCCCATTGTGATTAGTGGGGTTTAACTGATTGACACAGCTATATTTGTTATTACTGTATCCTATTCGTTATCAATAAGTTTGATTGATTTCCCCTTTTCTTCAGTAAATAATAAGATTCGTATCTCCATTGTGTCAGTGTGTTTTTGGAGATTACCACTGAAATGTCGGAACCTAAAGTGCCCAGTGGGTTGAATAATTCTCAGGGTCAGGCGAGTGCAGAGGGACTTCCACTAACCAGCAGCCCTCAAGGGGGCGGTGCTACACATACTTACCTAGGTGGATGCAGCATCAGCCCGATGCTGTATCTGTCCCCCACCGGGTTAAAGCCCCGGTTCACACTATGGCGGATATCGCAGTCCGATCTGACAGTTCGCACGTGAATTGGATCGCACTGGTGTGAACCACCATGCAATCCGATTCTGCAAAATAAGGGTCCTGTTCACTGTGATTGCGGTGCGAATTCAGGCCATACAAACTGTATGGCTGAACTCGCACCGCACAGACATCGCATGTGATTTTAGGAGCAGTACACTCCGAATCATATGCGATGTCTGTGATCGCAATAGTGTGAATCGCCACTAAGACTGAGAACTGAACAACTAAACACCGCCAAACGCTCAGTTCTCAGTGCTCCCTGAGCAGAGAGCTGGTGCTTGTCAGTCACCGCTGTCTGCTTTGCTCCCCCCCCCCCCCACACCTAAGCTCATTGTAGTGCTGGGCTGTTAAAGGGGCGGGAGCGGCCAGCCAGTCAAGTTCCTCCACCCCAAACTCACTCATCCATGTCTTTTTGGACCTTGCTTTGTGCACTGGTCCAATCATTTGGTGGAGGGGGGATTATGGTGTGGGGGTGTTTTTCAGGGGTTGGGCTTGGCTCCTTAGTTCCAGTGAAGGGAACTCTTAAGGCATCAGCATACCAAGGCATTTTGGAAAATGTCATGCTCCCAACTTTGTGGGAGGAGTTTGGGGATGGCTCCTTCCTGTTCCAACATAACTGTGCACCAGTGCACAAAGCAAGGTCCATAAAGACATGGATGAGCGAGTTCGGGGTGGAGGAACTTGACTGGTCTGACCTCAACCTGATAGAACACCTTTGGGATGAATTTGAGTGGAGACTGCGAGCCAGGCCTTCTCTCCAACATCAGTGACTGACCTCACGAATGCACTTCTGGAAGAATGGTCAGATATTCCCTGTAAGTACTTAGTATGCACAATAGAAAAATAACAACTCACATGGAGTAGTAGGTGTTATTGAGCATAACAGGTGGAAGGACGGTCAGGTTAATCCTCTGGTCAATGTATGGACATCATTCAGCCTCGTCGCTGGACCTTCTGCTCTCCAAGCCTCTTATTTGATCTCCATCCACCGTACAGCCGGTGTTATGATAGCGGATGTCCATACATTGACCGGAGGATTATCCTGACTGTCCTTTCACCTTTCCTGCTCATTAACACCTACTACTCCATGTGAGTTGTTGTTGTTCTATTGTGCATTAATCACTTCTGGACTGGAAGGATTTCCCCCTTAATGACCAGGCCATTTTTTGACATTCGGCACTGCATTAATTTAACGGACAATTTTGCAGTCGTGCGACGCTGTACCCAAATAAAATTGATGTCCTTTTTTTCCCACAAATAGAGATTTCTTTTAGTGGTATTTGATCACCTCTGCGATTTTTATTTTTTGTGCTATAAACAAAAAGAAAGCGACAATTCTGAAAAGAAAAAAAAAACAACATTTTTCACTTTCTGTTATATAACATTCCCTAAAAAAAACAAAAAATAAAAAAATCTAAATTTTTCATCATTTTAGGCCGATTTGTATTCTGCTACATATTTTTGGTAAAAAAAATCCCAATAAGAGTATTTTGATTGGTTTGCGCAAAAGTTATCGCGTCTACAAACTAGAGGAAATATTTTTGTCATTTTTATTTCATTTTTTTTACTAGAAATGGAGGCGATCTGCGATTTTTAGCGGGACTGCGACATTGCGCTGGACAAATTGGACCCCTAACTGACATTTTTGATACTTTTGGGGTTACCAGTGACATTACTACAGTAATCAGTGCTAAAAATATGCACTGTCACTGTACTAATGACACTGGCAGGGAAGGGGCTAACACCAGGGGCGATCAAAGGGTTGAATGTGTCCCTAGGGGGATGCTTTCTAACTGTGTGGGGGATGGGCTTTCTGCATGAACTCAGAGACCTGTGTTCCTAAATAAGAGGATCCCCGTGTTCATCACTGACAGAACAGCGGTCTGCTGTGTTTACAATGGCAGACCGTCATTCTGCCTCCATGGGGGAGCGATCGCTGGTGCCCGGCGCCAATCGCGGCCGCTGGTCCCACCGATTGGCTCCCCCTGTTGTGAATGGGCGTGCGCATGCACCTCCGGCAGCGCATGTGCGCCCCCCACTAGTGGTCCCGTGAAGTAATGTACAGTTACGTCGTTTCCCAGGACAGAGCCAACCTGCCGCAGTATATGGTTAACCACTTACCGCAAATCGCTGTAGCCCTACGTCATTTTTTAGAGCCAGCGATCGCTTTCAGGCGGTAATGACCGATGCAGCTCGGGAGCCGCTCGATCGTTACCCCAGCGAGCGGGAGGGGACGCCCCTCGCAGCCTTCCGCGGCTCTGCCTGGTTCTTCTGTCCCACCAGGAGACCCGAGCAACCAGCTGGCACCTCCACTGGCTGTTTGGAGTCCCAAACAAAGCCAGATGCGGCTTCGATCGGGTCTCCAATGACGTAACCCGGAGGCGGCGTCCATGACGTCACGTCCGGGTTACTTGGCTGCTAAAGGCGCCGAATTTAAAAAGTGACTGTATTCAAAAATGCAGTTTTCTGCATTTTCAATACAAGTGTAGTGGAGGGATTTGGGGTCTTTTAGACCCCCGATCCCTCCATAAAGAGTACCTGTCACTGCATATTACTGTCACATTCCCCCTGATCCCTCCATAAAGAGTACCTGTCACTGCATATTACTGTCACATTCCCCCCCGAACCCTCCATAAAGAGTACCTGTCACTGCCTATTGCTGTCACAAGGGATGTCTACATTGCTTCCCACAGCAATAAAAGTGATCAGATTTTTTTTTTTTTTAAATTTTGCTAAAATTAAAAAAATAAATTAAATAAATGGGAAAAAAAAATAATTTTAACCCCCCCGTCGCCGTGAGCTCGCACAAGAAAGAAAACGTATACGGAAGTCGCGCCTGCAATTTAAATCGCTGTTCAAACCACAGATGTGAGGTATCGTCGCAACCGCCAGAGCGAGCGCAGTAATTAAAAAAAAAAGACCTACTCTCTAACTCTAAACTGGTAACCGTTAACATTTTTGAAAGCGTCACCTATGGAGATTTTTATTGACCGTAGTTTGTCACCATTCCGCGGGTGTGCGCAATTTTAAACCGTAACATGTTGGGTATCTATTTACTCGGCGTGACATCATATTTCACATTATACAAAAAAAATGGGCTTACTGTTTTTTTTTAAATGCAGTTAAATGTAATTTTTCCAAAAAAATGGTGTTTGAAAAACCGCTACGCAAATACCACGTGACAAAAAATATTGTAATTACCGCCATTTTATTCTCCAGAGTCTTTGCTAAAATATGTACAGTATATATATATATATGTTTGTGGGTTCTACTCTAAGTAGTTTTCTAGCAAAAAAACTAGGGATCGACCGATTATCGGCAAAGCCGATATATCGAGGGCCGATCTGCACTTTCCCCGATATATCGGAATCGGCCCCTGAAGTTACCGATATTGCCGATGTTTCGGCAAAGTGCTTGTACCGGAGTGATGCCTGCAGCTAGAGGCATCACCCCGGTACTGGCATCCATAGCCGACGGTCAGCTGTCTTGTAATGACAACTGAGGCTGAGAAGCGGCTCGACTGTCATTACAAGGAGCGGGAGGGGACGTCCCCCCCCCCCCTCCCTCCCACCGCCTTCCGCGGCTCGCCCGGGTCTTCCGTTCCACCAGGAGACCCGGGCAACCATCCTGCGCAGCCGCCGAAGATCCGATCAAAGCCGCATTCTGCTCTGATCGGGTCTCCATGCAAAACCCGGAAGTGATGTTATTAGTGACGTCACTTCCGGGTACTCAGCGCCAGATTTAAAAAAATGACAGCATTCAAAACAGCCAAACTGGGGTTTTGAATGCTTTTAAGTGCAGAGGAGGGGTTTGGGGTCTTTTAGACCCCCCATATCTCTCCACAAGAGTACCTGTAAAGTAAAAGAAAAAAAAGTTTTTAAATGTACAAAAATATTGGCCAATATCGATATGAGTTGACCAAAATATCGGTATCGGCCCTGAAAAAAACATATATAGCTCTATCCCTAAAAAAATACTGATTATAACTTGTGAACAACATGTGTCAAGAATGGGTCCTTAGGTGGTTAAACACTGAAGTCTTGTAACCACTTTACCACCGGAGGATTTTGCTGTCTTACGCCCAGGCCACTTTTTGCAATTCGGCGCTCTGCGACTTTAACTGACAATTGCGCGGTCGTGCAACGCTGTACCCAAACTAAATTTACGTCCTTTTTTCCCCACAAACAGAGCTTTCTTTTGGTGGTATTTGATCACCTGTGCGATTTTTACTTTTTGCGCTATAAACAAAAAAAGAGCGTTTATTTTGAAAAAATAACAATATTTTTAAAATTTTTTTATATGAAATTCCCCCCCAAAAAAATGTAAAAATCAAAATTTTTTTAAATTTTTGGCCAATTTGTTTTCTGCTACCTATGTTTGGTAAAAAAAAATCGCAATAAGCGTATTTTGATTGGTTTGCGCAAAAGTTATTGCGTTTACTAGCTAAGGGAAAGATTTCTGTCATTTTTGGTGTTTTTTTTTTTAAAGAGTAATGGCGGCAATCTGCGATTTTTTTTACGGGACTGCGACATTGCGACGGACAGATCGGACCCTTGACTGACATTTTTGACACTTTTGGGGGTACCAGTGACATTACTACAGTAATCAGTGCTATACATATGCACTGTTACTGTAAAAATGACACTGGCAGGGAAGGGGTTAACTGTATTGGAGAGGGAGGGGTTAAGTGTGTCCTAGGGGTGTGTTTCTAACTGTGATTGGACAGGTCTGCTATTGTAAAAACAGAGATCAACGGTCCTACATAGTAGAACCGTCTGATCTCCATTCTTACACAGGGGAGAATGACAGGCGGCTTGTTTACATTAGCCGCCTGCCTTTCTCCCGCTCTACCGATGATCGCCGAGTGACCGGCGGACATCGGGTCCGCCGGTCACACGCACTGACTCAGTGAACGAGCCGCGGCGGGTGCGCGCCTCAGCGGGCACGCGCTCGCCCGCTATTGGCTCACAAACCGGTGACAGGCTTGTGACGTACCGGTACGTCACTCTGCCTGGCCGGGGCTGACCGCCGCAGTAAATAGTCGTTAGGCAGTCGGCAAGTAGTTAAGTGGTTAAACACTGAAGTCTTGTAAATTAAAAATGTATCTTTTTTTCCCTTCTTCTCGGAGAGAGCAGCGAATGTGTTAATAAAATTAAGGTAAGAATTAACCTCTGCGATGTCTGACGATTTCCAGGGCAATTAGAGGGTCTGCAATCTACACGGATATCTCCTCTACCTTCTGACATAAAAAGTTCTTTCACCCGGCAGAACGCGTCGGGGAGAACAGGAGGAAGGTGACAGCCATTCTCCCCTCAGGGCACAGAAATTACTGGAGCAATTTTCTTCAGATCTGGAGGAACACGTGTAATTAGACCTGCTACCTTCTGCTTAAAACACGAGAACTTTTTAGCCTTCCATGGATAATAGGCGGCTCGTGGAAGAACCTAAGGAGATGAGATCAGTGGAATTTAATAGCCCTTCTTTTTATTGCATGTCTGCCTTTGACAGGAAGAAGAAAGGCAAAACCGTTCTAACTTTTGAGTTATCCAGTTAAATCAAAATTACCTAATGACCAAATCACATGGAAGGTTACCGGGACTTCAAGGAACGTGGGAAACAACATGCAAATTACTGGAATATTTCTGATATATTTTATGCAGACCCAGCTAAGAAATCTACACTCACCGGCCACTTTATTAGGTAAACCTGTTCAATTTGCTTGGTAACACAAATTACTAATCAGCCAATCACAGGTCAGAAACTCAATGCATTTAGGCATCTAGACGTGGTGAAGAAGACTTGTTGAAGTTCAAACCGAACATCAGAATGGAGAAGAAAGGGGATTTTGAACGTGGCATGGTTGTTGGTGGCAGACGGGCTGCTCTGCGTATTTCTGGGATTTTCACACACAACCATGTCTCAGGTTTACATAGAATGGTGAGAAAAAGAGAAAATATCCAGTGAGCGGCAGTTGTGTCGAGGAAAATGCCTTGTTGAGGTCAGAGGAGAATGGGCAGACTGGTTCCAGATGATAGAAAGGCAACAGTAACTCAAATAACCACTTGTTACACATTGAGGGGGGATATGATATCATTGTACAAATACTGTACTGGTGACCCGAGCATAAGGAACAAACTATTCAGTGAAAGGAGATACAATAAGACACGTGGCCACTCACTAAAACTAGAGGAAAGGCGGTTTAACCTTAAAGTGCGTAAGGGGTTCTTCACTGTAAGGGCGGTAAGGATGTGGAATTCTCTTCCACAAGCAGTCGTATCAGCAGGGAGCATCGATAGTTTCAAAAAACTTTTAGATGGACACCTTAAAGACCACAACATACAGGGGTATACAATGTACAACATACAGGGGGTATACAATGTACAACATACAGGGGTATACAATGTACAACATACAGGGGGTATACAATGTACAACATACAGGGGTATACAATGTACAACATACAGGGGTATACAATGTACAACATACAGGGGTATACAATGTACAACATACAGGGGTATACAATGTACAACATACAGGGGGTATACAATGTACAACATACAGGGGTATACAATGTAAAACATACAGGGGGTATACAATGTACAACATACAGGGGGTATACAATGTACAACATACAGGGGTATACAATGTACAACATACAGGGGTATACAATGTACAACATACAGGGGTATACAATGTACAACATACAGGGGTATACAATGTACGGTTAAAAGCAAACACACGCACACATCATAGGTTGAACTGGATGGACTGATGTCTTTTTTCAACCTCACTAACTATGTAACTATGTAACTATGTAACACCCAAGGTATGCAGAATACCATCTCTGAACACACAACACATCCAGCCTTGAAGCAGATGGGCTACAGCAGCAGAAGACCAAACCGGGTGCCACACCTGTCAGCTAAGAACAGGAAACTGAGGCTACAATTGGCACAGATCACCAACATTGGACAATAGAAGATTGGAAAAACGGTGCCTGGTCTGATGAGTCTGGATTTCAGCTGCGACATTCAGATGGGGGAGGGTCAGATTATGGCACATGGATCCATCCTGCCTTGTATCACCGTTTCAGGCCGGTGGTGGTGTAATGGTGTGGGGGAGGAGGGGGGGTAACGGTTCAGGCTGGTGGTGGTGGTGTAATGGTGTGGGGGTGGAGGAGGGGGGTAACGGTTCAGGCTGGTGGTGTAATGGTGTGGGGGGGGGGGTAATGGTTCAGGCTGGTGGTGGTGGTGTAATGGTGCGTGTGGGGGGGGGGGGTAATGGTTCAGGCTGGTGGTGGTGGTGTAATGGTGTGGAGGAGGAGGAGGGGGGTAGCAGTTTAGGCTGGTGGTGGTGTAATGGTGGGGGTCTTGGCACACTTTGGACCCCTTAGTAACAATTGAGCATGGTGTAAACCCCCCATCCTACCTGAGTATTGTTGCTGACCATGTCCATCCCTTTATGACTACAGTGTCCCCATCTTCTGATGGCTCCTCCCAGCAGGATAATGCACCATGTCACAAAGCTCCAATCATCTCACCACTGGTTTCTTCACCATGACAATGAGGTCACTGTCCTCCAATGTACTGTAGACGTCCTGAAGAAGCGTAGGTGACGTATGCAAAACACGTTGACTTCAGAGGCACGTCGGACCTTAGGTTCCACGATGAGCTTCACCGGAGATTCCAGTTAGTTCCTGCTGAGGTCGGACGCCGGATTCAGACCACACAGGAGATCCCACCACACTGGACTGACGTCTCTGCTATAACGAATCGACCTATGCATCTTTATCTGGCACTTATATCCTTACAGTGGTCTGCACTTACCCTGAAAACCGGGCGCAAAGAGTTTGTTACCGGGCGCAGGAGAGTGGTGAGAAGCCTTGTGGCACCCATAGACTATCATGTCTTCCATGAATCTTCATATTCGTGATCTGGTTTCACTCTTGAACTAAGTATCACTGAACTTGTTGCCAGTAGTGCTTTCATATACAGCATAAGTGGGCATTTAGGTGCTTTATCACACTGTGTGCCCGCTGTCGTTATGATTCAGTTGACCGATTAACTGGGTGGCTTGACTCGGAATTCTACTCAAACAGTAGCCACATCTTCAATACAAGCCTAATTAGGCACCCAGTGGCCAAATATGATCCATTGTGATTCCACAGTTACTATCTCCTCATACCGGAACTAATTTTGGAGCCATTTTCTTAGCCATCTTTCAACCAGTGCTTGACCATCTATTTTGATTGATTTTTAGGACTACTACATTGGAGGAATTGATTACACGATTGTGTGGATCCCCCCAACTGTGCGATGAAGTGATTTATTACAATTTATCTATCAACATCTTAGGTTTGGTGGTAGTGCACCGGTGATGCGCACCTTGGATTGAATGGGGCCCCTATGAATGTCTTGATTGAATTAATGTTATCTGTGTGGTTTTAAATAGGTGTCTCGGAATTATCTTGTTTCTCTGTATGTTTAATTTTTAAATAAAGATTGGGGATTTGCTACTTAAACCATGGTTGGTCCTCCTGTACAACTACTTTCCCCCAATAGTCCCTTTTTTGGGTTATTCTTTGGGTTTTTTCTTTTGTTCACACTGTCCTCCAATCAGAGGCGGCTCTAGACTTTTTGAGGCCTTAGGCAAAATTAAAATATGAGGCCCCCCTTGCGCGATAAAAAAAATAAATAAGCAGGCTATATTAACTGTATAAATTGCATATTTTAAGGCAAACATTAATACATCTCATAACCTCGGTATTCAACGCAACCTCTATAGGGTCCAGGTATCTCCTCATGCTACCAGTAGTGACACTGACCCTAGACAAATACAAAACTAGTGAAAAAAACAGTCAGAAAAGATGAGTAGGGGGAAAAATTCAGTGTCCTCCACCTGGAAAACCATTCCTGTTTTGGAGGTCAACTGTTGCCCATCTAGTGCCCCTGTTAATTTCATGAACACCAAAGCAGCTGAAACTGATAAACAACCCCCTCTGCCATTTTACTGACCAGATCAATATCCCAGAAGTTTAATTGACTTGATTAATATACTCTGATTAAAAAAGTGTTCCTTTATTTTTTTTGAACAGTGTATATATCATAGTTTGCAGACGTGATAACTTTCATACAAACCAATCAATCTACACTTATTGGGATTTTTTTTTTATCAAAAACATGTAGCAGAATACATTTTGGCCCAATTTAATGAAGACATTCTATTTTTTTTCATTGGATAGGTTTTACAGCACAAAGTAACACATATTTTTAACACCAAAAGAAAAGCTCTATTCGTGTGATAAACTGTATTTGAGTATAGCGCTGCAACTGCAAGAGCTGCAATAGCCAGTTAAAGTAATGCAGTGCCGAAATAGCAAAAAATGGCCTGGTCATAAAGGGGGTAACATGTTCTGGAGCTGAAGTGGTTAAAAGAGTTAGTGAATAGGGTTGAGCGGACACCTAGATGTCCGTGTTCGACGGGTTCGGCCGAACTTTAAAAAAAAGTCCGGGTCCGTGTCCCGGACTTTTACCGAACTTTTCCCGGACACCGAACCCCATTGAAGTCAATGGGGACCCGAACTTTAAGGCACTAAAATGGCTCTAAAACACCAAAGGAAAGGGCTAGAGTGCTGCAAATGGCAGCAAAACGTAATTAAGAGCATGGTAAGTGCTCTGCAAACAAATGTGGATAGGGAAATAACTTAAAACAACAAAAAAAAACAGAAAAATAAAACAATGTTCTTCTTCATCTCTGAAGGACGAGGCCCATATGGAGTAGGAGGGAGGTTGAGGTGGTGGTGGATGTGGCGGTGACATAGGCGTGCGCACAGGGTGTGCTGGGTGTGCCTGGGCACACCCTAATCACCTAGGGCACATAGCATTGCCAGTGAGGAGATGGGAAAGATCTCCCTGGGACCTGCTCTGCTCTATTTCTCCTTGCCTACAGGTACATGGCCCCGATACATTACTCTCCCTGCTGGCAAACACATGCATGTGTATTTCAACTTTGGGGTGCACACCTTAATGCAATAGGCTGCGCACACCTATGGGCGGTGTAGGTGGAAGCGGCGGTGGAGGAGGACCAGGGCCGGATTAACAGCATCATGGGCTTGGTGCTGAGGATTTTGAAGGGCCTTAAGGGCCGTGCCTTGCCATGCACCCAGAGGAGGAAGGGTGCAGCCATGCATGCCTAATTCAACATGGGATGCTGTCTCTGAAGCCCATAAACACATCCATGCATCGCCAACTGTCCCTCCTTGTCCGGCCTTCACGCTGTGTGGGGAGGTTCTGAGGGTGCTGCCTGGGGAAGCGAGCATAGAAGCCAGACTTCTGTGTTTACAAGTGACAGAAGAGCGGTAACAGTGAATATGGCCAACCCGGGGCCTATATAAAAGGTAGGGGCCTGGAGCTGCAGCTCCAATAGCCCCTACATTAATCTGGCCCTGAGGAGGAGGACGAGGTAGCCAACACTGCTTCTTTTCAAAAATTTTAAATGAGGGTACACCCCAAAAGAGTGAGAAAGAGCAAAAATGGAACAATGGGTGGGTAAGGTCGGTATCCATTGCTATTCTGCATAAGGTACGGAAAAGTCCCGTGGGATCCATGCCTGGTTCATTTTAATGAACGTGAGCTTGTCCACATTGTCTCTGGACAGGCGGCTGCGCTTGTCTGTTATAACGCCCCCAGCCGTGCTAAATACCCGTTCAGATAATACACTGGCTGCAGGGCACGCCAGCACCTCCAAGGCGTAAAGGGCAAGCTCAGGCCATGTGCCCAATTTGGAGACCCAGAAGTTGAAGGGGGCAGACCCGTCATTCACTACATGTAGGCGTGTGCACACATACTGCTCCACCATGTTGGTAAAATGCTGCCTCCTGCTAAGACGTTCCATCTGAGCTGCTGGTGCTGCTGTTTGTTGTGGCGTGCTGACAAAGCTTTTCCACATTTCGGCCATGCTAACCCTGCCTTCTGAGGTGCTGGCGGTGCCCTGGTTGCGTTGGCGACCTCCTCCTCCTCCTCCTCTGCCTTGTGCTTCCACTGTGGCCCCGCTGTCAGATGGGAATGCCAGCAGCATGGCGTCTACCAGCGTGCGCTTGTACTCGCGCATCTTGCGATCGCGCTCCAGTGAGTGAATTAAGGACGGTACGTTGTCCTTGTAACGGGGATCCAGCAGCGTGGCCACCCAGTAATCAGCACAAGTTAGAATGTGGGCAACTCGGCGGTCGTTGTGGAGACACTGCAGCATGTAATCGCTCATGTGTGCCAGGCTGCCCAGAGGCGACGAAAGGCTGTCCTCTGTGGGAGGTGTATCGTCCGTGTCCTCTGTATCCCCCCAGCCACGCACCAGTGATGGCCATGAGCTGGCCTGGGTGCCACCCTGCTGTGAACATGGTTCCATCTCCTCCTCCAGCTCCTCCTCCTCCTCATCCTCCTCATCCTCCAGAACTGTGCCCCTGCTGGACAATTGTGTCCCTGGCGTTTGTGTGTGCAGGAACCCACCCTCGGAGCCCCTTGCGAATGACTGCCCTGAAAGCCTTTGAAATGTTACCTCTTCATCCTCCTCCTCCTCCTCCTCATCCTGTGCCACATCCTCTTCCATCATCGCCCAAATTGTTTTTTCAAGGAGGCATAGAAGTGGGATAGTTAAGCTGAGAATGGCGTCATTGCCACTGGCCATGTTGGTGGAGTACCCAAAACAGCGCAACAAGGCACAATATATGCAAATGTCAAATATGCAAACTATGCCGCAATTTAATGTTTTTTACACCAAAAGGGTGTGTATTGAATAGCGGAATAGGATAAAAAACTGTGTATCTCACACGTACAAACACAGACTAGGCCCGATTAAATTTTTTCCTACCCTAAAGGGAGGATGAGGAAGAGGAGTATGGAACATGCAGCACCCTCAAATCTTCAGAAGTATGAGATGAACCCCAAAAACTTGGAAAGGTGGATCTCTCTCACACGTACCAACACAGACTATCCCCCAATTTAACTGATCCCCAAAGGTTTTTGATTAAATAGCGGAATAGAAAATATGATCCAAAAAAAGTGTATGTATATCACACGTACACAACCACACTAGGCCCCAATTACTATTGTTTGTACCCCTAAAAGGCTAGATGAGGAGTAGGGGGAGTATGGAACAGGCAGCACCCTCAAATCTTCAGAAGTATGAGATTGTGTTCACTGTACCCCACAAAGATTGAGTTCACTGCACCCCACAATGATTGTGTTCACTGCACCCCACAAAGATTGTGTTCACTGCACCTCACAAAGATTGTGTTCACTGTACCCCCCAAAGATTGTGTTCACTGCACCCCACAAAGATTCTGTTCACTGTACCCCACAAAGATTGTGTTCACTGCACCCTAAAAGGATGTTGTTCACTGCACCCCAAAAAGATTGTGTTCACTGTACCCCCCCAAAGATTGTGTTCACTGCACCCCACAAAGATTGTGTTCACTGCACCCCAAAAAGATTGTGTTCACTGTACCCCCCAAAGATTGTGTTCACTGCACCCCAAAAAGATTGTGTTCACTGTACCCCCCAAAGATTGTGTTCACTGCACCCCACAAAGATTCTGTTCACTGTACCCCACAAAGATTGTGTTCACTGCACCCCAAAAAGATTGTGTTCACTGTACCCCCCCAAAGATTGTGTTCACTGCACCCCACAAAGATTCTGTTCACTGCACCCCACAAAGGATTTTGTTCACTGCACCCCAAAAAGATTGTGTTCACTGCACCCCAAAAAGGATTTTGATCACTGCACCCCAAAAAGGATGTTGTTCACTGCACCCCAAAAATGATTTTGTTCACTCCACCCCAAAAAGATTGTGTTCACTGCACCCCACAAAGATTGTGTTCACTGCACCCCAAAAAGATTGTGTTCACTGTACCCCCCAAAGATTGTGTTCACTGCACCCCACAAAGATTCTGTTCACTGTACCCCACAAAGATTGTGTTCACTGCACCCCAAAAAGATTGTGTTCACTGCACCCCAAAAAGGATGTTGTTCACTGCACCCCAAAAAGGATGTTGTTCACTCCACCCCAAAAAGATTGTGTTCACTGCACCCCACAAAGATTGTGTTCACTGCACCCCAAAAAGATTGTGTTCACTGCACCCCAAAAATGATTTTGTTCACTGCACCCCAAAAAGGATGTTGTTCACTCCACCCCAAAAAGATTGTGTTCACTGCACCCCAAAAAGATTGTGTTCACTGCACCCCACAAAGGATTTTGTTCACTGCACCCCAAAAAGATTGTGTTCACTGCACCCCAAAAAGGATGTTGTTCACTGCACCCCAAAAAGGATTTTGTTCACTGCACCCCAAAAAGATTGTGTTCACTGCACCCCACAAAGGATTTTGTTCACTGCACCCCACAAAGATTGTGTTCACTGCACACCAAAAAGGATTGTGTTCACTGCACCCCAAAAAGATTTTGTTCACTGCACCCCAAAAAGATTGTGTTCACTGCAGCCCAAAAAGATTGTGTTCACTGCAGCTCACACACAGAAAAATGGATGTGGATCACTGACACCTGCCTATCTCCAATCCCACACCACACAGCAATATCAAATGTAGTTTGTAGAACACAGTTTCCCTAAAATTCAGCAGACTCTGTCCCTAACAGGATTGAGAAGAGATCGTAGATCAGGATTGAGTGCAGATTCACCCCACCCCCCACACAGCAATATCGATTGTAGTTTGTAGAAGACACTGACCCTATAATTCAGCAGACTCTATCCCTAAAATGCCTACAACTCGCCCTGCCTAAACACTCCGACCTGTCCCTCAATTCTATCCGGACACAAATGGTTTTTTCCTGCCTATCTTTCCCTAATCAGCAGCCAGCACGTTGATGTGTGCTCTGTCCCTGAATCTAAGCAGCATAATGACGCCGCTGCGGCTGCCTCGAACTTATAAAGACTTGGTCACATGCTTCAGACGGCCAATCACAGCTACTAAGACATTTGCAGGCATGGCTGGGATGGCTTAAGGCACACCAGTTAAACGATTGTTGATTGGCTGTTGAAAGCCCGCCATGAAAAGAGCGCCAAAGCATGCAAAACCCGGAAATAAAACGACCGAACACAGATTTTTACCCGAACATACAGTAAAGTGTCCGTGTCCGTGTTCGGGTACAAAAAATCCAATTATTCGGTACGAACACGAATAATACAGTCCGTGTTCGCTCAACACTATTAGTGAATTGTTAATTGTTTATATTAAAAACCAATAAAAAAAGGCTGCAGAGACGTTATTAATCCAGTTTGGTGTGTCCAGTATTCTTTGTATATTTGGAGTATATGTAATGTCACCTACCGTCCCCTGTTACATCACTTCTGCTTTGAACGCAAAACATGTCGTCACTTTGACACCTGCGATTCATGAAGTGTACCATATTTTTGACCAAACTCTGTGTGTGACCCAAGGACTCGAGAGCCATGTTTATGCCACGGTCTTATCTTCAGGATAACTTCTTCAGAAGATAAGACCGTGGCATAAACATGGCTCTCAGTCAAGTCCTTGGGTCACGGTGCCTCTTACATAGCTCCCCCCATGGGTATAAAAAAGGAGATCTCCATAGTGAGGTACCTTCCAGTTATTTTATTCAAAGATCAGCTTCCCCTCTGCCCTAGCAAATGGGTGCGTGCGCTCCTGCAAAGCGACATATGGGCACATGATTTTGCAGAAATCTGCCAACCTGCAGTATATGTTTTGGTGGCTGGTCAGCAAGTGGTAAAAGATAGGGGGGAAAAGAGAAACCCTGTCTGATATACTTTATTTTTATATATATATATATTTACACACACACAGAGTTTGGTCAGAAATATGGTACACTTCATGAATCGCAGGTGTCAAAGTGACGACATGTTTTGCGTTCAAAGCAGAAGTGATGTAACAGGGGACGGTAGGTGACATTACATATACTCCAAATATACAAAGAATACTGGACGCACCAAACTGGATTAATAACGTCTCTGCAGCCTTTTTTTATTGGTTTTTATAAAAATTAACAATTCACTAACTCTTTTAACCACTTCAGCTCCAGAACATGTTACCCCCTCTATGCAGAAGTGCAGGCAGTCTACACCATTCATCTGGGATCTGGCACCTTATTAAAGCTGTGACACTGTGACCGGCGTTTTTCCCTTGAATTGTCCGGTGAGTTGGGGGGGATTGAGAGGGGAGCACTGAGTGGATGCACTGGTCTGGATATAAAATAAATTGTGAGGAATCTGAGCACAGAGCACTTATATAAAGAAAAAACCATCCCATTTGGTTGTCATAAGATAAGAAGCAATAGCATGATTAATGATGGAGCAGAAGCACTGAGCACTTTATTACATAGTTACATAGTTAGTGAGGCTGAAAAAAGACACAAGTCCATCCAGTTCAACCTATGATGCGTGTGTGTGTTTGCTTTTAATCGTACATTGTATACCCCTGTATGTTGTACATTGTATACCCCTGTATGTTGTGGTCTTTAAGGTGTCCATCCAATAGTTTTTTGAAACTATCGATGCTCCCTGCTGATACGACTGCTTGCGGAAGAGAATTCCACATCCTTACCACTCTTACAGTGAAGAACCCCTTACGCACTTTAAGGTTAAACCGCCTTTCCTCAAGTTTTAGTGAATGGTCACGTGTCTTATTGTATTCCCTTTCTCTGAATAGTTTGTTCCTTATGCTAGGGTCGCCAGTACAGTATTTGTACATTGATATCATATCCCCCCTCAATCGTCTCTTCTCCAGAGAGAATAAGTTCAGTGCTTGTAGTCTTTCCTCATAGCCGATGTCCTCCATTCCCCTAATTATTTTTGTTGCCCTTCTCTGGACTTTCTCCAGTTCCAGCACATCCTTCCTGAGGACCGGTGCCCAGAACTGGACAGCATACTCCAGATGTGGCCGGACCAGAGTCTTGTAGAGTGGAAGAATAATCTCTTTATTTCTGGAGTGAATCCCCTTTTTTTATACAACCCAGTATTCTGTTGGCTTTGCTTGCAGCGGCTTGGCATTGCATGCCACTGCCAAGCCTGTTGTCTACCAGTACCCCCAGGTCCCTTTCCATCCTAGACTCACCCAGAGGTTCCCCCCCTAGTGAGTAGCTTGCTTTCTGGTTACTGGCCCCCAAGTGCATTACTTTACATTTTTCTACATTAAATCTCATCTGCCATGTAGTTGCCCACCCCGTTAATTTGTTCAGGTCCGCTTGTAAGATTTCCACATCCTGCATAGAAGATATTGGCATGCCTAATTTAGTATCATCTGCAAATACTGAGATTGTACTAGATATCCCCTCCTCTAGATCATTTATGAATAAATTAAACAGGATTGGTCCCAGGACAGAACCCTGGGGGACCCCACTTTCCACACCCGCCCAATCCGAGTACTCCCCATTAATCACCACCCTCTGGACTCTCCCCTGGAGCCAGTTCTCTATCCAGGTACTCACCTTATGATCCATACCTACCTTCCTTAGTTTGTACAGTAAGCGTTTGTGGGGAACGGTGTCAAAGGCCTTTGCAAAGTCCAGATACACCACATCCACAGGCTTACCTTTATCTAAGTGGCAGCTCACTTCATCGTAGAAGGTTAATAGATTGGTTTGGCATGAACGATTTTTCACGAATCCGTGCTGATTAATACTTATAATACCGTTTTCATTACTAAAGTCTTGTATGTGGTCCCTTATCATCCCCTCCAAAATTTTGCAGACTACTGATGTTAGGCTGACCGGCCTATAGTTACCCGGGATAGATCTCGGCCCCTTTTTAAATATTGGTACCACGTTGGCTTTTTTCCAATCAGCTGGCACCATACCTGTCTGTAAACTATCCTTAAAGATCAAGAATAATGGTCTGGCAATCACCTGGCTGAGCTCATTAAGAACCCTTGGGTGCAAGCCATCCGGTCCCGGGGATTTATTTATGTTAAGTTTCTCTAGTTTAGCTCTAAGTCTATCCTCTGTTAGCCATGGCGGCACTTCCTGAGGTGTATTATTTAGTTCGGCCTTACAAGCTGGGTTCGTGTAGCCCCCCGATTCCTTTGTGAAGACTGAAGAAAATAAATTATTTAACACTTCCGCCTTTTCTCTGTCCTCAGTGGCCATTTTTCCTTTATCATCTTTTATGGGGCCAATGTGTTCTGGCCTCGCTTTCTTACTGTTTATATACTTAAAGAACTTCTTGGGGTTCTTTTTACTCTCCTCCGCTATATGTCTCTCGTGTTCTATTTTAGCCGCCCTGATTTCATCTTTACATTTCTTATTACACTCTTTGTAGTGCTTAAATGCTGCCAATGACCCCTCAGTCTTGTATTTTTTGAAGGCCTTTTCTTTAGCTCTAATATACATTTTTATGTTGGAGTTTAGCCACCCAGGGTTTAGTTTTGCTCTTTTAAATTTATTTCCCTGTGGAATGCACTGGCCCACCCCCTTGTTAAGTATGCTCTTGAAGCACTCCCATTTTTCCTCCGTGTTCTTTGTTCCCAGGGTTCTATCCCATTTGATATTTTCTAGCAGCGAGCGCAGTTTAGGGAAATTGGCTCTTTTGAAATTCAGTGTCCTTATATTACCCTTGTGTTTCCTATTACTGTAATTAATACTGAAACCAATTGACCTATGGTCACTGTTCCCTAAGTTGTCCCGTATTTCTATATCCGTGAGCAGGTCTGTATTGTTGGTAATCAGTAGGTCAAGTACCGCATTGTTTCTTGTCGGTGCATTCACCATCTGACCCATGAAATTGTCCTGCAAAACATTTAGGAACTGTCGAGCCTTGGCTGAATGCGCGGTTCCTTCTGCCCAGTCTATATCAGGATAATTAAAGTCCCCCATTATAATGACATTTCCCATCCTTGCTGCCAATCCTATCTGTAACATGAGGTCCACCTCACCCTCCTCCCTCTGGTTTGGGGGCCTATAGCATACGCCCAATATTACCTTCCCCACCGTGCCTTCCCTTTGAAGCTCTACCCATAGGGATTCTGCTTCGTCCATAGCTCCATTATTAATATCATCCCTCATATTTACCTGTATACTGTTCTTAATATACAAACATACCCCTCCCCCTTTTTTACCCTCTCTATCTCTGCGATAAAGGGAATACCCCTGAATGGTCGCCATCCAGTCATGAGAGCTGTCAAACCAAGTCTCAGTTATCCCCACAAAATCTAAGTCCTCCTCAAACATCAGCAGCTCCAGCTCTCCCATCTTGTTGGCCAGGCTTCTGGCATTGGTATACAAACCTCTTAATTTTGATGTTTTTAGGCTGCTCTCTTGATTCTTCCCCGTACCCACCCTGGGTATAGGAGCTCCGAACACCCTACCGCTAATGCCCCCATTTCTGCCCTCTGAAACTTGCTTTCCACTGGCTAATTCTACATCTGTACCCTCCCCCCCATTCCCTAGTTTAAAAGCCCCTCTAACTTTTTGGCCATCCTCGCACCCAGTACGGCTGCACCCACCCCATTTAGGTGCAATCCGTCCCTACCAAAGAGCCGGTGACCGACTGAGAAGACGGCCCAGTTCTCCAGGAACCCGAAACCCTCCTTACTACACCAGCTCCTCAGCCACTCGTTAACTTCCCTAATCTCCCGCTGCCTTTCTGGTGTGGCTCGAGGTACAGGTAGTATTTCGGAAAATACTACCTTGGAGGTCCTAGTCCTCAACTTAGCGCCTAAGTCCCTGAAATCGTTTAGGACTCTCCGTCTTCCTCTGCCTATGTCATTGGTACCCACGTGTACCATGACAGCTGGGTCTTCCCCAGCCCCACCCAATAATCTGTTCACCCGATCCGCGATGTGCCGAACCCGAGCGCCCGACAAACAACAGACTGTTCGGCGCACACGGTCTTTGTCACAGATTACACTGTCTGTCCTTCTAATAATTGAGTCCCCTACCACCAGCACCTGTCTTTCCTTTCCCTTTCTCCCGGCCTCACTGGAGGAGGGGATTAGATTATTTTTTTTTAATCTAATTTTTTCAAATGCATAGGAAAGGACATTTCCCATATTAATTAATATATTTTTCATTGCAAGCCAGCCTGGAATGGTACTTATAACTTAAATATTCAAATTTCAGGAGGATGACAGGTGTCAGGACAGTACTCTGCAGCTGCAGGCGGCGGCTGGCTGCCTTTTGGACAGGACAGGCCTTCTTTTTGCAGTCAGTCACCCACTCTGAGTCCTCCAGTCCAGCTACAGTCCTTACTCCTTACCTTTTCGTCTTCTTCTTCTGGTCTGCTCTCATCTTCAAGTTCTCCTCATGGTACTACCGAAGCCGGGAGAATGCAGGGGAGGGGTTACGTGACATCACGTCGTGACGTCATCGTTATCCCGGACCATGATTCGTGGAATGCAGGAGAAAGAGCCGGAGACTCAGTGCAGCAGCAGCCAGCATCCCAACCATAAGCCCAACCAGAAGAAGCCGATGTGAGTGCGTGCACTGCGGGGCCTGGCTGGCTGGAGTGGAGAATTGCTATACAGAGAGAGAAACAGACAGTCTACTAGTGTAGCGCCGCTGCGCCGGCATTTGGCAATGTTGTGGATGTCACTGTGGCATGTCGTGGAGCGTGCGGATGCTGCCGCCGCGGCCCCCGGCGACCTGGCGTGTCGCAAGGTGAAGGGGGACAACTGTTACTGTAAAAAAAGATGATGATGATCTATTCCAGGGGTACTCAAATGTAAACTTGAAAGGTCCACTTACAAATTTTCCATTCAGTCCGAGGTCCGGAAAAGTGACCGTCAAATTCCAAATACAGAACACCAATAACAAAAAAAGGCATTCCCCCAAAACTTGCCCCCATCCAATGCAGAGCGACCATTGTGCGTGCCCCCGTTAATGCAGAGTGACCATGTGTGTGCCCCTATTAATGCAGAGTGTGTCCCCATTAATGCAGAGCGACCATGTGTGTGCCCCCATTAATGCAGAGCAACCAGTGTGCGTGCCCCCAT
Source organism: Pelophylax lessonae (assembly GCF_965119305.1). NCBI lineage: Eukaryota > Metazoa > Chordata > Amphibia > Anura > Ranidae > Pelophylax > Pelophylax lessonae. The sequence goes on along the minus strand of NC_138771.1, from coordinate 5,274,668 downwards.
TAATGCAGAGCAACCAGTGTGCGTGCCCCCATTAATGCAGAGCAACCAGTGTGCGTGCCCCCATTAATGCAGAGCAACCAGTGTGCGTGCCCCCATTAATGCAGAGCGACCATGTGTGTGCCCCTATTAATGCAGAGCGACCATGTGTGTGCCCCCATTAATGCAGAGCGACCATGTGTGTGCCCCTATTAATGCAGAGCGACCATGTGTGTGCCCCTATTAATGCAGAGCAACCAGTGTGCGTGCCCCCATTAATGCAGAGCAACCAGTGTGCGTGCCCCCATTAATGCAGAGCGACCAGTGTGCGTGCCCCCATTAATGCAGAGCGACCATGTGTGTGCCCCTATTAATGCAGAGCGACCAGTGTGTGTGCCCCTATTAATGCAGAGCAACCAGTGTGCGTGCCCCCATTAATGCAGAGCGACCATGTGTGTGCCCCCATTAATGCAGAGCAATCAGTGTGCGTGCCCCCATTAATGCAGAGCGACCATGTGTGTGCCCCTATTAATGCAGAGCGACCATGTGTGTGCCCCTATTAATGCAGAGCGACCATGTGTGTGCCCCTATTAATGCAGAGCAACCAGTGTGCGTGCCCCCATTAATGCAGAGCGACCATGTGTGAGCCCCTATTAATGCAGAGCGTGTCCCCATTAATGCAGAGCGACCATGTGTGTGCCCCTATTAATGCAGAGCGTGTCCCCATTAATGCAGAGCGACCATGTGCGTGCCCCCATTAATGCAGAGCGACCATGTGCGTGCCCCCATTAATGCAGATTGACCAGTGTGTGTGCCCTCAATAATGCAGAGTGACCAGTGTGTGTGCCCCAATAATGCAGTGACCAGTGTGTGCCCCAATAATGCAGAGTGACCAGTGTGTGCGTGCCCTCAATAATGCAGAGTGACCAGTGTGTGTGCCCCAATAATGCAGTGACCAGTGTGTGCCCCAATAATGCAGTGACCAGTGTGTACCCTCAATAATGCAGAGTGACCAGTGTGTGTGCCCCCAATAATGCAGTGACCAGTGTGTGCCCCCAATAATGCAGAGTGACCAGTGTGCATGCCCCCAATAATGCAGTGACCAGTGTGTGCCCCCAATAATGCAGAGTGACCAGTGTGTGCCCCCAATAATGCAGTGACCAGTGTGTGCCCCCAATAATGCAGTGACCAGTGTGTGTGCCCCCAATAATGCAGATTGACCAGTGTGTGCCCCCAATAATGCAGAGTGACCAGTGTGTGCCCCCAATAATGCAGTGACCAGTGTGTGCCCCCAATAATGCAGAGTGACCAGTGTGTGCCCCCAATAATGCAGAGTGACCAGTGTGTGTGCCCCAATAATGCAGTGACCAGTGTGTGCCCCAATAATACAGTGACCAGTGTGTACCCTCAATAATGCAGAGTGACCAGTGTGTGTGCCTCCAATAATGCAGTGACCAGTGTGTGCCCCCAATAATGCAGAGTGACCAGTGTGCGTGCCCCCAATAATGCAGTGACCAGTGTGAGCCCCCAATAATGCAGAGTGACCAGTGTGTGCCCCCAATAATGCAGTGACCAGTGTGTGCCCCCAATAATGCAGTGACCAGTGTGTGTGCCCCCAATAATGCAGATTGACCAGTGTGTGCCCCCAATAATGCAGAGTGACCAGTGTGTGCCCCCAATAATGCAGAGTGACCAGTGTGTGTGCCCCCAATAATCTGGACCGCCGAAGCGGTCTGCTTCCTTCTGTCATCAGCGGGGGGGTTAGAATTGAGAGGATCGGAGTGGCTGTGTTTAGCGCTGCATGATTACAAAAGCCGAGTACAAGTTCTTCTTACCCGGCGGAGAGGATGTCCTACAAAGTCCCGCCTTCTGGACACCGGCTCCTATGATAGACGTCACCAGTGTTCTATCTATCATAGGTAAGAGCCGGCCCAGGAGGCGGGACTTTGTAGGACATCCTCTCCGTCGCAGAGAAGAACTTGTACTCGGCTTTTTGTAATCATGCAGCGCTAAACACAGCCACTCCGATCCTCCCGATCCTCTCCATTCTGCCCCCCGCTGAGACAGAAGGAAGCAGACCGCTTCGGCGGTCCAGATTTTAATCCGTGTGGGTCCGGAGTCCGCCTATTGAGGACCCCGGATCTATTCATTTAAAAAAAAAAAAAAAATGTTTGGGAAAGATCATGCGAGGCCCCTTTAAGTGCGAGGCCTTCGGCGGCCGCCTTACCGGCCTAATTAGAGAGCCGCCTCTGCCTCCAATGGTCTCCACACTCACCACATCTCATCCTATAGAGCACCTTTGGGATGTGGTGGAATGGAAGATTGGCATCATGGATGTGCAGCCGACAAATCTGCAGCACCTGCGTGGTGCTATCATGACACTATGGAGGAAAATCTCTGAGGAACGTTTCCAACACCTTGTTGTATCTATGCCACCAAGAACGAAGGCAAAAGGGGGTCCAACCCACTACTAGCAAGGTGTACCTAATAAATTGGCCTGTGAGTCAGTGGCGGCCCATCCATTAGGGACACAGGGGCGCCGCCCCCCCCCCATCCATGCGTCTGGCCCTCTAATCTACATTCAGGGCGCCGGACAAATCGTTTTTTTTTAAGCATGTGATTAGAGCCATAGGCTCTAATAGGCTTCAAAAGGGTGGGGTCGGGGAGCAGAGCACTGCACCCTGAGCCCACCCAGTTGCGTTACAATAGCGAATGAATATTGCCACACTGATTCTTCTCCGTCCTGAGACCCGTTTCCCGATTGGCCGAAAGGAGAAGCCATGCTATTGGCCAAGGAGGAGGGAGGAGACGGAGGGGAAGCCCACGGAGGAGGCTGAGGGGGAAGTTTTTGCCACTGCCGCCGCCTGCCCAGGGTGAGTGAGCCGGGCGACCAGGGGGGCTAGGTGTGCGGGCTGGGGCTGGTGTGGTCCGGGGAGTCTGTCTGACGCCCCCCCCCCCCGCCCATGGAGCACCAGCCTCCACTGCTGGGAGTGTGTTTAGTAATATTGCACGATGAGAGACATTGTATCATCGGGGTTCCAAGTATCTATATGAGGGTAGTCTGAAAGTTTCACGGCTCAACACGGAAGGACAGACACTAAACCAGTGGTTCTTAACCTGGGTTCGATCGAACCCCAGGGGTTCGGTGGGTCAGTCTCAAGGGTTCGGCACACCCTCAGCTAGTACCACTTCTCTGTCAGGGACTATTTCTCCAGTTTTGGGCATTTCCTTCCACTCCCGCTCCGCGCCGTCATCATGGAAATACATAACATCCAGTGGCGTAGCGTGGGGGGTGCAGGGGGTCTGGCCACACCATCCTGGGGGGGGCGCATCCGCTCCGCAGTGTCATGTCACTCACTCTGTCATGATAGGCAGGCCGCCGCCGCCCGCTGAGTCTGCTCGCACTCGCAGCTCTCTCTGCCCCTGGCTCACTCTCACTTCTGGCTGTGCAGCTCGGCTCCCGGCCGAATCCGATCCAGCCAGAGCCGGCATCGCCCACTGTGGAGTGGTGGGGGGGGGGAGACAGGCCAGGCGTGCGGTGCGGAGAGGGACTGTCTGGGGGAGGGACTAACCCGTGCAGCTGTCGCCCAGCGAAGTGCGGGAGAGAACCACCAGGCCAGGCAGCCGCAGCAGCAGAAGAAGCCGGCAGGTGAGTGGTGCTGCAGCCTGCAGGAGGAAAACCTAGCCTGTGATCGGGAGTCGGAACACAGGTGAAAAAAAGGTAGGACTGGAGTAGTACTGGCTGTACTAGTCTAGTGACTGACTGTGTGAGAACACTGAGAAGACTATGTAAAGGGGATCTATTTTATGGGGAACCTTGCCTGCTGTAAGTGGGGAGATCTAAATGGGGGACGGGACCTCACCTCACCCTGGCCTGCTGTAAGGGGGGATCTATATGGGGGACATGCTCCCTCATATAGATCCCCCTTACAGTAGGCCAGGGTGAGGTGAGGTCCCCCATATGGATCTCCCCTACAGCAGGCCAGGGTGAGGTTAGGTCACTCTGGGGTCCGCCATATAGATCCCCCCTTACAGCAGGCCAGGGTGAGGTTAGGTAACTCTGGGGTCCCCCATATAGACCCCCCCTACAGCAGGCCAGGGTCCGGACCTCACCTCACCTCACCCTGTCCTGCTGTAAGGGGGAAGATCTAAATGGGGGAGGGGACCTCACCTCACCCTGGCCTGCTGTAAGGGGGATCTATACGGGGGACCTGGGATCTATATGGGGGACCTCACCCTGGCCTGCTGTAAGGGGGGATCTATATGGGGGACCATGTCCCCCATATAGATCCCCCCTTACAGCAGGCCAGGGTGAGGTGAGGTCCCATCCCCCATATAGATCCCCCCTTACAGCAGGCCAGGGTGAGGTGACATGAGACATGATAATGACATGAGAGTGGCACTTGCCAAGATAAAGCCGCACATTTCTGAACTGGTCTCTGAAAGACAACAGCAGAAGTCACGCTAATTTGCAGTAAATATTCATTATTATGTTTTTGTTTTTTTGTGAAAATCATGTTTTAATGGTTTTGTTCATTTTGTGCACCTATGTATAAATATATACCTAAAATAATATATACCTATGTTTTGAATTTGAAAAAATCATATTTTATTTTTCCAATTAAGAAGGGTTCGGTGAATGCGCATATGAAACTGGTGGGGTTCAGTACCTCCAACAAGGTTAAGAACCCCTGTTCTACTCTACCTAGTTTTTCCTGGTGTTATGGGTCCTTCCTCCTTCTCCCCGGATCTTCTTCCAGAATTCCTTGCTTTGTGTTCAGCACATGCTTGTGTTATCTCCTCTCTTGCTTTCCCATTTTCTGCCATCATTTCCTTTTTACCAAAAGTAGCGCCACCCCCAAAGGAGGTTTGGTTCTGTACTCTGCCTACCAACACTAAGAACAGCGTCCGCCCCTTTGGCACACCTGGCAGTAATGTTATTGTAACCCCCATAGTAATTAGACACAGAGGGGTTTATTTACTAAAGCTAGAGAGGGTAAAATTAGTCACAATTCTCCAGACGAACCAATCAGCTCCGAGGTTTTATTGCTATTTTTATTGAGGTTATGATTGGTTTCTCTGCAGAATTGTGACTAATTTTGCCCTCTCTAGCTTTAGTAAATAAGAAATTACCTTTACTGGGAAACAAACAGTGGCAATATGATCAAATGATCGATAGATATATGCAAATAACTCAGTCTTACTGACTGCAGGATTAAGAGTAAAGGAATTAAACACTGTAATCTGTCTACTTCCAAGGGAGACTTTTTAAAGCGGAGTTCCAGCCTCGGAGATTGAATTTAGATAAAAATACCCCCGGGACATTCAAGGTTAGTACATTCCACAATGGATAGCCTCTGAGCTGTCCCAGGTCGCACTTACCTGTAAGATGAAAACCTCGAAAATTTCTTCTCTAGCACTGCCGTCTCAGGTGTGGGCAGCTGAAGCCAGGCCGTCCTCTTCCGTGTCCTCTTCGTCCCAGAATGCACCTGCACCGGCCCCGCTCGTCACTTCCGGGGCCGGCGCGTCATCCCTGCACAGGTTCTGGACATGCCCAGAAGCTGTTTAGCAGGGAATGACGCACCTGCACCGGAAGTGACGAGCGGGGCCGGTGCAGGCGCATTGACTCCTGGGAGCGATGACGTTCAGCTCCCAGGAGTCATCGCAAGCAGGAAGAGAGGGCGCGGGCCGCGGCCAAAGAGGGAGGAAGTAGAAGGAAGGTGAGTATACTTTCTTCAAAAACAAGGTAAGTAAAGAAAAAAAAAATTAGGAATATCCATTTGATTTTTAGGGCATTCACAGCAAGCGGATGGCCCAAAGTTGTTTTTGAGCCAGGAACTCCACTTTAAGCCAAATGACCTTGTAAGCAGAGCTAACCATGCAAACAATGACAGACTGCAATATGAGACAGATTAACCACCAACCCTACTGAAAGAGGTTGTAAACCTCAAAAAAAATTTAAAAATAAAAATTTGAAAGACAAAGCCATAATGAGCTAGTATCCCATCGCATACTAGCTCATTATGAAATACTTACCTTAGAATGAAGCCCCCGCAGAGCCGCCAGCACACCTCTGACACGGCCAACATGTTAACTCGTCTTCCTTCTGGGTTTGCGTCCTCCGGCCATCTGAGTGGCTGGAGCCACAATTACATCACTCCCATGCACACGGGAGCCACCGTTCACGGCACAGGGCTCTGAAGAAATGGCAGGGGTGGCCGTTCCTTTAGAGTGTGTGCGCCAGTGATGTCATTGGCTGCATGTAAAGTAAATATCTCCTGAACAGTGCAAGTTTAGGAGATATTTACAGTACCTATAGGTAAGCCTTATCATATGATCACCTATAGGTACAAGTTACAGACAAACCTTTACTTCCTCTTTAAGTTGAGCTCTATGGATCCAGGCAGGAGGAGGACAGTGGAATGACCAGCCTTGTGTCCGGCCACTCCCTTTTGTCCCCTGACACCACAGTCCAGTAACTGAGAAAACACCGTATTTAACTGAACCTAGGCAACACAACACTTAAAGCGGTGTTCCACCCGAAATTTATACTTACCTCCATCTTCTCGCTCCCGGTCACCTGAAAAACAAATGGATAATTGCAATTTTTTTTTTTTTCACTTACCTTTTAGAGAAAATATACTCACCTTACTTCCTTCTTCCTCCCCTCGGCGGCCACGGCGATTCGTCACTTCCTGGCTTTTGCAATGATTCCTGGGAGCTGAACGTCATCGCTCCCAGGAATCATTGCGCCTGCACCGGCCCCGACGTCAGTTCCGGGGCGCGCGCGTCATTCCCTTCTAAACAGCTTCTGGGCATGCCCAGAAGCTGTGGAGGGATGACGCGCGCGACCCGGAAGTGACATCGGGGCCGGTGCAGTGCATCGTGGGACCGAAGAAGGAGGAAGAGGACCGAAGAGGACGCGGAAGAGGATCGTGCTGGCTTCAAGCTGCCCACACCTGAGATGGCAGCGCTGGAGAAGACAATTTCAAGGTAAGTATTTCTCCTGAAAGGTAAGTGCAACCCGGGACAGATCAGAGGCTAGCCATTGTGGAATGTGCTAGCCCTGACTGTCCCGGGGGTATTTTTGTAAAAAAATGTATAACCAGGGTGGAACTCCGCTTTAAATACCTAAATCGCCCTCCTAATAATAGAGTCCTGAGTGTAGATGTGGGACCATTAAGGCACCAGTAACGTTAATCCCTTGAGGGGAAATAGGTTGTAGCTTTAAAAGGAGAGAAGGCCTTGTGTCTTCAGCTTATTCCTGGTTGGTGCACTTAGGTGTCCTGTTTGGCAGGGTGAACAAGGTATGTTTAAACTGTCCTGGCAAGGGTTGCGGAGTGTATTGTGGAGTTCCTTAAATAAAATGAAGACTGTTGCTGCCTGGCAGGGGATTAGTGCAATACAGCGTTCTACTGGTGTAGGCAAAAGATAGGCAATGTTGTTTGCATGCAGTGTCTCTGTGTATTGGTACGATAGGCAAGTGCCCACTTAGCAATCTTGTGACCAAGGCCCAAGGAGAGTTGTCCTGGAACAGGCTCCTCAGGTTACCCACAAGTGCTTAGAAAGACAACGAAAACAAGAGAAGGGGGCACCGACCTAGTGCAATTTCATTAAAATATTTATTGAAAGATAAAAAAGTATCATACATCATACTCACAAACGCATGTAGTAAATATGCATATCAAAGCACTGTATGGACAGGTAGCCTCCAAGACATGGACTGCTCCAATGCTACAGGAAGGCCACATGGCATACGGAACCTTACCATTGAGCGCTATTATGCCATTAAGAACAATGACAGTAATGGGGAGGAAAGTTCAATGCCCTAAGGGTAACTTCATTCCCACTTTTTATGAGTTGGTCCTAGAGGAATTTTAAGCCCTGTGTAGTGGAAAGAAATATAAACAGTAACGCCAAAAAGGAGAGGATGTCAGACGTCCTTTGTTCAGCCTGAAAAATAGAACAGAAGTCATCATTAGGAAAGCTGATAAAGGTAGATGGTGATACAGGAGAGAGATGTGTATATAAAAGAGGCAGATGGCTAATAGGGGATAAAGATACATATGAGAGACTCCCCTGAGACCCCACTAGTAAATATAAGGATGAACTCAAAAGCCTCCTAGATTAAGCTTTGAATGCAAAAATATTAACCAAAGATGAGTACCAATTTCTATATGCGAAACATCCGATGGTACCTCACTTTTATCACAAAGACCCCATAAATCCACCAGGTAGACCAATTAGTAATTTGGGTTGTTATGTCGATCATTTCTTACAGGATATAGTCACCACTTTACCATCCTATATTAACCACTTCTGGACCAGAAGATTTTCCCCCTTAACCACTTGCCGACTGCCTAACGCCGATCTACGTCGGCAGTCAGCCCCTCACAGGCAAAGTGACGTAGGTCTACGTTGCTAGCCTGTGAGGGTTTAGGGAGCAAGCTTCCGCGCGGTCACGCACCCCCCCCACGCGTGTGACTGGCGGACCCGATGTCCGCCGGTCACTCTGCGATCGTCGGGGGAGAGGGAGAAAGGCAGGCGGCTTGTGTAAACAAGCCGCCTGCCATTCTCCCCTGTGTATGAAGGATGATCATACGGTTCTACTATGTAGGACTGTTGATCACTGTTCATACATCTGAAGCCACAGCCAATCACAGTAGAAAGCACGCCCCTAGGGACACACATAGCCCCTCCCTTTCAAAAAAAGTTAACCCCTTCACTGCCAGTGTATTTTTACAGTAACAGTGCATATGTATAGCACTGATTACTGTAGAAATGTCACTGGTAACCCCAAAAATGTCAGTCAAGGGTCCAATCTGTCCGCCGCAATGTCGCAGTACCACAAATAAAATCGCAGATCGCCGCCATTACGCGTTAAGAAAAAAAAACAACAAAAATGACAAAAATCTTTCCCTTTGTTAGTAAACGCGATAACTTTTGCCCAAACCAATCAAAATACGCTTTTTGTGATTTTTTTTTACCAAACATATGTAGCATAAAACAAATTGGCCAAAAATGTTAAAAAATTTTGATTTTTAAATTTTTTTTTTTGGGAATTTCATATAAAAAAATGTGAAAAATATTGTTATTTTTGCAAAATTTACGCTCTTTTTTTGTTTATAGCGCATGATCAAAAAATCGCACAGGTGATCAAATACCACCAAAAGGAAGCCCTGTTTGTGGGAAAAAAAGGACGCCAAATTCGTTTAGATACAGCGTCGCACGACCGCGCAATTGTCCATTAAAGTCACGCAGTGCCGAATCTCAAAATACCCCCTGGTCAGGAAGGGGGTAAAATCTTCCGGGGCTTAAGTGGTTATTGACCAGGCCATATTTTGCGATTCAGCACTGCATTACTTTAATGGACAATTGCGCGGCCGTGCGACGCTGTACCCAAATAAAATTGATGTCCTTTTTTTCTCACAAATAGAGCTTTCTTTTGGTGGTATTTGATCACCTCTGTGATTTTTATTTTTTGCGCTATAAACAAAAAAAGAGCAACAATTCTGAAAGAAAAAAAACAATATTTTTTCACATTCTGCTATATGACATTTCCAAAAAAAAATGTAAAAATAATTTTTTTTTTTACATTTTAGGCCAATTTGTTTTCTGCTACATATTTTTGGTAAAAGAAAAATCACAATAAACGTATTTTTATTGGTTTGCGCAAAAGTTATCGCTTCTACTAACTACGGCAAAGATTTATGTTATTTTTATTGTTTTTTTTTTTACTAGTAATGGCGGCGATTGGCGATTGGCGGTGGACAGATCGGACCCCTAACTAACATTTTTGACACTTTTGGGGGGGGGGGGGGGGCAGTGACATTACTACAGTAATCAGTGTTAAAAATATGCACTGTTACTGTAATAATGACACTGGCAGGGAAGGGGTTAACACTGTGGGTGATCAAGGGGTTAAATGTGAGCCTAGGAGAGTGATTCTAACTGTTGGGGGGCGCGGCATGTGAAATGGTCATAGAGACCTGTGTTCCTGTATAGAAGGCGCTCTGTGATCATTCCAGGGAGAAGAACGGTCAGCTGTGTTTACAACATTCGACCGTCCTTCTCTCTCAGCAGGGAGCGGTTGCGGGTGTCAGTCAGAAGTCGGAGCCCCCTAGCTGCAGGCGTGCGACCGACGTAGGTCTACGTCGGTTTGCGTAGGAGAGCTGCCCTGCCACAGTAAATCGGCGGCGAGCGGTCGGGAACAGGTTAAAGACTCTGGGCATACCTTGGACATACTTTCATCCTATACATGGCAAGAGGGATATAGATGGCTTTCACTTGATGTGGCCTCTTTGTAGACCTCAATACAGTACGAGTTTGGCCTTCAGGCAATATTACACTATCTGGTTGCGGGTCAAACCTTCCATTGTGCACAAGCCTCTTTTATACTGTATATGATAGCATTGAGTTCATGCTAACTCATAACTATTTCTCCTTTTTAGGAAACTATTCTAGGCAAGTGAGAGGTACTGCTATAGGGGCCAGGTTTGCTCCGAGCTATGCCAAACTTTTCATGGGTTTCTGGGAATCCCACTATATCTGGGCCAATAACTCTTTGCAAATCTGGTCCTATATGATCGGTACATAGATGATGTTTAGATCATCTGGAATGGGTCTGATGAGGAGTTGAAGGGCTTTTTGACACTTTGCCCCATGAATCCCTACGGAATCACATTTACTCATGCGATTGAGGATACGTGCTTGGTTTATTTGGACCTAGAATTGTGGGAGAGGAGGGTCATATTTATTTTAGGACCCACTTTAAACCGAGTGTGGAATCAGAAATGTCCCTTTCGGACAATTCGGAAGATTAAGGAGTACTTCCACCCGCAGAGGGGATTATGAAGAACAAAGTGTAATCCTCAAAAATACATTTAGAGAGAAAGAATATGAAGAAAGCCATCTAGATCAAGCATACAGAAAATATTGGTCCTCATATGGAGAAAATGTCCCTAAAGCACCAAGCAAACACACTCAGGTTGATAACGAAAAAATACAAGTATAATTCTGTACGAGATTCAATAACAAAGCTCCCCTGATTCAAAAGATTTCGAAGAAGAATTGGAATATCTTAAGACAAAACCCCTTTTTGAAAAACAATTTTGTCCTCTCATCCGAATTTGATTTTTAGGAAACCAAAAGATCTGAGGAGTATGGTAGCACCAAGCAGGATCAAAAAAGTTAAGAAGAGTGCACTAAGCGGCCCATGGACCACCATTTTTTATCAAAAGGGTAGCTATAGGTGTGGAGTTAGTAACTGTGGCACCTGTGCAGTCATGTGTCATCGCAAAAAAAAAAGAAGGGGCCGCAATAAATGGGAAGGTGCATGTAATTCAGCAATTTATCAATTGCGGCACCTCTTACGTGGTTTATGGTCTACTGTGCCCTTGTGGGCTTTTATATGTGAGCCGCACATCGTGTCCATTAAGAGTTAAAATTGGCAAACATAGGAGCAATATCACAACTATAGATAACTACTCAGTCCCTCGGCACTTTGCAGATGTACATAATAGCAGCACAGAGGGCCTAAAGGTCTTTGGCATTGAAGCTATTGGGAATGATTTGGATAATGGTAGAAGACACTGCAAGCTCTGTAATAAAGAGACACTCTGGATCTTCACCTTAGGATCCCTGACTCCTAAAGGGCTTAATGAAGAAATAGAGCTTCATTCTGCAATGTGACTTAGAGTTACAGAGGAGGTTCAGGGCTCAAATGATTGTTCTCGCTCTAACTATCGCTCACATGTGTGGTTTGAACACCGTTTACATATGTGGGCGTGACTTTAGTATGCGTTCGCTTCTGCGTGCGAGCTAACGGGGACGGGGCGCTTTAATTTTTTTTTCCTATTTATTTTATCTATTATTTTTTACTTTTACACATTGTTTTTTTTTTTGCTCATTCTTATTCCTATTACAAGGAATGTAAACATCCCTTGTAATAGAAATAAGCAGGACAGGTCCTCTTTATTGTGAGCTCTGGGGTCAAAAAAGACCTCACGTCTCACAACTCCACTAAAAAAGAAAAAAAAAACAAAAGTCATTTTTTTCATGATGAAAAAAATGGGAACTTTAGATGCATTGCTAGGAGAAAATGTTTGACGTCGCTCCGGTCCTCCAAGACCATAGAGTGGAGTGGGGGCCATCTTGCCCTCACTCGACTTCCTGCCTGTGAGGAGCGTGGACGGGATCGTTTCCCCGCTTCCGGCGGGTCCGGTAAGCGGGGAAAAGTACCGCAAATCAGCGGGAGGGGGGGGGCACCTCTCCCACTGCACCGTAAGGGTGATCCCGCTTTAAATTTGCCGCTGGGACCACCCTTATAAGAAAGAGAACCGCCGGCAGTTTAAAAAAATACCGGGGTTTTGGCAGCTATCTGCTATCTGCTGCCATAACCCCGGTATTTAACGTCATAGTACCGATGTAAATCTGCGGCGGACGGTCCAGAACTAGTTAATATCCAAAAGTGCACTTATTAGCGCAACAGAGTTATTTGCACATTAAGTGTACATTAGGATTCAATATAGTCTGCCTGTGCTGGGGACTACATGTCCCAAGATGCTTTGCTGCAGCAGTTTTGGCTGGTGATTGGGCTCTCTTCCTCCTGCCAATGAGGAGCAGGGGAGGGAGCAGAGCAGCGCAGACAGCTGTGCCCCTGTGAGCACTGCTCGCTGATTGTACAGTGTAAGGAGAGGGAGGGGGAAGAAATCACCCCCCCCTGCAGCTGCTGACAGGCTCTCTCTCCCTGGGAGCCTGTCAGTGTGTTTGTGTCGGGATGTGTGGGGCCGCGGGCAGGCTGAGCGGAACCCGCTACACAAGCCTTCACAAACCTGCCAAACAAGTTAATTTGCATTTGAATGAAGGAAGCCCAGCTTCTGAAGCTACTGGAAGCTTCTAGTAGGTAAATGTAACATTCTATATATTCATGCTATTAGAAAGATCACTGAAATAGCCATAGAAACACGGAAATTCATCTAGTTCATAATAACACACTTTTCCTTTGTCTTCTTTTAGTACTAAATTTAAACCATTCTGCCCATAAATTACAAAAGGAAAGATGAAACAGCGGGAGATCCTTTTGAACAGTCCTTTAAAATGTGAAGTTAAAATTTCCTTCCCAGCGACTATTACCTCTTGAATAAATTTGTACGTCTCCCTTGGAATTCTGTTTTCTTCTTAAAATAGTTTCCGCTGTTTGTTTTCTGTTCTCATAAACCTTTCTAGAAAACAAATAAAAGAACATAATTTTATAAAAATGAGAGGAGCCTCTGCTGATGGATAAAAAAGGAAGGAAACATTAAATTCCCCCAAATAGAGTCAAATGACTCCCAAACCGTATGAAACATTCAGAGCTCCTGTCTTGAGTAGAAGAAATGTTCTTGTTGCCGGTCTGGTATTAAATTGTTATTTAGGTTAAAAAGGATACAGTGTGTCCATTCTCCTCCATCAATTTAAATATCTATTTTCCCTTTATATCCTACAACCTGGGTGTTCTGTAGAAAATATAGTGTACTTGGGGGGGGGGCATCTGTACACTGTTCATATATAAAGTGTCCCCAGAAGATCATTTCCAACTTGTGTGATTGGCTCAAAGTCTGCACAGAGACAGAAATCAAATTTCAGGCATCCTCTGCAATAAGAATTTTATTTTTGTGAGATATTCCCTGCTAGGAATGAGCCGATGATTTGGTGCATTCGGTCCTTGTGCCCATTCAGCTTCCTCTTCATGGGGAGCAAGCATCCTATATAGAAGCAGTATTTCTACGACAGCTTTCCCCTGTCAATGGTTCCTAGCAACCACCACTAGAGACGCGCATGATGGAAACATTTGTTTTCTTTTGGATTTGTTTGTTAAGGTAATAATTTTGTTTCATCATATTTATTATGTTTAAATCATTTGTTTTTGGAATTTATTTCGTATATTCGTTATTTTCAAATTGATTTGAATTTATTTGAAGCTCGAAATTTGATTTGGGCTATATTTGTTCTCTTTTATTCGAATCTAATCTATTCTATTTTTTTCTATTCTAGTCTATTCTTTTCTGTTCTATTCTGTGTTATTCTTTACTATCCTTTTCTATTATATTCTAAAAAGCAGCCTAAGCAGGAATCATCATTTCACTTATTTACCTTTCTGTATTAACTGCAATATGTTTCCATTTCAAATTCATTTTCAAACTCAAATTTAAATTCATTTTTGAATTTGGATTCAAATTCGGATAATTTGTTTTTGTATAATTTATATGGAATTTGTTGCAATGTGTTACTATTGTGATTCGGAAATTCGATACATCCCCATCTTCAAATAACAAAAATTTCATTTTCTAGCCGCCGCCATCATTGGCACATTGGCTTACATGGCTGGGAATCTACAGCCACATAAGCAAAGGGGCGTACATAGCATCTTATTTCACTTTTATATCTTACCGTATTTATTGCAATATGTTTCCATTTCGAATTAAAATGTATTTTTGAACTTGAACTCAAATTTAAATTAATTATCAAACTCGATTTCAAATTCATTTTTTAACTCAAATTCAAATAAATTTTCTAATTCAAATTCAAATTCGGATAATTCGTTTTGGTATCATTTTTTTCAGATTTGTTGAAATTCGTTACTATTGTGATTTAGAAATTCAGATACATCCGAATGTCCAAATAATGAAAAATTCATCCAAATATGATTCATAAGGAAACAAGTCGCATGTGTCTAACTGCCGCCATCATTGGCACTTTGGCTTACATGGCTGGGAATCTACAGCCACATAGGTAAAGGGACGTACATAGCATCTTATTTCACTTTTCTACCTTACTGTATTATTGCAATATGTTTCCATTCCGAATTTGAATGTATTTTTGAACACAAACTCGAATTTAAATTCATTAATGATCTTGAAAACATCACTAAATGTCCAACAGCAGGAAGTGCTGAGACCGTGTGGTCTGGTGTGGAGTTTGTTGGGAGCTGCGGAACAGACCCCCACTGAGACCCCCCCCTTAAGACCATGAGAGGCAGTGGTGGGTAACCCGGGGCACCAAGAGCGGCGGCGGGTGACCCACGGACCGAGTGCAGCGGCAGGCGCGGACCACCGGGAGGGCAGAACGGGAGTGACAGCAGGACCGGGAGAACGGGAGTGACAGGGGGATGTGGGAGAGACCATGAGGTAACAGGTTGACAGGTGTCTGTTGACAGGAGCGAGCAGGGAGTGTAACAGGGAAGCGGCGGGAGGAGTGAGAGGCAGCCTGACCAAAAGAAGCTGCTGACAAGTGTCACTTTATAGGGGCGGCTGAGCAGGAGCAGAGAGACATATGTTGGAGAAAGCAGTCAGGAACCAGCAATGCTGGAACAGAGCCACACCCCTAGGTGCCAGGGGAAGAACTCCTCCAATGAGGACAGGAGCGAGGCTAAGGGTAAGGATAGACAGATTCTGGTGATAGGGGACTGAATTATTAGAACAGAGAGGGCATTCTGTCACAAAGACTGTAAGTGCCGAGCAGTATGCTGTTTACCAGTCGCTCGGGTTCGGCACATCACAGATCTGGTGGACAGGTTATTGGGTGGGGATGGGGAGGACCCAGCTGTCATGGTACACGTGGGTACCAATGAAAAAGTTAGAGGAAGGTGGAGAGTCCTAAAAAATTTCAGGGACTTAGGAGCTAAATCGAGGAGTAGGACCTCCAAGGTAGTATTCTCGGAAATACTACCTGTACCTCGAGCCACACCAGAGAGGCAGCGGGAGATTAGGGAAGTTAACAAGTGGCTGAGGAACTGGGGTAGAAAGAAGGGGTTCGGGTTCCTGGAGAACTGGGCTGACTTTTCAGTCGGTCACCAGCTCTTTAGTAGGGATTGCCCCTAAATGTGGAGGGTGCAGCTGTACTGGGAGAGAAAATGGCTGAAAAGTTAGAGGGGCTTTTAAACTAGGTGATGGGGGGGGGGGCCAGATGTAGAATTAGCCAGCCGGAAACAAGGTTTAGCAGGCAATATTGGGGGCATTAGTGGTATGGTGACCAGAGATCAAAAACCTAAGGTAGGTAAGTTGACAAATCCAAAATGCAGCCTCATAATATCTAACAAGGGTATAGTATGTGACTGGACAAAATTAAGAGGTTTGTATACTCATGCTAGAAGTGTCACGGTTCTCGCCATGTATTACAGGCAGCCAGGTGTGGCCGCCGTTAAGTACCTGACATGGGATTTGACATTCTGTCCTGTTATCCTACCTCTGAGCCACAGTTCAGCGCATATGGATTCAGTCTTGTTAATCTGGTATTGCCTGCAGCACTAGGGGGCTGGACTTCACCTGAGTGTGTTCTTGTCTTTCATTGACCACCTGAAGCTAATTGCCCAATTAAGCAAGCTATATAACATTGCCTCTCGCCTAGAGCCATGTCAGTTCATTGCTGATCCTTGTTGCTGATCTATGTTCCAGATAGTTCCTGTTTGACAGACTTTGTTCCTGTTTCCTAAGTGTGTGTTCCAGACTGACCCCGGCTTCCATCCTTACCTTTGCTCCTTGTTGTTCCTGCGATCCTTATCCGGACTCGTGTCATCCAGTGACTACAGTTATTCCTGGACTTCCCTTCCCATTGTATTCCTGCCGGTCCTGCTAATTGGAGCACCTTCCCTGCCAAGCCCCCGTGCACAGATTCACAGCACCAGGTGGCTTTCTTACCTGGTCACCCTGGACTGTGGATATCTGCAAGGGTGAGCGTATATCTCTGCGTTACAGACTCCAACAAAGGTAAGCCCCGTGACAAGAAGTCTGGCTAACAAGATGGGAGAACTAGAGCTGCTAATGTATGAGGAGGATTTCGATTTTGTTGGAATTTCAGGAACTTGGTTTGACAGTTCTCATGATAGGCTGGCGGGTGGGTAAAAAAGGGGGAGGGTGTCAGGGTGCCAGGAAACCAGACCACATGAAGATGCAAGTAAAATAAAGAAGTTTATTAGAGCAACAACAATAAACACACAGCAAGAGAGAGGAGCGAAATCAGGAACAGCCGGGGTCAAGTCCAGAACGGGTAGTCATCCAAGCCGGGGTCGAGTCTAGACACAGGTAGTCAGCCGATGCCGGGTCGTCTGCCGATGCGGGATCAGGAAAGTTGTCAGCCAAGCCAGGTATGCACGGAGGTACACGGAGAACAGAAGATTGCTAGCAGTGATGCACCTTGGAGCACAAACACAAGGGCAAGGACTGCAAGTCATCAGGTGATATAAATAGTCAGGTGTGCAAAATCATCACTGAGCGACGCCCAGGCAGCAAGCAGGCAAGTGATGATGCAAACAGAGTTTTTAAGAGACATCAGTCTGCACATGTCAAAGATGGCTGCCAACAGGAAGGCAAGGAAAGACCTTGACAGTACCCTCCCCTGTGGAGTAAAAACTTTTTCTGAGAAAAGTGAGCATGGAAAGCACAAGGAAGGCTGGAGCATGAACATCAGTTGAGGGAACCCAGGAGCGCTCCTCAGGACCATAACTCTTCCAGTGCACCAGGTATTGAATCTGACCTTGGAACAGATGAGAATCCAAGATGCTGCTAACCTCATACTCCTCATGATTGCCCACAGGATTGGGATGAGGGCGAGAAGTGAAGAAGTATAGCGACTGCAGACCAGTGGCTTCAAGAGTGACACGTGAAAGACATTGGAGATACGCATGCCAGGAGGAAGATCATGGGCATAGGCCACTGGGTTACCCTTACGAAGGATGCGAAAAAGTCCAACAAAACGGGGTGCCAGTTTTGGAGTGGGCACCCTGAGGTTGAGATTACTGGTCGAAAACCACAGCCTCTCCCCAACCTGGTACGAAGGAGCACATAAACTTCTCTGGTCTGCCTGGAGCTTCTGACGCTGTGCAGAGACCCATAGGGACTCTTGAATCTTTACCCAAGAGGAACGGAGGGCACGAAGATGATCCTCCCCAGCCGGAATGCCTTGTGGCAAGAACGACTTGGCAACACAACGGGTTGGATCCCATAATTGGCCATGAAGAGATATTCCGGAAGACAAGTTGATAGCAGAGTTCCTGGCAAACTCTGCCCAGGGTAGCAAATCAACCAAATTGTCCTGATGGTCAGAGATATAGCAGTGAATAAATTGCTCCAGGGCTTGGTTGGAATGCTCAGCGGCACTATTGGACTGAGGATGGTAGGCCGAGGAGAAGGAGAGTCAAATACCCAACTGGGAGCAAAAGGCGCGCCAGAACCTGGAGACAAACTGGCTCCCATGGTCCAAGACAATATCCATAGGCAACCCATGTAAGTGGAAACCTCCCTAGCAAACACCAAGGTAAGCTCCTGAGTGGTAGGCAGCTGCTTAAACAGAACACAGTGGCATATTTTGGGAAACCGGTTGACAACCATAAGAATAACCTTGTAACCTTGAAAAATGTAAAATGCGGGAAGGTCCACAATAAAATCCATGACCAGATGAGACCAGGGACACTTTCTATTGGGAATGGGATGCAGTAGGCCCAAGGGAAGGTGCCGCAGAGATTTGTTCTGGGCACAGACCGAACAAGCAGCCACATACGCAGCAACCTCAGTGCAGAGAGACGGCCACCAGAAATGATGGGAAATAGCCCAGGACACCTGGTTCTTACCAGGATGACCGGCAGTCTTGGAATTGTGGTACATGCACAACAGTCTGATGCGCAACCCCTCAGGTACAAAACATTTGCCAGCAGTCTCTTTGTGGGAGCATCAGGTTGGGCAGCCAAGATCTGTTCCCCAAAAGGAGAGGTTAAGTTGGTACGGTTGGCAGCCAGGATATGATCCGAAGGTATGATCGGTGTCGGCACCGGTGAGTCCTCCCTGGACAATTTAGAATACTGGCGAGACAAGGCATCAGCTTTAACATTCTTGGAGTCGGGCAAATAGGAGACCACATAGTTAAATGAGACAAGAATAAGGCCCATCTGGCCTAACGGGGTGTGAGCCTCTTGGCCTCTGAGAGATACATCAGATTCTTATGAGCGGTGAAAATGAGAACTGGAACCACAGAACCTTCGAGCAAGTGTCATTACTCCTTGAGAGATAGGATAATGGCCAAGAGCTCTCTGTCTCCAATCTCGTAATCACATTCAGCTGGAGACAGCTTCTTGGAGTAGAACCCACTAAGAAGTAAGGGTCCATCAGGTGTCCGACGCTGAGAGAGGAGGGCGCCTACTCCCGTCTCAGATGCATCCACCTCTAGGACAAAGGGCAAACTAGGATTGGGATGAGACAGAATGGGAGCTGAAGTGAAAGCAGACTTGAGGGCCTTGAAAGCTAGGATGGCAGCAGGCGTCCAATTGTGTGAATCGCTGCCCTTCTTGGTCAGATCTGAGATAGGTTTGGCCAAAGAGGAAAAGTTCCTGATAAATTTCCAATAGTAGTTGGCAAACCCAAGGAAACGCTGGATGGAACGGAGACCACTGGGGCGAGGCCATTGTAGAACCTTCTAAGGAGCCATGGAGAACCCTTCAGCAGAACTGATGTAGTCCAAGAAGGTAACCTGAGACAGGTGGAATTCACATTTCTCAAGCTTACAGAAAAGCCCATTCTCACGTAATCGTTGCAGCACCCGACTGACATCCAGGTAGCGTGATTCAATGAAGTTTGAGTAAATCAAGATGTTGTCCAAATAGACTACAATGCATTGATGCAACATATCATGAAAGACATAATTGATGAACTCCTGGAAGACAGCGGGCGCATGGCACAAGCCAAAGTGCATCACTAGATATTCGTAATGACTGGTTCTGGTATTAAACACGGTCTTCCACTCATCGCCCTCCTTGATACTTATGAGGTTATACGTGGCCCTTAGGTCAAGCTTGGTAAAGACTGTTGCTCCCTTGAGGTGGTTGAACAATTCAGTAATCAACGGAATCGGGTATGCATTCTTGACTGTGACGCGATTGAGACCCCTATAATCAATACAAGGTCTCAACTCACCCCCTTTTTTCTTTATGAAGAAAAAACCGGCACCTGCTGAAGAAGTGGACTTGCGAATGTGCCCCGGGGCAAGTGCGTTCGCAACGTACTCCTCCATGGCCTTATTCTCCACAACCGAGAGCGGCTAAAATTCTGCCACGAGGGGGAATGGCACCAGGTTGCAAGTCTATGGCACAATCATACGGACGATGAGGAGGAAGAGTACCAGCGCACACCTTGTCAAATACATCTTGATACTCATGATATTCAGTAGACAACACTGAATTTGAGGAGGTACAAAGTACCTTAACAGGCCCATGGATACAAACAGCGCCAAACTGTGTCGACCAAGAGAGGATCTCGTCCGCCAATTAAAGGTCGGACTGCCTGTGCAACCTCTATAGTGTCCAGGTATGGCCTCATGCTACCAGCAGTGACGCTAACCCTAGCCAAATGCAAAACTAGTGAAAAACAGTCAGAAGTAGTCAGAGTAGGGAAAACAAAATTCAGTGGCATCCACCTGTAAAACCATTCCTGTTTTGGGGGTTGTCTCATTGTTGCCCATCTAGTGCCCCTGTTGTTAATTTCATTAACACAAAAGCAGCTGAAACTGATTAACAACCCCCTCTGCTACTTAAGTGACAAGATCAATATCCCAGGAGTTTAATTGACTTGATGCTATACCAGGGGCGTATCTACAGGGGTTGCAATTGCCCCATGCTCCAGGGGGTCTGTGCGGCTCCCCTGTACACCTGGATAGGAGGGAGGGTGGGGGGCATGTAGAGAAATCACTGTCCACCATTTTCCTCCTGTAGCTGCAGGAGGAAAATGGAGGAGATTGGTTCCTCTGCATGCTGCCCCCGCCACTCCTCCTATCTAGTTCACTTGTGTTCTGCAGTCTCTGGGCCCCTGTGTGCTCCCCTGGTCCCCCCCCTTCTGTGATGCCCCCGTCCCCCCACTGTGCTCCCTCCCCTCTCCTGCCAGCTGCTGCAGGGGATGTGTCACAATAGAGAACCAGGAAGGGGTCTGTAAATATGTAATTTACCAGCTCCTTGCTTTTCTGAATGGACAGAGTCATAGTCAGTCACATTGTAAAAAAATGTAATAAAATGATAAAAAATAATACAATTAAAATACCAAAAAATAAAAACTACTGACACCAGTGGGTGAACTTCCAGGATCGCAAAGGTCACACTTGCGACCGGGCCCTGGAATTCCACCACTGTGGGGAGGCCCCAAGATGGCAGGAAGGGGGCTCACTGCAGAACTTGGGAAAGTGGGAAGAGCCCCAGGCTTGAAGGGAAGGGCCCCGGCCAGGGGTCCAGGGGGCCCTTTATGGTTTCTTGCACTGGGGCCCTAAAGGTTCTAGTTACGCCTCTGTGCTATACTCTGATTAATAAGTGTTCCTTTAATTTTTTTGAGCAGTGTATATGCTGTATTTTATATATATACACACACAGTATATACACTGCCCAACAAAAATGAAAGAATCACTTTTTATAACATCAAGTCAATGAAACTCCTGGGATACTGATCTGGTCAGTTAAGTAGGGTGGTTAAGGGGGGTTGTTAATCAGTTTCAGCTACTTTGTTGTTGATGAAATTAACAACAGGGGCACTAGATGGGCAACAGTAAGACGACCCCCAAAATAGGAATGGTTTTACATGTGGAGGCCACTGAAATGATTTCCCTCCTTATCTTTTCTGACTGTTTTTCACTAGTTTTGTATTTGGCTGGGGTCAGTGTCACAACTTGTAGCATGAGGCGATACCTGGACCCTATAGAGGTTGCACAGCCAGTCCAACTCCTCCAGGATGGCACATTAATACGTGCAATTGCCAGGCTTGCTATGTCTTCCACCACAGTCTCAGGAGCATGGACGGGATTCTAGGAGACAGGCAGTTACTGGACAGGGCCGTAGAAGGTCCTTAACCCATCAGCAGGACCGGTATCTGCTTCTTTGTGCAAGGAGGAACAGGATGAGCACTGCCAGAGCCCTACACAATGAACTTTAGCAGGACACTGGTGTGAATGTCTCTGACCAAACAATCATAAATAAACTTCATGAGGACGGCCTGAGAGCCCAACGTCTTCTAGTGGGCCCTGTGCTCACTGCCCTGCACTGTGGAGCTCGGATGGCATTTGCCATTGAACACCAGAATTGGGAGGTCCACCACTGGCACCCTGTGCTTTTCACAGACGAGATCAGGTTCACCCTGAGCACATGTGACAGACGTGAAAGGGTATGGAGAAGCCGTGGAGAACGTTATGCTGCCTGTAACATCGTTCAGTATGACTGGTTGGGTGGTGGGTCAGTGGTGGTCTGGGGAGGCAAATCCATGGAGGGACGCACAGACCTCTACAGGCTAGACAATGGCACCCTGACTGCCATTAGGTATTGGGATGAAATCCTTGGACCCATTATCAGACCCTACACTGGTGCAGTGGGTCCGGGGTTCCTCCTGGTGCACAACAATGTCCAGCCTTATGTGGGGAGAGTATACACTCAGTTCCTGGAGGATGAAGGAATTGATACCATTGAATGCCCCCCACGCTCGCCTGACCTAAATCCAATAGAACATCTCCAGGACATTATGTTTTGGTCTATCTGACGGTGCCAGGTTGCACCTCAGTCTGTTCAGGAGCTCAGTGATGCCCTGGTTCAGATCTGAAATTTCACCAAAATTAACTGGCCTGCTGCATCATTTTTTTACTTTGGTTTTTGGGGTGTCTTTGAATTCAGCCCTCTGTAGGATGATCATTTTAATTTCCATCAAACGATGTGGCATCCTTTCCTTCCTAACACATTACCAGTCCATACCAGTATAGATCCTCACACATTACCCAGTCAATACCAGTATAGATCCTAAAACATTACCCAGTACATACCAGTATAGATCCTAACACATAACTCAGTCCATACCAGTATAGATCTTAACACATTACCCAGTGCATACCAGTATAGATCCTAACACATTACCCAGTCCATACCAGTATAGATCCTAACACATTACCCAGTCCATACCAGTATAGATATTCAGCATGATATTTTTCCCCATTGAAATCTGATGTGTTTTTTAACTACTTGCCAACCGCCCGCTGTACGGCGGCAGTCTGGCGCTCCCAGGCAAAGCATCGTACATGTGTGGCGCTAGCCTGGGAGGAGCTAGGGGGCACTGCCAGAGGCACGTTCCTGCCCCCACTCGTTGGCTGGGGAGTCAGCGCGTGTGGCAGGCGGCTCCGATGGCCGCCGGTCACTCGCAATCTCCCTCTGCAGTGAGATGTACACAGCCGTCTGTCATTCTCACTAAAGTGATCACAGAGGCTATGTAGGATCGCATGTCTCTGTGATTACATCACAAGTCTAACCCCCACAGTTAGAATCACGCCCCTAGGGACATACTTAACCCCTTGATCACCAGTAAAGTTAACTCCTTCCCTGCCAGTGTCATTTTTTTACAGTAACAGTGCATATGTATAGCACTGATTACTGCAGTAATGTCACTGGTACCCCCAAAAGTATCAAAAATGTCAGTCAGGGGTCCGATCTGTCCGCCGCAATGTCGCAGTCCCGCAAAAAAAATTGCAGTTCGCCGCCATTACTAGTTAAAAAAAAGAAAACAATAAAAATTACATAAATCTTTCCCGTAGTTAGTAAACGCAATAACTTTTGCGCAAACCAATCAAAATACGCTTATTGCGATTTTTTTTTTTTTTTTACCAAAAAATATGTAGCAGAAAACAAATTGGCCTAAAATGTTAAAATATTTTGATTTTTACATTTTTTTTTTTTTTTTTGAGAATTTCATATAAAAAAAACGTGAAAAATATTGTTATCTTTTCAAAATTGTCGCTCTTTTTTTTGTTTATAGCGCAAAAAATAAAAATTGCAGAGGTGATCAAATACCACCAAAAGAAATCTCTATTTGTGGGAAAAAAAGGACGTCAATTTAGTTTGGGTACAGCGTCGCACGACCGCGCAATTGTCTGTTAAAGTCACGCAGTGCCGAAATCGCAAAATAGGGCCTGGTCTTTGAGCGGCCAAATCTTCCGGGGCTAAAATGTTTAAGTGTTCCTTTAATTTTTTTGGGTAGCATATATATATATATATATGTGTATGTGTGTGTATATGTATATATGTGTATATATAGATAGATAGATAGATAGATAGATAGATAGATAGATAGATAGATAGATAGATAGATAGATAGATAGATAGATAGATAGATAGATAGATAGATAGATAGATAGATAGATAGATAGATAGATAGATAGATAGATAGATAGATAGATAGATAGATAGATAGATAGATAGATAGATAGATAGATATATGTGTATGTATGTATGTATATGTGTATATATATATATATATATATATATATATATACACATGTACACGTGTATTTGAGCTTTGGGGTGCACATCTGTGGTTTAGTAACACTTTCAGTTGGCCACAAAGTGGACCTTGCCTGCACACATCTCCCAGTGTTCATGGCTCCAAACAATGACGAACAAGGGCAGGAATGACCAGACTGGACAATATTGCACTGAGGCTTCCATAGAAGGAGTTGGAAGTTCTGGACTTGCAGGATTAGATATTCCCAGAACAACCGCAGGCCAGGGGATACGATGCCAAGATGATCAACAAACCAACTGGCAGGTCCATTCCCCGTCATGAAGAGTTCCATATTGAATCCTTCACTTCCTGATCAAACTTTGTCTCTAATTAGGTGAACAACAAAAGACTTATTCTAACATTGAGAATTTTCTTTTGGTTGAATTGGATGGACTTTTTTTTTTTTTCTTTCAACCAGACTAACTATGTAATGATGAAAAGTCCCAACTAGTCTTCCTAGAATGCCAGGAGATGGATGAAACGGATGGCAGCACGCCTTTGGTTCCAACAGACAGAAAGAAACTGACATTGTCTCTGTAATTGGTGGCAGTGTCATTATTTTAATTCCCCAAATTAGTCCCCAACCCAACAGAAAACATTCATCATGAAATCACATTTTCTTGTTTACTTCTACGGCTGTCATCGGCCTCAACTGAAGAAAACAATTTTAATTGAATGATTTTACATTAATGAGGAGAAGAAGAAGAGAAGCCAGACGGGTGGACAGATAATAGTTTCTGGAACAGTGGCAGGGAAAAGCTCACAATGAGTTTGGCTGCTTTATTAGTCAGGACAATGAGGATGATGGAATACTTAGTTCAGGAAACAATGACAGCCAATCAAAGGAGATCTTTCATCAGTTTGGATGTCGGAGAATGATGAAAGGTGATTGCTGATTGGTTTCTGTGCTCTGAATTTGGCTTTTTTTTTTTTTGCTCTATCGGAGATGTATTCACTGATATTGTGTTTGTTAAAAAAAAAAAAAAAAGTTTTAATCCAATTTATTAATCCAATTTATTGTATCGCTGCTCCCGTAGGAGACGCTGATTTTAACTGGTTCTTTCCCAGACAGAGCAGAGACCACCAGACACATAGCACCAGTCCATTCACTCCGACTCCAATAAACAGTCCAGGGCACATGTGTCAAAAGCCAGGCAAAATCTGGCCCACCAGGCCATTTCTCGCACCTCTCCTAAAGCTATGGCCGGTTCTCCGTTATTGGGACACGTGTACACTTGTTACAACTATCCGACTAGCAGTGGCGGCTGGTGAAGTTTTAAGATGGTGGGGCGCAAGACCCCGCCCTTCCATTTTGACCCCTCCCATTTATCAGAAGCCCCACCCCTTATATACTCCACCCATTTTGTCCCCTGTATTTTGCTTGCGTGAACAAATTCTCCCAATATATCACATATTAAGGGGTTAAGGGGTCCATCAGTACTAGTATATCCCATAATAGGGAGCAGGGGCCCTATTATGGGATATACTGTGAGAGACACCCTATTATGGGATACACGGACTGAGAGTGGCACAAACCCCACAGTACAGACCATCTAGCACAAACCCCTCAAGCACAAACCCCACAGTACAGGCCCCCTAGCACAAACCCCACAGTACAGACCTCCTAGTACAGACCTCCTAGCACAAACCC
Organism: Pelophylax lessonae; assembly: GCF_965119305.1. Lineage (NCBI taxonomy): Eukaryota > Metazoa > Chordata > Amphibia > Anura > Ranidae > Pelophylax > Pelophylax lessonae. Next base: position 5,248,724 of record NC_138771.1, on the reverse strand, counting down.
CACAGTACAGACCCCCTAGCACTAATCCCAGAGCACAGACCCCCTAGCACTAATCCCACAGTACAGACCCCCTAGCACTAATCCCACAGTACAGACCCCCTAGCACAAACCCCACAGTACAGGCCCCCTAGCACTAATCCCACAGTACAGACCCCCTAGCACAAAACCCCACAGTACAGGCCCCCTAGCACAAACCCCACAGTAAAGGCCCCCTAGCACAAACCCCACAGTACAGACCCCCTAGCACTAATCCCACAGTACAGACCCCCTAGCACTAATCCCACAGTACAGGCCCCCTAGCACAAACCCCACAGTACATGCCCCCTTTCAATGTAGTGACCAGTGTACATGCCCCCTTTCAATGCAGTGACCAGCATACATGTCCCCAATGCAGTGACCAGCTTACATGTCCCCAATGCAGTGACCAGCGTACATGTCCCCAATGCAGAGATCAGCGTGCGTGCTTCCAATGCAGTGACCAGCGTACATGTCCCCAATGCAGTGACCAGCGTACATGTCCCCAATGCAGAGATCAGTGTGCGTGCTTCCAATGCAGTGACCAGCGTACATGTCCCCAATGCAGTGACCAGCATACATGTCCCCAATGCACTGACCAGTGTACATGTCCCCAATGCAGAGATCAGTGTGCGTGCTTCCAATGCAGTGACCAGCGTACATGTCCCCAATGCAGTGACCAGTGTACATGTCCCCAATGCAGAGATCAGTGTGCGTGCTTCCAATGCAGTGACCAGCGTACATATGCCCAATGCAGTGACCAGCATACATGCCCCCAATGCAGTGACCAGCATACATGCCCCCAATGCAGTGACCAGTGTACATGTCCCCAATGCAGTGACCAGCGTACATGTCCCCAATGCAGTGACCAGCATACATGCCCCCAATGCAGAGATCAGCGTGTGTGCCTCCAATGCAGTGATCAGCATACATGTCCCCAATGCAGTGACCAGCGTACATGTCCCCAATGCAGAGATCAGTGTGCGTGCTTCCAATGCAGTGACCAGCATACATGTCCCCAATGCAGTGACCAGCATGCATGCCCCAAATGCAGAGATCAGCGTGCGTGCTTCCACTGTAGTGACCAGCGTACATGTCACCAATGCAGAGATCAGCGTGCGTGCTTCCAATGCAGTGACCAGTGTACATGCGATGTCCCCAATGCAGAGATCAGCGTGCGTGCCCCCTTCAAAGCAGACATTTATCTCACTAGTCACGGACGGCCCCGGGGCGGCGGCGGGATGCGGTGCGGTGGTGACACGATCTTCTTCTTCCTCACGCGCGGTGGCGGCTCTCCTGCCTCCTCTCTTCTCCGGCGCCGGCGGGCGGGAACTGAAGGTGAACGTGACGCCGGGCGGTGCACCGCCCCCAGGCGTCACATCACCAGGTCCGATGTCCTCCTGTGATTGGTCCAGGCTGGACTCTGGACCAATCACAGCCCGGACATCAATAAAGTGGGGTGTTAACCCCCAGAAGAGCGCCAATCGGCGCCTCTGCCGGGTGAGGGTGGGGTCAAAAACTCCACCCCCCCCATACCCAGCACTAAGTCCGGCGCCCCTAGTGGGCGAAAACTTTACTTTTTTTATTTTTTATTTATTGAATCTTTTTTTTTTCTGCTTCGTTTGGGGGGGGGGGGGGGGGCGGCGCCCCTGCGCCCTCTATGGGCGGGCCGCCACTGCCGGCTAGGTAAGGACTAGGGATAGACCGATATGGTTTTTTCAGGGCCGATACCGATATTTTGGTCACAATGTATCGGTATGGGCCGATATTTTGTACATTTAAAGTTTTGAAAAATAAAGACAATTTTTGACACAGATCTGGTACTGAACGTGTTCATTTTTGTTTAATGCTTAATGGCTGGCTTGCTGGCACCCTGTGGTGGGTGGCTGGCTAGCACCCTGTGGTGGGTGGCTGGTACAGGGGTTGTGGGTGACTGGCTGTCTGGCACCCTGTCTGTGGGTGGCTGGCTGTCTGGCACCCTGTGGTGGGTGGCTGGCTGGCTGGCACCCTGTGGTGGTTTTCTGGCTGGCACCCTGTGGTGGGTGGGTGTCTGGCACAGGGGCTGGGGATGGCTGGCTGGTACAGAGCCTGTGGGTGGCTGGCTGGCTGGTACAGTGCCTGTGGCTGGCTGGCTGGTACAAGGCCTGTGGGTGGCTGGCTGGTACAGTGCCTGTCGCTGGCTGGTACAGGGCCTGTGGGTGGCTGGCTGTCTGGCACCCTGTCTGTGGGTGGTTGGCTGTCTGGCACCCTGTGGGTAGTGGGTGGCTGGCTGGCACCATGTGGGTAGTGGGTGGCTGGCTGGCACCCTGTGGTGGATGGGTGGCTGGCACAGGGGCTGTGGGTGGCTGGCTGGTACAGAGCCTGTGGGTGGCTGGCTGGCTGGTGCAGTGCCTGTGGCTGGCTGGCTGGTACAGGGCCTGTGGGTGGCTGGCTGGCTGGTACAGTGCCTGTGGCTGGCTGACTGGTACAGGGCCTGTGGGTGGCTGGCTGTCTGGCACCCTGTCTGTGGGTGGTTGGCTGTCTGGCACCCTGTGGTGAGCCTGTGGGTGGCTGGCTGGTACAGAGCCTGTGGGTGGCTGGCTGGTACAGTGCCTGTGGCTGGCTGGCTGGTACAGGGCCTGTGGGTGGCTGGCTGACTAGTACAGTGCCTGTGGCTGGCTGGTACAGGGCCTGTGGGTGGTTGGCTGTCTGGCACCCTGTCTGTGGGTGGCTGGCTGTCTGGCACCCTGTGGTGGGTGGGTGGCTGGCTGGCATCCTGTGGTGGTTTTCTGGCTGGCACCCTGTGGTGGGTAGGTGGCTGGCTGGTACAGAGCCTGTGGGTGGCTGGCTGGCTGGTACAGAGCCTGTGGCTGGCTGGCTGGTACAGGGCCTGTGGGTGGCTGGCTGGCTGGTACAGTGCCTGTGGCTGGCTGGTACAGGGCCTGTGGGTGGTTGGCTGTCTGGCACCCTGTCTGTGGGTGGCTGGCTGTCTGGCACCCTGTGGTGGGTGGGTTGCTGGCTGGCATCCTGTGGTAGTTTTCTGGCTGGCACCCTGTGGTGGGTAGGTGGCTGGCTGGTACAGAGCCTGTGGGTGGATGGCTGGTACAGTGCCTGTGGCTGGCTGGCTGGTACAGGGCCTGTGGGTGGCTGGCTGGTACAGTGCCTGTGGCTGGCTGGTACAGGGCCTGTGGGTGGCTGGCTGTCTGGCACCCTGTCTGTGGGTGGTTGGCTGTCTGGCACCCTGTGGTGAGTGGGTGGCTGGCTGGAACCCTTTGGTGGGTGGGTGGGTGGCTGGCACAGGGGCTGTGGGTGGCTGGCTGGTACAGAGCCTGTGGGTGGCTGGCTGGTACAGTGCCTGTGGCTGGCTGGCTGGTACAGGGCCTGTGGGTGGCTGGCTGGTACAGTGCCTGTGGCTGGCTGGTACAGTGCCTGTGGCTGGCTGGTACAGGGCCTGTGGGTGGTTGGCTGTATGGCACCCTGTCTGTGGGTGGCTGGCTGTCTGGCACCCTGTGGTGGGTGGGTGGCTGGCATCCTGTGGTGGTTTTCTGTCTGGCACCCTGTGGTGGGTAAGTGGGTGGCACAGGGGCTGTGGATGGCTGGCTGGTACAGAGCCTGTGGGTGGCTGCCTGGTACAGTGCCTGTGGCTGGCTGACTGGTACAGGGCCTGTGGGTGGCTGGCTGGTACAGTGCCTGTGGCTGGCTGGTACAGGACCTGTGGGTGGCTGGCTGTCTAGCACCCTGTCTGTGGGTGGTTGGCTGTCTGGCACCCTGTGGTGGGTGGGTGGCTGGCTGGCATCCTGTGGTGGTTTTATGGCTGGTACCCTGTGGTGGGTAGGTGGCTGGCACAGGGGCTGTGGATGGCTGGCTGGTACAGAGCCTGTGGGTGGCTGGCTGGCTGGTACAGGGCCTGTGGCTGGCTGGCTGGTACAGTTCCTGTGGGTGGCTGGCTGGTACAGTGCCTGTGGCTGGCTGGTACAGGGCCTGTGGGTGGCTGGCTGTCTGGCACCCTGTCTGTGGGTGGTTGGCTGTCTGGCACCCTGTGGTGAGTGGGTGGGTGGCTGGCACCCTTTGGTGGGTGGGTGGCAGGCTGGCTGGTACAGTGCCTGTGGCTGGCTGGCTGGTACAGGGCCTATGGCTTGCTGGTACAGGGCCTGTGGATGTGGGTGGATGGCTGGCACCGGGCTGATGTGGATGGGTGTATGGCAGTGATACACTCCCGAGAGACTAGTCCCGACTCCAGACAAGACTCTCCAAGGCGGGGGAGGCGGCCTAAGAAGGCAGAATGACGTTACAAAAATATCGGCAATATCGGCCAGTTCCGGAGCCGATACCGATATATCGGGGAAAGTGCATATTGGCCCGCCGATATATCGGCCTTGCCGATAATCAGTCTATCCCTAGTAAGGACAATTCCTTTTCTGGTGTCTTTCTTTTCACCTGCTACCTCTGGCTATATTAGTTTTGGGATCTTGTGGCTAAGGGCACTACTTACCTAACTCTATTTGGCTGATGGTTACGGATCACATGGTCTGATTCATTCTCTCTGTCTTTATGCACAGGTGTACCCCCTGTCTCTTCCTTATGTATCCCCTCAGATTTCAGGCACTTTGTTTCCTGTTATGTGGGGACTATATAGGGGTACATATATGTGATTCATATATCTAAAACTGGTTTACATGTTACCTTCTAGAGTTAGTCCCTAACCCACCTGCTATTGAGTTGGTGAGTCCATATAAGGCCGGAATACATTTTCGTGTGCCCAGATCTGCAAGGTTCGGTACTCCCCAGGAGGGTTACCCTGGATATCTGTCTGGGGGCTTCCTCTTTTGGATGTGGTCGTTTGCTGGGCATTCATTTCATGTTTGTATGGCGCTGCCTATCTCAGCCATTGGAGGTCTGATTCATTATATCTTCTGTGGTGAGCATTTTCTTTTGAATTGTATTGGAAATTATAAAATGTATGTATGAGTTATTCCTATTTTGACTATATATGTAACGATCTGCTTTCTACACATATTTTTCATAAAATTGGCCAAAAGGTCAAGGGAAGCATTTTGGAACACAACAGTTCAGTGAAACGCGTCAACCCACATCTTCTTGATCGACCATTTAGAAGGCCATCACTACTTTTTGGATGGCTCTATTTTCCTATGGCTGCTTTGTAACTATATGTGATTTTTGTTCATGGTTTTTAACCAAATGCATTTAATAAATTCACGTTTTTAAGAGAATAGTTTTGTTGTCTTAATATGCTCCCCTACTTCCCATTCTACATCCGGAAAAGTCCCCTTTCCTTTATAGAGTTGGGGTTGGTTTCTCTTGGTTCCTCCTTGGGATTTCAAAAAAACATCCCCTTTCTTTTTAGACATAATTACCGACTATGGGATGTGGATGTAGCTGGCAGTAATTATCCTCAACACCTTTGTTTATCTTTTTTTGAAGCTATGGCACCTTCTCATCTCTGCACCCACCATGTCTAAGCAGTCAGCAGCAGAGAGGAGGACATAACTCCCCCTACAGATCCTGCACCTCCCTGTGCAGCCGCAGCACCCCCTCGTCTCCGCCTCCCCTGGTCTCAGCATTCAGCAGACTCCAGACTCCTCTGGTCCTCCTCCGGACCCTGCACGTCTGCCCCCAGCTTCTTTCCAGCAACATTGCAAGGTAATAGGGTGCACTGTGAAGTAAGGGAAAGTGTGGGGACGCCGGACATTTGATGGTGGGGAGGGCTCTTGATATCTGATGGTGGGGAGGGCTTTTGGCATTTGATGGTGGGGAGGGCTTTTGGCATTTGATGGTGGGGCGTGCTCTTGACATCTGATGGTGAGGAGGGCTCTTTACATCTGATGGTGGGGAGGGCTCTTGACATTTGATGGTGGGGAGCGCTTTTGACATTTGATGGTGGAGAGGGCTCAGTCTTGACATCTGATGGTGGGGAGGGCTCTTTACATCTGATGGTGGGGAGGGCTCTTGACATCCGATGGTGGGGAGGGCTCTTGACATCTGATGGTGGGGAGGGCTCTTGACATCTGATGGTGGGGAGTGCTTTTGACATCTGATGGTGGGAAGGGCTCTTGACATCTGATGGTGGGGAGGGCTCTTGACATCTGATGGTGGGAAGGGCTCTTGACATCTGATGGTGGGGAGGGCTCTTGACATCTGATGGTGGGGAGGGCTCTTGACATCTGATGGTGGGGAGGGCTCTTGACATCTTATGGTGGGGAGGGCTTTTGACATTTGATGGTGGGGAGGGCTCTTGACATCTGATGGTGGGGAGGGCTCTTGACATCTGATGGTGGGGAGGGCTCTTGACATCTGATGGTGGGAAGGGCTCTTGACATCTGATGGTGGGGAGGGCTCTTGACATTTGATGGTGGGGAGGGCTCTTGACATCTGATGGTGGGAAGGGCTCTTGACATCTGATGGTGGGGAGGGCTTTTGACATCTGATGGTGGGAAGGGCTCTTGACATCTGATGGTGGGGAGGGCACTTTACATCTGATGGTGGGGAGGGCTCTTGACATTTGATGGTGGAGAGGGCTCTTGACATCTGATGGTGGGGAGGGCTCTTGACATCCGATGGTGGGGAGGGCTCTTGACATCTGATGGTGGGGAGTGCTTTTGACATCTGATGGTGGGAAGGGCTCTTGATATCTGATGGTGGGGAGGGCTTTTGACATCTGATGGTGGGGGGGCTCTTGACATCTGATGGTGGGGAGGGCTCTTGACATCTGATGGTGGGGAGGGCTCTTGACATCCGATGGTGGGGAGGGCTCTTGACATCTGATGGTGGGGAGTGCTTTTGACATCTGATGGTGGGAAGGGCTCTTGACATCTGATGGTGGGGAGGGCTCTTGACATCTGATGGTGGGAAGGGCTCTTGACATCTGATGGTGGGGAGGGCTCTTGACATCTGATGGTGGGGAGGGCTCTTGACATCTGATGGTGGGGAGGGCTCTTGACATCTTATGGTGGGGAGGGCTTTTGACATTTGATGGTGGGGAGGGCTCTTGACATCTGATGGTGGGGAGGGCTCTTGACATCTGATGGTGGGAAGGGCTCTTGACATCTGATGGTGGGGAGGGCTCTTGACATTTGATGGTGGGGAGGGCTCTTGACATCTGATGGTGGGAAGGGCTCTTGACATCTGATGGTGGGGAGGGCTTTTGACATCTGATGGTGGGAAGGGCTCTTGACATCTGATGGTGGGGAGGGCTCTTGACATCTGATGGTGGGGAGGGCTTTTGACATCTGATGGTGGGAAGGGCTCTTGACATCTGATGGTGAGGAGGGCTCTTGACATCTGATGGTGGGGAGGGCTCTTGACATTTGATGGTGGGGAGGGCTCTTGACATTTGATGGTGGGGAGGGCTCTTGACATTTGATGGTGGGGAGGGCTCTTGACATCTGATGGTGGAGAGAGCTCTTGACATTTGATGGTGGGGAGGGCTCTTGACATCTGATGGTGGAGAGAGCTCTTGACATCTGATGGTGGGGAGGGCTCTTGACATCTGATGGTGGAGAGGGCTCTTGACATCTGATGGTGGAGAGGGCTCTTGACATCTGATGGTGGGGAGGGCTCTTGACATCTGATGTAAGGGGGGTGCTCTGCACATCAAGTCATACAGATCAGCTGGCCCTTTGAGGGCAACAATGCTGACACGGCCCACAATGAAATTGAGTTTGACACCCCCGGTCTTGGAAATGTCTTTTTTAACCACTTGCCGACCATGGAACTTAGATATACGGCGGCAAAGTGGCACGGCTGTGACAGATCACGCACACTTCTAGGTCTGGGGCACACATGCGCGCCACCGCCGGCCCACTCCCTCATGGTTATACACAGCCGGAGTTGATCGGCGGGTACTGCAGACTCAATGATCCTTTATTACAGAGGGAGAACAGCAGTCTGCCTATGTAAACTCTGTCAATACAAAAGGCATGGATTCTGCAAACACCTCCCCCATAGTAAGAAAGCACCCCCTAGGGACACATTTAACCCTTTGATTTCCCCTGATGTTAACTCCTTCCCTCTGCCAGTGTCATTAGTACAGTGACTGTGCATATTTTTAGCACTGATCACTATATTAGTGTCACTGGTCCCCCCCCAAAAGTATCAGTTAGGGTCCGATTTGTACTCCGCAATGTCGCAGTTCCGCTATAAGTCGCTGATCGCCGCCATTACTAGTGAAAAATAAATAAATATAGACACTATAACTTTTACGCAAACCAATCAATATAGGCTACCCAAACAATGTAACAGAATACATACTGGCCCAAATTTATGACGAAATTTGATTTTTAAAACATTTTTTATTGGATGTGTTTTATAGCAGAATGTCGCTCTTTTTTTGTTTATAGTGCAAAAAATAAAAATCGCACAGGTGATCAAATACCACCAAAAGAAAGCTCTATTTGTGGGAAAAAAAGCATAATTTTTTTTTGGGTACATTATCGCACGACCGCGCAATTGTCAATTAACCATGTCAGCCCTGGAAGGTTTTACCCCTCTAATGACCAGGCCATTTTTTGCAATTCGCCATTGCGTTGCTTTAACTGACAATTGTGTGGTCGTGCAATGCTGTACCCAAATAAAATTTATGTTTTTTTTCCCCCATAAATAAAGCTTTCTTTTGGTGGTATTTGATCACCTCTTTGGTTTTTAGATTTTGCGCTATAAACAAAAAAAGAGCAACAATTTTGAAAAAAAAAAAACAATATTTTTTACTTTCTGCTATAAAACATTTCCAATAAAAAAAATCTAACTTTTTATCAATTTAGGCCAATTTGTAATTCTGCTACATATTTTTGGTAAAAAAAAAAGTCTCAAAAAGTGTATATTGATTGGTTTGCGCAAAAGTTATCGCGTTTACAAACTATTTGAAATATTTTTGGACTTTATTTATTTATTATTTTTTTTTCATTAGTAATGGGTGCGATCAGCGATTTTTAGGGGTTAATACTGTGGGTGATTAAGGGGTTAAGTGTGCTCCTAAATTGTTCTTTCTAACTGTGGGGGGGAGGGGCTCTGTGACAGGCACACAGAGATCGATGAGCTTAGCTGAGACACACAATCTCACTGTGCCTGTCTGACAGGAGAGCCACCTGCTTTGTTTACATAGGCAGACGGCTCTCCTGTCACTTTCCCTGAAGCTCGCAGGAGGCCTGAGGCGATCGCACCTGCTCCTCCTGCGGTCTGGCTCCCACTGTGTCTAATCATAGCGGAAGCGCGGCTCCGGCGGCAATCGAGCCCGCTCCTCCTGCGGTCTGGCTTTCTCTGTGTCTAATAACAGCTGGAGCATGGCTGCAGTGGCAATCGAGCCCGCTCCTCCTGCAGTCTGACTCCCGCTGTGTCTAATCATAGCGGAAGCGTGGCTCCGGCAGCAATTGAGCCAGCTCCTCCTGCAGTCTGGCTCCCGCTGTGTCTAATAACAGATGGAGCGCGGCTGCAGTGGCAATCGAGCCCGCTCCTCCTGCAGTCTGGCTCCCGCTGTGTCTAATAACAGCGGGAGCGTGGCTGTGGTGGCAATCGAGCCCGCTCCTCCTATGGTCTGGTGGTAATGATTAAGCACAAAATGTATGTGTGAAACGCGTTTACGTGACCCTATGTTGGTGTCTTTGGTGTCATCACTTTGTCATCACTTTGGAAATTAAAGGCAATTGGAATTCCTAGAGTCACTTTGGTTGCGGGGCCCGTGGAACACAGCTTACCTTAGAGAGGTTTCTAAATCCCTCTCTCAGTCCCCTAGGCCCCTCTTATGTTTGTCACCCTGTGTCTATTAGGGGGCACAGGGTGACCAAGAAAATGATGGACCTAATGGACACTGAGAATATGGTTTGGATTACTCAAATGGGACAGTGATATTTGTCAACAATATATCTCAGGGAAGATATATATGACAACTCTGGGACTCTAGACTTAGGATTCAAGTTGGGTCCTGGCTGCCTATTGCCAGTGGGAGACTACTTCACACAGTCAGACTCATAGGAGATGCTAATATCATCAGCTCAACCACCTGTCTTCCACACATTGTTGAATATGCTGATTAACTCACCTGTTATCTACTGTGGGTTCTGTGTTTACACTTATGATAACGTGTATTGTACTTTAGGAGGTCGAGGACGGCAGTCTGCTAGTTAATTGGAATATATTAGTTACTGGTGGAAAAGTAGAATACTGTTTGTGTTGGTTGTTCTTTAGATATTTTAATTTTATTTCTGTACACAATTTCATCTGCATATGATAATGTAATCAGGCACCTGACCTGGTGTGGTAATTTGATCAGGAGTGGGATGTTTCCCTGTGTTGTATATATTGTGTGTGAAATTGTTCACTAAAGTTGTTGTTGGTTCCAGAACTTATACAAGCTAAGTACTGTCTAGTTTTGTATGGGGGGCGGCTAGAATACCTGATATCTATGTTCAGACTGGAGGAAGCGATATTCTGGCGGAAGCCCACAAACACAGTGTGGGTCGCAGTTCTGTTACATAGTCCTTATAAGGTCACTGCTGAATACAAGTAAATGGAGACTAATGGCTGCAGAACTACAGGCACAAAATTACCTGCATAAAGAGGAGGAGAGATACAATAATTTCCCCAGGCAAAATTGGCTGGGCTCAGGAAGACTAGCACGGGAAGTGAACAGCGGCATGGGTCTGCGCCTGGCATGGGTGAGGACACAGCCTGCTGCTGCTGTCTAGGAGACCCAGACAGGGGATATTTGTTACTGTGTGCCACCACCTCAGAGAAGATCTGAACACAAGGATCTGACTGTGAGGGGCTGGTCGTGCGGACTGTAACTTCTGGGACAACTGATCACTAAGTGGACTGGACCTGATCTGTAGCATACAGGGAGCGGTGAGAAGAATGATTGCATCTAACCCCTTGCTGCCCACAATTATTGCCTACTGAGATTGCCCCTATTTAACAGCCCATTTGCCATCCTTTGTGTAGAGTCTTAAAGTCTTAAAGGGACAGTTGCATGTGTACCACCGACAGAAGGGCCCCAACAAATGCTGGCCAACATTGACAATTAGGCTCCAGGTGTATAGGGTGCACTCAAAAATAATTTTTGAGTATCTGTTGCTAAGAAATACTGTGTGGTTTCTTTTATGTCATTCATGCTTTCACAGTCAATGCTATTTTTATGAATACTGTGAACAGTGCTTTAAGTGGCCCAAAAGAGGTGCCGGTACTCTATTATAGCCTATAAATTTTGTCGCCCCCACCCCACATCAGGGTCCCCACAGAGCACCCCCCCTGGCCTGGGCTGAGACTCCGGAGCAGGAGGACTCACTGGTGGTGACTGATCTGGAGTGGGAAATATTCTTGGGGGGCAATTGAGGGCACAGATGTCCAAAATGAGCGTACTGGTATGCTAAGGCGCACGGAGAGGTGGCGGTATGCTCACGAGCCATATTTGGAAGTGGCGGTACTGAGTACCAGTGCATACCGGCCCACTTAAAGCACTGACTGTGAAGATTAATGTGATGGAGCTTTAGTCTTATTTCAATGTAAGTTATTGGCTATAGGTGAGGCTAACCTGCCCTTCAGATCATCTCACGTATTCTGTTACACCGTAACTTATTGCTTATTTGTTTTATGCATTGCCTTTGCTTAACCTTTAATAACACATTCATCTCATTAATCTTCAAGTTGGTATGGTAGAATATTAACACTTTGGCTACACAGATGTGAGTTACCTATAACCAGGTGCATCAGTGGGAACCAAGCAGGTCATAGAGTCGTGCCAGAGAACAGAGGACCCATCTTACAATGTGGCTCCTGCAAAGGTGGTGCTACACTTTCATCCTGTTAACTTCAGTGGCAATTGTTTCATTTACATCTTTTTTTTTTTTTTTTGCCATCTCTGTAATATTGGAACATTCATAATATTCCTTTTAAATGAGAGTCATGGTAATTCTAATGAGAGCAATAGAAATGTTTCCTAAATGTGACCTGTGGGAGCAATCAGCGCACCATCATTTATAAAAATACTAATCAAGCTGAGTTAGTGATAATTGCAATTACTGAACGTTATTAAATAATGTTAATTACCAAAAGGAAACATTGGACTTGATCTATCCAGGGACAGATTGAGAGACTTCGGGAATGTCATTCCTTCCTGCAGGTCTGGAGCGCGCTCTTCTATCACCTTCATAGTTTGCTGTGTGCAGTCCAAAGCCATCGGAAATGTTTTCCTCAAAAGTGATTCTTTTTAATTCAATGATCCACTCCGGGATAATGAGAACATCACAAATAAAAACTCTAATACTAATCTTTACTCAGTCTACATCAAACCTGCCTTTAGTTTGTTCCCCCTGGGTTCTCATAGGTCATACTGCCACAGCTCCCGGTGGGGACATCCCTGGCGATCACCACTTGGAAATATTGCCACGTCTTTGCAATTTTAGCTGTTTTGTAAGTATTGGGTCAATTTTATTCATTTATTATCATTCGGAATATATTTTTTGGAACTGATGTTTTACTTTACAGATATATATATACAGTATATGCAGTATATCCATGTTTTTATGGACCTTTCTTTGTGCACTGGTCCAAATCATTTGGTGGAGGGGGGATTATGGTGTGGGGGTGTTTTTCAAGGGTTGGGCTTAGCTCCTAAGTTCCAGTGAAGGGAACTCTTAAAGCGGAGCCTTAAAAACCACTTTGGCCCATCCGCTTGCTGAAAATCACCTAAAAAAGAAATGGATAATCCCGATTTTTTTTTCATTTGCTTACCTTGTTATTGAAGAAAATATACTTACCATTCTTCCACTTCCTCCTTCTGCGACCGCGGCCCGCGCTGTTACTTCCTGCTTGCATTGACTCCTGGGAGCTGAACGTCATCGCCCCGCTCGTCACTTCCGGTGCAGGCGCATCATTCCCTGCTAAAAGCTTCTGGGCATGCCAGGGATGCCGCGCCTGCATCAGAAGTGATGAGCAGGACTGGTGCAGGGCATTCTGGGACCGAAGAGGACGCCCTGGCTTCAGCTGCCCACACCTGAGATGGCAGTGCTGGACAAGACATGTTCAAGGTAAGTGATTCTTCCAAAAGGTAAGTGCAACCTGGGACAGTTCAGAGGCTATCCATTCTGAAATGCACTAGCCCTGACTGTCCCGGGGGGTATTTTTATCTAAAAAACATTTCTGAGGCCGGAACTCCGCTTTAAGGCATCAGCATACCAAGACATTTTGGACAATTTCATGCTCCCAACTTTGTGGAAACAGTTTGGGGATGGCCTCTTCATGTTCCAACATGACTGCGCACCAGAGCACAAAGCAAGGTCCATAAATACATGGATGAGCAAGTTTTGGGTGGAGGAACTTGACTGACCTGCACAGAGTCCTGACCTCAACCCAATAGAACACCTTTCTGATACATTAGAGCAACAGTCAGTGCCTGACCTCACAAATGTGCTTATGGAAGAATAATCAAACATTCCCATAGGCACTCCCAAACCTTATGGACGGCCATCCCAGAAGAGTTAAAGCTGTTATAGCTGCAAAGGGTGGGCCAACTCAATATTGAACCCTACAGACTAAGACTGGAAAGTCATTAAAGTTCACGTGCGTGTAAAGGCCGGCGTCCCAATACTTTTGACAATATAGTGTATACCGTATCTCCCAAAAGTAAGTACACCCCTCACATTTTTGTAAATATTTTATTCTATCTTTTCATGTGACAAAACTGAAGAAATGACACTTTGCTACAATGTAAAGTAGTGAGTGTACAGCTTGTATAACAGTGTAAATTTACTGTCCCCTCAAAATAACTCAACACACAGCCATTAATGTCTAAACCGCTGGCAACAAAAGTGAGTACACCCCAAGTGAAAATGTCCAAATTGGGCCCAATGAGCCATTTTCCCTCCCCGGTGTCATGTGACTCGTTAGTGATACAAGGTCTCAGGTGTGAATGGGGAGCAGGTGTGTTAAATTTGGTGTTATCGCTCTCACTCTCTCATACTGGTCACTGGAAGTTCAACATGGCACCTCATGGCAAAGAACTCTCTGAGGATCTGAAAAAAAGAATTGTTTCTCTACATAAAGATGGCCTAGGCTATAAGAAGATTTCCAAGATCCTGAAACTGAGCTGCAGCACGGTGGGCAAAACCATACAGCGGTTTAACAGGACAGGTTCCACTCAGAACAGGCCTCGCCATGGTCGACCATAGAAGTTGAGTGCACGCGCTCAGCGTCATATCCAGAGATTGTCTTTGGGAAATAGACGTATGAGTGCTGCCAGCATTACTGCATAGGTTGAAGGGGGGGGGGGGGTCAGCCTGTCAGTGCTCAGACCATACACCGCACACTGCATCAAATTGGTCTGCATGGCTGTCATCCCAGAAGGAAGCCTCTTCTAAAGATGCTGAACAAGAAATCCCACAAACAGTTTGCTGAAGACAAGCAGACTAAGGACATGGATTACTGGAACCATCTCCTGTGGCCAAGATACATTTATTTGGCTTAGAAGGTGTCAAGCGTGTGTGGCGGCAGCCAAGTGAGGAGTACAAAGACAAGTGTGTCTTCCTACAGTCAAGCATGGTGGTGGGAGTGTCATGGTCTGGGGCTGCATGAGTGCTGCCGGCACTGGGGAGCTACAGTTCATTGAGGGAACCATGAATGCCAACATGTACTGTGACATACTGAAGCAGAGCATGATCCCCTCCCTTCAGAGACTGGGCCGCAGGGCAGTATTCCAACATAACGACCCCAAACACCTCCAAGATGACCACTGCCTTGCTAAAGAAGCTGAGGGTAAAGGTGATGGACTGGCCAAGCATGTCTCCAGACCTAAACCCTATTGAGCATCTGTGGGGGATCCTCAAATGGAAGGTGGAGGAGCGCAAGGTCTCTAACATCCACCAGCTCCGTGATGTCATCACGGAGGAGGGGAAGAGGACTCCAGTGGTAACCTGTGAAGCTCTGGTGACCTCCATGCCCAAGAGGGTTAAGGCAGTGCTGGAAAATAATGGTGGCCACACAAAATATTGACACTTTGGGTCCAACTTGGACATTGTCACTTAGGGGTGTACTCACTTTTGTTGCCAGCGGTTTAGACATTAATGGCTGTGTGTTGAGTTATTTTGAGGGGACAGTAAATTTACACTGTTATACAAGCTGTACACTCACTACTTTACATTGTAGCAAAGTGTCATTTCTTCAGTGTTGTCACATGAAAAGATAGAATAAAATATTTACAAAAATGTGAGGGGTGTGCTTACTTCTGTGAGATACTGTTTATATATATGGTTTTGCACAGAAGGGCTGCCCTTTAGCAGTAAATCTGCTATGGGATGGTCCAGAAGTGGTTAAGAAATGAAGAACAAGAGCTTGCAATCTGTTTTCCACACCAACAAGCATAGTAGTAAAATGCAAAGAGAAAAAATAGTGAATATTGAATACAAACAAAGAAGAACGATAATTTTCCATATATCAGCTGACCATAACAAACATTCCCATATGGAAGCTTCACCTGCCCTGCACAGCGAGCCCCATCTTCTCCTCTGATGGAAGGATGTGATTGGCTGGTAAACACCCTTCAGATCCCTCACAAATATCCCTGACGTCTCAGACTTCCACTAATGTCTATATTGTAAGATGAGGACACACAACCTAATGGAGAATTATCGTCTTCTACCGGTCCAGGGCCATGGAGAACGGGAGGAAATGAAGAGAGGAAACCTCTGAATGGAGGACACAGAGGGCTGCAGATAATCTCATTACCTCTCCCCATCCCCACATACAGGAAGATGGAATGTTTTTCCACTTAATAAAAAGAGACAATTACCACCTTCTGTAAAAAACACATTATGCAAATCCGGCGTAAATCACTAAACGTTGTAATTACACGCGCATTCCGGGGCCGGTGTCAGGCAGGAAAAAAAAATACTAAAATGTAATTATTTGTTATTTAAGACAAAATTTGTAGAAGAGGAGAGTGAGCTGGAAGGAGGACTCCATAATGTATCCTGTCAGGGCTGCTCATTATGTTAATTCACAATCGTTCGGCGGGCCGTGCCGTACGCTATACTGGATATGGAGGCCATTTTATAGTCAAAGCTGAACTCCAGGTAGAGATTTCATTCCATGTATGTGGAGGGGCTTCCATACCTTTAAAGAATTTCTTCTTGTTTCCAAACATAATTGTCCTGAGAAGTCATGAGAAGACCTCAGTCCCCTTATGTCCATTGACAAGACCCATGGCCGCTGCGCCCACTATGCCCCTGGGTTTTACCATCCCCGGTGTAATGTTAGTCTCTGTGAGTGGCAGCGTTATTACTCCCAGTCTGGCCCACCACTAACATTACATCATTGTACAGAAGGCAACCTGACTACAGCAATTGGACAACTTAAAGTTGAATCCCAGGTATGGCAATAAAGCTTCGAGCAATGATCGATTTAGGGTGGGCTGACCCTTCCAATTACTACAGGTGCTGGGGACCCAAAAGAGCAAGCTGTGCCTTCATCCATTGTGGATCTCATATGGTCTATAGGAGGGTTGGTGGGTTGGTGACTGTTGTGCCAGAGTTGCTAAACTGATGTGTCTGTGCTAACATACTATATATATATATATACATACACTATATTGTCAAAAGTATTGGGACACCTGCCCTTACACACACATGGACTTTAACCTGCCTAGTGGTATCCCCGAGCGTGACTCGGGGTGGATTTTCCATGCTGATATCGGTATCCCCGAGTCACGCTCGGGGTGGATGTGCAGAGCGCGCAGCGGTGTCTTACCTTCTCCTGGCGATCCAGCGATGATCTCCCATTGCTGTGATCACCAGCCGAGATCCCCGGAAGGAGCGGAACTAGGGAGGGAAATTCAAACGTTGAACGTTGCACAAAACACAAACACATAACATTTATATTATATATATATATATAGATATATATATATCTATATATATATATATATATATATATATATATATATATATATATATATATATACCCATATATATATACACACATATATAATATATATACATATATAATATATAACGCATGAATTATAATCTAATCAATAATCTAATTGTATTATGTAATATAATATATATACATATATATATATATATATATACATATTATATTATATATTATATAATACAATTATATTATTGATTAGATTATAATTCATGCGTTTGTGTTTCAAATTTATCACATCTGGGATGTCTACTAGAGTCTTGTTTTGGTCAGGTTTAAGTCAGTAATTACTAAGAATTGTAGGCCTATAATACATAACGCCAAATTTCCATGCAAAAAATTGTACCGCTTTTGGTACAGAATTCCTAACATAATCATACCGCCAGGGAGGTTAATGGCACCCCAGTCTTAGTCCGTAGGGTTCAATATTGGGTTGGCCCAACCTTTGCAGCTATAATAGCTTCAACTCTTCTGGGAAGGCTGTCCACAAGATTTAGGAACCCCATAATCCCTCCACCACCAAATGATTTAGACCAGTGCACAAAGCAAGGTCCACAAAGACATGGATGTGTGTGTAAGGGCAGGCGTCCCAATACTTTTGACTATATATATATATATATATATATATAAATATATATATATATATATACACCAATCTGTCATAACATTATGACCTTCCACCTTAGATGGAGTAGGTCCCCCTTTCCTGACCCCTCAAGGCATAGACTCCACTAGACCTCTGAAGGTACGCTGTGGTGTCTGGCAGCAAGCCGTCAGTAGCAGATCCTTTAAGTCCTGTAAGTTGGGAGGTGGGGCCTCCATGGATCAGACTTGTTTTTCCAGCACATTCCACAGATACTCGATTGGATTGAGATCTGGCGACTTTGGGCGGCAAGTCAACACATCAACCTTGTTGTGTTCCTCCGACCATTCTTGAACTACTTTTTCAGTGTGGCAGAGCACATTATCCTACTGAAAGAGGCCACTGCCATCAGGGAATATGATTTCCATGAAGGGATGTACTTGGTCATTAACCATGTTTAGCTAGGTGGTCAGTATCAAATAACATCCACATGAATGGCAGGATCCAAGGTTTCCTAAAAGAACATTGGCCAAAGCATCAAGCTGCCTCCGCCGGCTTGCCTTCTTTCGATACTGCATTCTGGTGCCATGTCTTCCTAGGTAAGTGACGCACCCAGCCATCCACATGCTGTAAAAGAAAACCTCATTTATCAGACCAGGCCACCTTCTTCCATTGCTCCATGCTCCAATTTGGAGGCTCAAGTGCTCATTGTAGGCACTTTTGGCTGTGGACAGCATGGGCACCCTGACCAGTCTGCAGCTGCACAGCCCCATACACAACAAACTGCGATGCTCTGTGTGTTCTGACACCTTTCTATCATAACCAGCATTCACTTTTTTAAGCAATGAGCTCCAGTAGCTCTTCTATTGGATTGGACTACACGGGCAAACTCTATCCACCTCCATCAATGAACCTTCTCTTTCTACCTCCATCAATGAGCCACCATCCTCCCCCTAACTCATTCAATAAGCCTAACCTCCCCAGCTCCATCAATAAGCCTTTCCTCCCCACCTCAATCAATGAGCCTTCTCTCCTCACCTCCACCAATGAGCCTTTCCTCCCCACCTCCATCAATGAGCCCTCCACCCTACCTCCATCAATGATCCTTCCCTTCCCACCTCCATCAATAATCCTTCCCTTCCCACCTCCAGCAATGAGTCTTCCTGCCCCACATCCATCAATGAGCCCCCCCCCACCTCTATCAATGATACTCCCGCACACCTCTATCTATAAACCTTCCCTGCCCACCTCCATCAATGAGCCCTCGCCCCTACCTCCCTGAATGAGCTTCCCCCCCACCTCCATCTATGAGCCTTCCCTGCCTACCTCCATCAATGTGCCTTTCCTACCTTCCTCCATCAATGAGCCCCCCCCCCCCACCTCCATCACTGAGCCTACCCTGTCCATCTCCATCAATGGGCCTTCCCTCCTCACCTCCATCAATGAGCCTCCCCCCGCCTCCATCAATGAGCCCCCCACCTCCATCAATGATCCCCCCTCCATCTATGAACCCCCCCACTTCCATCAATGATCCTCCCCCCACATCTATGAGCCTTCTCTGCCCACTTCCTTCACTGAGCCCCCCCCCACCTCCACCAATAAGCTTACCCCCCATCTCCATCAATGATCCTCCCCCCACCTCCAGTTATGAGCCTTCCCTGCCCACCTCCATCGATGAGCCTTTCCTCCCCAACCCCATCAATGAGCCTTCCCTCCCCACCTTCATCAATGAGCCTTCTCTCCTAATCTCCATCAATGAGCCTTCCCTCCTAATCTCCATCAATGAGCCCCTTCCAACCTCCATCAGTGAGCCTTCCTTCCCCACCTCCATCAATGTGCCTTCCCTCCACCTCCATCTTTGAGCCTTCCCCCCACCCAGTGTTGGGGTAGTTACTCAAAAAATGTAACTAGTTACTTCTGTAAATTGTAATGAGATTACTTTACTAGTTACTGCATTTGAAAAGTAACTTCACTACTTATTACTTTACTCTCCTCTTTCTTAATTGGCTGTGTAGAAGAAGATACATGACACTCTTTCTGCATAGAGTTTATTGTATAAACACAGGCTTTGGGAAACATGAGAACAAAACCTGAAAAAACAGAATAAAACATAAAGTGCAACAAAAAGTCATAAACTTCATCCCTCTCTATTCTTCCAAATAACGATTGTATCGCACGGCTTGGGTAACGCAGGAAAGCGCCTTCCTATAGCCTAGTAAAGTAGTGTAGATACCTCCTATAGCCTAGTAAAGTAGTGTAGATACCTCCTATAGCCTAGTAAAGTAGTGTAGTTACCTCCTATAGTCTAGTGAAGTAGTGTAGTTACCTCCTATAGTCTAGTAAAGTAGTGCAGTTACCTCCTATAGCCTAGTAAAGTAGTGTAGTTACCTCCTATAGCCTAGTAAAGTAGTGCAGTTACCTCCTATAGCCTAGTAAAGTAGTGTAGTTACCTCCTATAGCCTAGTAAAGTAGTGTAGTTACCTCCTATAGCCTAGTAAAGTAGTGTAGTTACCTCCTATAGCCTAGTAAAGTAGTGTAGTTACTTCCTATAGCCTAGTAAAGTAGTGTAGTTACCTCCTATAGTCTAGTAAAGTAGTGTAGTTACCTCCTATAGCCTAGTAAAGTAGTGCAGTTACCTCCTATAGCCTAGTAAAGTAGTGTAGTTACCTCCTATAGCCTAGTAAAGTAGTGTAGTTACCTCCTATAGTCTAGTAAAGTAGTGTAGTTACCTCCTATAGCCTAGTAAAGTAGTGTAGTTACTTCTTATAGCCTAGTAAAGTAGTGTAGTTACCTCCTATAGTCTAGTAAAGTAGTGTAGTTACTGCTTATAGCCTAGTAAAGTAGTGTAGTTACTTCTTATAGCCTAGTAAAGTAGTGTAGTTACCTCCTATAGCCTAGTAAAGTAGTGTAGTTACTTCCTATAGTCTAGTAAAGTAGTGTAGTTACCTCCTATAGCCTAGTAAAGTAGTGTAGTTACCTCCTATAGCCTAGTAAAGTAGTGTAGTTACCTCCTATAGTCTAGTAAAGTAGTGTAGTTACCTCCTATAGCCTAGTAAAGTAGTGTAGTTACTTCTTATAGCCTAGTAAAGTAGTGTAGTTACCTCCTATAGTCTAGTAAAGTAGTGTAGTTACTGCTTATAGCCTAGTAAAGTAGTGTAGTTACTTCTTATAGCCTAGTAAAGTAGTGTAGTTACCTCCTATAGCCTAGTAAAGTAGTGTAGTTACCTCCTATAGTCTAGTAAAGTAGTGTAGTTACCTCCTATAGCCTAGTAAAGTAGTATAGTTACCTCCTATAGCCTAGTAAAGTAGTGTAGTTACTTCCTATAGCCTAGTAAAGTAGTGTAGTTACTTCTTATAGCCTAGTAAAGTAGTGTAGTTACCTCCTATAGCCTAGTAAAGTAGTGTAGTTACTTCCTATAGTCTAGTAAAGTAGTGTAGTTACCTCCTATAGTCTAGTAAAGTAATGTAGTCACCTCCTATAGTCTAGTAAAGTAGTGTAGTTACCTCCTATAGTCTAGTAAAGTAGTGTAGATACCTCCTATAGCCTAGTAAAGTAGTGTAGTTGCCTCCTATAGTCTAGTAAAGTAGTGTAGATACCTCCTATAGCCTAGTAAAGTAGTGTAGATACCTTCTATAGCCTAGTAAAGTAGTGTAGTTACCTCCTATAGCCTAGTAAAGTAGTGTAGTTACCTCCTATAGCCTAGTAAAGTAGTGTAGATACCTTCTATAGCCTAGTAAAGTAGTGTAGTTACCTCCTATAGCCTAGTAAAGTAGTGTAGATACCTCCTATAGTCTAGTAAAGTAATGTAGTTACCTCCTATAGCCTAGTAAAGTAGTGTAGTTACTTCCTATAGTCTAGTAAAGTAATGTAGATACCTTCTATAACCTAGTAAAGTAGTGTAGTTACCTCCTATAGCCTAGTAAAGTAGTGTAGTTACCTCCTATAGTCTAGTAAAGTAATGTAGTTACCTCCTATAGTCTAGTAAAGTAGTGTAGATACCTCCTATAGCCTAGTAAAGTAGTGTAGTTACCTCCTATAGCCTAGTAAAGTAGTGTAGTTACCTCCTATAGCCTAGTAAAGTAGTGTAGTTACCTCCTATAGTCTAGTAAAGTAGTGTAGTTACCTCCTATAGCCTAGTAAAGTAGTGTAGTTACCTCCTATAGCCTAGTAAAGTAATGTAGTTACCTCCTATAGTCTAGTAAAGTAATGTAGTTACCTCCTATAGTCTAGTAAAGTAATGTAGTTACCTCCTATAGTCTAGTAAAGTAATGTAGTTACCTCCTATAGTCTAGTAAAGTAATGTAGTTACCTCCTATAGTCTAGTAAAGTAGTGTAGTTACCTCCTATAGCCTAGTAAAGTAGTGTAGTTACCTCCTATAGCCTAGTAAAGTAGTGTAGTTACCTCCTATAGCCTAGTAAAGTAATGTAGTTACCTCCTATAGCCTAGTAAAGTAGTGTAGTTACCAATATTAGTATTGTAACTAGTTACTTTACTTAGTTACCAAAAAAAGTAATGTAGTTACTGTAATCAGTTACTTTGTAACTAGTTACCCCCAACACTGCCCCCACCCCCATTAATGAGTCTTCCCTCCCCCACCTCCATTAACAATCCTTCCCTCCCTCCCCCCCCTCCATTAATATGCCTTCCCTCAATGAGCATCGGGCGCACCACTTTGCTGCATTTAAAGGATTAGCTGCAAATCACAGTCAGATTGATTTTAGTTGGAAATAATTTGCTACATTTGCATCTTAAAGGCTCCAAAAATAACAGAAAATAAATGATAATGACTTCTTATGCCGCCAGCTTTGGGTCAAAATGTTCACAAACAGAATAACATGGGAAGTATTTGTAAGAACAATGCTGGGTGAGCGTTCCTTTCCATGTTTGTGCCGATGTTTAGGGTGAATCCGGGGAATGGTGATTGGACAATCACTCCGCTGTCTCCCCCCCCGGCTGGGAACGTTGTTTTGTTATTCTTTCTTTGGGGCAAGTCGCCAAAATATGACCAAACAGAGCGAGCTGTACGACAGCCAACCCCAAACCCATCAGAGGAGGCAGCAAGCCTTGTTTTTATGTCGTCTGCTGCCAGAGAAAAAATAATCCAAAATCCATGTTTTCCCATTTGTATCAATCAGTCGGTGGATTAATATTATTCTATGGATTCCTTTACTGTCAGCGTCTGAGGAATATTGTGTGCTTATCTTCTCCGTAGGTTACTCAACAATCGCAAAGACACGAGCGAGCAACTACCAGACATCAGGAAGACAATGTATACAACGGAAGAAAAACTACACATACAGAATATAGTCCTAAAAAATCTTCTGTATTATTATTTATTATTATTATTATTAATTATTATCATTTATTATTATTATTATTATACAGGATTTATATTATTATTATTATTATTATTATTATTATTATTATTATACAGGATTTATACAGTTTGTGCAGCACTTTACAACATGAGGGCAGACAGTACAGTTACAATACAATTCAATACCGGAGGAATCAGAGGGCTCTGCTCATTAGAGCTTACAATCTAAGAGGGAGGGTCAAGTGATACAAAAGGTAATACCTGTGGGCAGAGGCTGACTGGCAACTTCGGCTCAGGTGGCAAGTACAAACCAGGAGCCCATGGTGCAGTTAATCAGCCCCCCTCCCATTCCCCCTCTTCCCGTCCTCCTCCGGACACCCATTCCAGGCTGAAGCTCCGCTCCAGGTACACTCTACTCACCGGCTGAATCCGGGTTCCCAACCTGGGCAGTTGGGGGACCTGGGGGAGCTCAGTTGGGGCTAGCCAGGGGAGGAGAGTCTCCAGTGGGGCATGGAACCGGCCTCTGCTCAGACACAATTTACACCATCCATGCTGGGGAGGGAGGACTGCGCTCTGTCTTTGTCTTCAATGCACACTCAGTAGGTCAGTGGCGGGGACTTTTTACTTCTCTTCACCAGGAATCCTTTAGGCTTGTCTGTGGCAGAAGCAGTACAGCCTTATTACAGGACATCAGAGCGGCCCAGGGCGCAATTGCCCCCCTGCCCCCTGGCCCAGTCCTCCCCTGCCTGTGGGGGAGGAGCTGATGGAGAAAATAAATGTACAGTTGTTAGGTGGAGGCAGGATAGGCTTCTCTGAAGAGAAAAGTTTTCAGGGATCGCCTAAATGTGGACAGAGTAGGAGATAGTCAGACAAATTGGGGTAGGGAATTCCAAAGGACCCGGGAAAAGTCCTTGAGGCGAGCATAGGAGGAGGTGATGAGGGAGCTAGAGAGCAGGAGGTCTTTGGAGGAATGAAGAGAACGATTAGGTTGGTATCTTAAGACCAGGTTAGTGATGTAGATGGGGCCGAGTTGTGGATGGCTTTGTAAGTTGTTGTTAGCATTTTGAATTTAATTTGTTTGGTGAGTGGGAGCCAATGGAGGGATTGGCAGAGAGGGGTGGAGGGCACTGTGAAAAGGCCAGTGGAGGGATTGGCAGAGAGGGGTGGAGGACACAGAATTGAGGCCAGTGGAGGGATTGGCAGAGAGAGGGGGCAGATACTGAGTGGAGACCAGTGGAGGGATTGGCAGAGAGGAGTGGAGGACACAGAATTGAGGCCAGTGGAGGGATTGGCAGAGAGAGGGGGCAGACACTGAGCTGAGGACAGTAGAGGGATTGGCAGAGAGGGGTGGAGGACACTGAGTGGAGGCCAGTGGAGGGATTGTCAAAGAGGGGTGGTAGACACTGAGTGGAGGCCAGGGGAGAGATTGGCAGAGAGGGGGTGGAGGACCCCCCTCCAAACTCAAATTCCCCCAAATCCCCACTCCTAGCACACACACCCTAAAATTTCCCCTCCTAGAACAATTCTTTTAACCCTGCTCCTCCAAATATCTCCTCCCAACACAGATTCCCCTCACCCCCAATCTCCTCACAGTAGCTTCCTCCCCACTCCCCCCCCCCACCACCACCACCTCTCATGACACCACAGTACCCAGGGCAGCCTCCCCTCCTGCCCACCCCTTTTCCCGACCCTGTATGTATCCCTTGCATGGAGAATCATGCTGGGGGACATTTCTCTACAGATTGTGGCAGGAAGTGGTTAAACCATATCAATAAAAACGAATAAAATCTCGTCCACTCAGTGCAGCCTTCTCCTCACCGCGACCTTCTCCTCCATTCTTCCCGTATAGATCTCTCCGTATTATTCTTCTAATGTCACATGGATGTGGAGGTGACGTTTCCGAGCTGCATAGTCGAAGCACCAAGCCTGTGCATTGTCGCTACATCTGCCCTCGGAGGAAAGTCTTCTATTATACATCTCACCTCCGGCTCCACCGCTAAGCAGAACCCGATGTCACCGACGGCTTGTTCTGACTTATTGACACGGCGGATGTGCTAAAAAGAACGTCTCTTTATTGTATAAGGAAGATTTTACTTAAACTTTACTTACTTAAAACTGTATTAAACCCAAAAGCAAACATTTATTACACTGAACAAAAATTATAAACACTTTTTTCATGAGCTGAACTCAAAGATCTCAGACTTTTTCTATGTACACAAAAGGCCGATTTCTCTCCAATATTGTCCACAAATCTGTGTAAATCTGTGTTAGTGATCACTTCTCCTTTGCCGAGATAATCCACCCACCTCACAGGTGTGGCATATCAAGATGCTGATTGGACGGCATTATTATTGCACAGGTGTGCCTTAGCCTGGCCACAATAAAAGGCCACTCTAAAATGTGCAGTTTTATCACACAGCACAATGCCACAGATGGCGCAAGTTTTGAGGGAGCGTGCAATTGGCATGCTGACTGCAGGAATGTCCACCAGAGCTGTTTCCCCGTGAATTGAATGTTCATTTCTCTACCATAAGCCGTCTCCAAAGGCGTTTCAGAGAATTTGGCAGTACATCCAACCGGCCTCACAACCGCAGACCACGTGTAACCACACCAGCCCAGGACCTCCACATCCAGCATCTTCACCTCCAAGATGGTCTGAGACCAGCCCAGGACCTCCACATCCAGCATCTTTACCTCCAAGATGGTCCGAGACCAGCCCAGGACCTCCACATCCAGCATCTTCACCTCCAAGATGGTGTGAGACCAGCCCAGGACCTCCACATCCAGCATCTTCACCTCCAAGATGGTCTGAGACCAGCCCAGGACCTCCACATCCAGCATCTTCACCTCCAAGATGCTCTGAGACCAGCCCAGGACCTCCACATCCAGTATCTTCACCTCTAAGATGGTCTGAGACCAGCCCAGGACCTCCACATCCAGCATCTTCACCTCCAAGATGGTCTGAGACCAGTCACCCGGACAGCTGCTGCAACAATCGATTTGCATAACCAAAGAATTTCTGCACAAACTGTCAGAAACCGTCTCAGGGAAGCTCATCTGCATGCTCGTTGTCCTCATCGGGGTCTCCATCTGACTGCAGTTCCTCGTCGTAACCGACTTGAGTGGGCAAATGCTCACATTGGATGGAACTTTGAAGAGGTGTTCTCTTCACTGATGAATCCTGGTTTTCACTGTACAGGGCAGATGGCAGACAGCGTGTATGGCCTTGTGTGGGTGAGCGGTTTGCTGATGTCAATGTTGTGGATGGAGTGGCCCATGGTGGTGGTGGGGTATTGTATGGGCAGGCGTACATTGTGGATGGAGTGGCCCTTGGTGGCGGTGAGGTTATGGTATGGGCAGGCGTACGTTATGGATGGAGTGGCCCTTGGTGGTGGTGGGGTTATGGTATGGGGAGGCGTATTTTGTGGATGGAGTGGCCCATGGTGGGGATGGGGTTATGGTGTGGGCAGGCATACGTTATGGATGGAGTGGCCCATGGTGGCGGTGGGGTTATGGTGTGGGCAGGCGTATGTTATGGATGGAGTGGCCCATGGTGGTGGTGGGGTATTGTGTGGGCAGGCGTACATTGTGGATGGAGTGGCCCATGGTGGTGGTGGGGTTATGGTATGGGCAGGCATACGTTGTGGATGGAGTGGCCCTTGGTGGCGGTGGGGTTATGGTATGGGCAGGCGTATGTTGTGGATGGAGTGGCTTATGGTGGCGGTAAGGTTATGGTATGGGCAGGCGTACGTTGTGGATGGAGTGGCCCATGGTGGCGGTGGGGTTATGGTATCGGCAGGCGTATGTTATGGACAATGAACGCAGGTGCATTTTGTTGATGGCATTTTGAATGCACAGAGATACGGTGAGGAGATCCTGAGGCCCATTGTTGTGCCATCCAATCCACGACCATCACCTCATGTTGCAGCATGATAATGCGCGGCCCCATGGTGCAAGGATCTGTACACAATTCCTGGAAGCTGAAAACATCCCAGTTCTTGCATGGCCAGCATACTCACCGGACATGTCACCCATTGAGCATGTTTGGGATGCTCTGGATCGGCGTATAGGACAGCGTGTTCCAGGTCCTGCCAATATCCAGCAACTTCGCACAGCCATTGAAGAGGAGTGGACCAACATTCCACAGGAACCAATCACCAACCTGATCAACTCTATGCCAAGGAGATGGTGGTCACACCAGATACTGACTGTTTTTTTTAACCATATCAATAAAAAGGAATAAAATCTCATCCACTCAGTGCATCCATCTTCTCCTCACACCGAGACCTTCTCCTCCATGACTAGGGGATTAAACATGATTTGTCTCCATTCTGCTCTGACCGTCACTCTCCTCCTCCATTATAAATAACCACATGACCACAGGTTGGAGTTAAATGGCCATAGCAGCCTTTTATTAACTGTATACATAACAGGTAAATAACACGTTAAACACAGTTTTTTACTGGAGCCTCAAGGTCCCGATAGGCCTCAAAGAAGGAGGTACCTGCGTCCAACTTAATTAGGCCTCCAGCCGCCACAGCACCGACTCAGAGACAACCAGTCGCAGGTACCAACATACCAACTACTGGGAGCCGTACCTCAGACAGGTCCCTACCAAGTATAAGTTTGCACCATCTGGGAGCCGTACCTCAGACGGGTCCCTACCAAGTATAAGTTTGCACCATCTGGGAGCCGCACCTCAGACGGGTCCCTACCAAGTATAAGTTTGCACCAACTGGGAGCCGTACCTCAGACGGGTCCCTACCAAGTATAAGTTTGCACCATCTGGGAGCCGTACCTCAGACAGGTCCCTACCAAGTATAAGTTTGCACCATCTGGGAGCCGCACCTCAGATGGGTCCCTACCAAGTATAAGTTTGCACCATCTGGGAGCCGCACCTCAGATGGGTCCCTACCAAGTATAAGTTTGCACCATCTGGGAGCCGCACCTCAGACGGGTCCCTACCAAGTATAAGTTTGCACCATCAGGGAGCCGTACCTCAGACAGGTCCCTACCAAGTATAAGTTTGCACCATCTGGGAGCCGTACCTCAGACAGGTCCCTACCAAGTATAAGTTTGCACCATCTGGGAGCCGTACCTCAGACGGGTCCCTACCAAGTATAAGTTTGCACCATCTGGGAGCCGTACCTCAGACGGGCCCCTACCAAGTATAAGTTTGCACCATCTGGGAGCCGTACCTCAAACGGGTCCCTGCCAAGTATAAGTTTGCACCATCTGGGAGCCGTACCTCAGACGGGTCCCTGCCAAGTATAAGTTTGCACCATCTGGGAGCCGTACCTCAGACGGGTCCCTGCAAAGTATAAGTTTGCACCATCAGGGAGCCGTACCTCAGACGGGTCCCTACCAAGTATAAGTTTTCATTATCTGGGAGCCGTACCTCAGACGGGTCCCTGCCAAGTATAAGTTTGCACCATCTGGGAGCCGTACCTCAGACGAGTCCCTACCAAGTATAAGTTTGCACCATCAGGGAGCCGTACCTCAGACGGGTCCCTACCAAGTATGAGTTTTCACCATCAGGAGCCGTACCTCAGACGGGTCCCTACCAAGTATAAGTTTGCACCAACTGGGAGCCGTACCTCAGACGGGTCCCTACCAAGTATAAGTTTGCACCATCAGGGAGCCGTACCTCAGACGGGTCCCTACCAAGTATGAGTTTGCACCATCAGGAGCCGTACCTCAGACGGGTCCCTACCAAGTATAAGTTTGCACCATCTGGGAGCCGCACCTCAGATGGGTCCCTACCAAGTATAAGTTTGCACCATCTGGGAGCCGCACCTCAGACGGGTCCCTACCAAGTATAAGTTTGCACCATCTGGGAGCCGCACCTCAGACGGGTCCCTACCAAGTATAAGTTTGCACCATCAGGGAGCCGTACCTCAGACAGGTCCCTACCAAGTATAAGTTTGCACCATCTGGGAGCCGTACCTCAGACAGGTCCCTACCAAGTATAAGTTTGCACCATCTGGGAGCCGTACCTCAGACGGGTCCCTGCCAAGTATAAGTTTGCACCATCTGGGAGCCGTACCTCAGACGAGTCCCTACCAAGTATAAGTTTGCACCATCAGGGAGCCGTACCTCAGACGGGTCCCTACCAAGTATAAGTTTGCACCATCAGGAGCCGTATCTCAGACGGGTCCCTACCAAGTATGAGTTTGCACCATACTAACCTACCAGGACCTTGTACCCCGCTTGCTGCCTCAACAAAGAATCACCCCAAAAGAAGAAAGCCTCTGTTAAAACAAAAACCAAAAACCAGGGCGGTGGATGGCACAACCAAAAGTCAGAAAAAACAAGAAAATGGGAGGGAGGGTGGGAAATATTCTCCAATGCAACTTTCCTCCGACTGAAGACTTCCTGAGGTCCCTAGCTTGACCTCTCCCCCTGTAGCTCCACCCCTTCCTGGCCAAAACACCAATTAAAAGTCCCACCAATTATATGTTCTATCGTACTGGGCTGAAAACCCCTCCTTGTCCCAAACCCCTTTAACCCCTGTCATGCCGGCCCTCCGTCCATGTCTCTTCTCTCCTTTACTCCGGACCTCTCTTTCTTCCCGTATATAGATCCCCGTATTATTCTTCTAAGGTCACATGCATGTGGAGGCGATGTTTCCGTGCTGCTTAATTTTAACCCCATTCGCGCCTAAAGGTAAAAAAATTTTAATGCCTAAGCACAATTTTGCAACTTTGACATGTGTTAGTAAACCTGTACATATCACAGCGACTTTGTGCATCCAGGTGGATCATACCGCATTCTTTTTAGGAGAAATTGGGCTTTCATTTGGTGGTAAATGTTAATGGATATCTCCTGACTTGTTTTTTTATTTTTAAAAGAAAACTGGCCCAAAACAGTAAAAAAAATATATAATTTTTTTTTAAAATTTAGCTGCAAATTTCTTGCTACTACCATAACCTCCCACCCAAAGAATAACCCCAAATAAATGGGATTGTAGACAGTACTTAATCCATAAAATATCCTTCAATAATACAATTAATGATAATAAAAAACACTGCACATACCTTTAACCACTTCTGGACCGGAAGGATTTCCCCCCTTAATGACCAGGCTATTTTTTGTGATTTGGCACTGCGTTACTTTAACTGACAATTGCGCGGTCGTGCGACGATGTACCCAAATGAAATTGACGTCCTTTTTTTCCCACAAACAAGGCTTTCTTTTGGTGGTATTTGATCACCTGTGCAATTTTTATTTTTTGAGCTATAAACAAAAAATGAGCGACAATTCTGAAAATAAAAAACAATATTTTTCACTTTTTGCTATAAAACATTCCCAATAAAAAAAATGTAAAAATCGAATTTTTCATCATTTTAGCCCAATTAGTTTTCTGCTACATATTTTTGGTAACAAAAAATCCCAATAAGCGCATTTTGATTGGTTTGCGCAAAAGTTATCGCGGCTACAAACTAGGGGAAAGATTGAGGTCATTTTTTTTTTTTACCAGTAATGGCGGCAATCTGCGATTTTTAGCGGGACTGCAACATTGGAGCGGGCAGATCAGACCCCTAACTGACATTTTTGACACTTTTGGGGGGGGGGGGGGGCAGTGACATTACTACAGTAATCAGTGTTAAAAATATGCATTGTTACTGTAATAATGACACTGGCGGGGAAGGGGTTAACACCAGGGGTAATTAAAGGGGTAAATGTATGCCTGGGGGGTGTTTTCTAACTGTGAGGGGAATGGGCTTGTGCAGGGCCGCCATCAGGGGGGTACAGCCAGTACTCCTGTATGGGGCCCGGGCCCATAGGGGGGCCCGGGCAGCAGGAGGATTGGTGGGGAGAGGGATCAATGACAGAGCGATGCACTGTCTGCCTCTTCCTCCACCAGCTGAAAGCCGGGTTTTACCCCCTCTCGCCAGCTTTCAGCTGTTTGTCCCCGCCCACACTCAGAGCTGGGACACGGGGACGGTAGTCTGGAGAAGTGGTAGAGTCGTGGAGAGGTAAGACCTGGGAGGAGGTGCACTGTGTGGTGCTCTGTGGGCTCTCCCCTCCTGTCTGAACAACACTCATCCATGCAGCATAAGAGACAGGATCGCTCTTACATTGCATCGCAATGTACACACACAGTTTGATTACCACCCCCTACCTCCTCCATGGGCTGCTCATCTCCCGACAGCAGGAAATGTGGGGGGGGGGGGGGTAATCAAACGATGTGTGTGAGTATACAGTCCGATGCAATGTAAAAGCGATCCAGTCTCTTATGCTGTGTTGTTCAGACAGGAGGAGAAAGCACAACACAGTGCACCCCCTCCTGGCTTAGTAGTGGTTTCTCCATGTCGGTTTGTGGGGCTTACAGAAATAATAATGGGAAAATAATTTATGTCTGGGATGTTTGAGGGATTGGCAGCTCTCGTTGCTAGAAAGTGGGGTTAGAAAGTGGCTAATGGGGATTTGGGGGGGGGGGGGGGGCATTTGGTAGAAGGAGGAATGGGGGGGTATGTGCTTGTAGGAGGGTTTGGGGGATTTGAGCCAGAAGGGGGAATTGGAAGGAAGAGAGATTGGGGGGTAATCATTTTGATATTTTCGCCGGAAGTGGGGGGGTGCCCTGTCAAATAGGCTGTATGGGGCCCTGGGATTTCTAGCGGCAGCCCTGGGCTTGTGAAGTCAGCACAGAGACCTGTGTTCCTATATATAAGGATCACAAGCGTTCTGCAATGATTCCAGAGAGAACAACGGTCTGCTGTGTTTACAGCAGCAGACCGCCGTTCTCTCTTCACGGGGATCGATCGCGGGTGCCCGGCGGAAATTGCGGCTGCCGGCCCTGCAGATCAGCTTCTGAGATGGCGAATGGGCGAGCCCCCACGATCGCTCCCGTGAAGCGACGTACCAGTATGTCGTTTCATGGGAACCTGCCGCCGTATATCTGTGGTGGCTGTCGGCAAGTGCTTAATAAAGGACTTTTTTGGTGAATAAGTAGGGGTATTATGTACTCCATACTCATTCATATGGGGAGGGGGGGTTCCCGACTCAGATAAGCCCCCCCCGCCCACAGATCCCCACAACCAATATATATATTTTTTTAATTTAGCTGTATATTTATTGCTACTTCCACAACCTTCCACCAAAGAAAAACACAAAATAAATTCTCCCGCTCCCAGCGATCGCAGCGATACCACATATGTGTGCGTTAGTTACTGGTTGTACCCGCAGTACCGCCCCCGGAAACAATGGTGCTCATTTTGCTTTTTTTTTTACCCTACCTAAAAAACACAGACACACTAACTGACATTGATGAAAAGGAAAATTAAAAATGAATGGGACTTTGTATGAGGTGCTTGCAGGGCCGGTGTAACGTGAGAATTACCTACCCTCGTCACTTCTGGCCAGGAACAGCTGAGCAGCGCAGTACTGCGCATGCTCCCAGCCCCAGATACGTAATGTATCAGCTGAGGAGCAGACTAGTGCGCATGCGCACTAGTATGAAATTATCACTGTGTTCCGTGAAAAAATCCCTACCCACGCGGCGGTTACATAAAACATCTCGGCTGCAATACGAGTCATCTCCGCTCCTTTCCCTGTCACTTCCCTGATCTCGGCTAGTAAATATAAAAGCAGCTGGCGGCTCCGTGATTTATCTTTTCATACACCCGCCACCGCTTTTATATTTACTAGCCGAGATCAGGGAAGTGACAGGGGTAGGAGCGGAGATCACTCATATTGCAGCACAGCTGTTTTAATGTAAACGCCGCCACAGGAGCGGAGATGATTCGTATTGCAGCCCAGTTGTTTTAATGTAACGGCTGCATTCCATACAGTGCCGTGAACCGGAAGTGACGAGGGGTAGGTTTTTCTCACGGGTAGGTAATTCTCACGGAACACCGCATTACACAGACTGCCGTGCAACCGGAAGTGACGAGGGTAGGTTTTTCTCACGGGTAGGTAATTCTCACGGAACACCGGTGCTAGACTATTTTACGGGAGCAAACCCTGAACATGTATATCTAAAGCCGGGGCAGCTATGGACCAAGCAACATGTATATTAAAAAAGAATAGTGCACACATGCAAAAGAAATGACTATCAAATATGGAGACAATCCATAAATAAAAATGGGGATTTAGTCCCACCATATGGCCATATCGTGCTCAAGCCCACCACTGCGTCAAAGTACCCCATTATCAGTGGGTCCTACACTATCCATAAAAAAAGCATCCCACCCCACCCCCCACACACACCTGTACTCTATCGGTGTCCACTATCAAGTGGATATAGGAGGAGTCCCCTGTAGTGCATTAACACATCTCTCCCAGCAAGGAGTATTATCTCCAAGGGTAAGAGAGGCTGGATTCACCCCTTTTTTATGGATAGTGTAGGACCCACTGATAATGGGGTACTTTGACGCAGTGGTGGGCTTGAGCACGATATGGCCATATGGTGGGACCAAACCCCCATTTTTATTTATGGATTGTCTCCATATTTGATAGTCATTTCTTTTGCATGTGTGCGCTATTCTTTTTTACTAGACTATTTTACGACCAGCTACTTGCGCCCCCCCCGTCCCCAAAAATATAAAACGGGAAGGGGTTAAAAACTCCTCTATGGCATACCCAGTGACCCTGATCTGATGGCTCCTCTATGTTATGCTGTCATACCCAGTGACCCCCATATTCCTCCATGTCACACCTGGGGATCCTAATGTCCCTCTATGCCACACCAAGGGACCCCGATGATCCTCCATGTCACACCAGGGGCACCTGATGTTCCTCCATGTCATACTTAGAGACCCTGATGTTTTTCCATGTCACACCTGGGGACCTCAGTCCCCCATGGCACACCCAGGGACCTCGATTCCTCATGGCACACCTGGTGACACCGAAACCCTGTTACACCCGGTGACCCCTATTCCCCATGGCACACCTGGTGACCCTGATTCCCTTTCACACCAGGGATCCTCCATGTCACACCCAGGGACCCTGATCCCCTATTCTGGGGACACTCACTGGGCGTTATGAAGAGAGTGGCCTGCACTCTGCCCTCCTTCACAGTGATCCTGCTGATTCCTTCTCCTAGGACGCTCCTCTTCTGGACCACAGTGCTCACCACAGCTCCAACCGGCTCCTGGTGAAGGGAGAAGCAGCAGTCAGAGAACTCCGCACGTCCCTAATCTCCAACCTCCTCAGACCATTCCGGTGCCTCGTCGTTTCTGCTCCAGTAAAGATGCCGCCCTCCAGTGCCAAGCTTGGGGTCAGGTTCAGCTCTCCTCCACTCCCTGCTTAATACCGACCCAGGGAAATGAACGACTGCCCATCAGCTCAGTGCAGAGAACCCCTTCCTGCAAAGGGTTTACACCATTCAGCTCCAGCCAAAGAGGATCATCATGCAGGCAGCACTCCTGTGGGCTCCCTTCCTGCCTCTTGGGCCCCCCCCCCCCAACAGTGGTGGAAAGCCAGGGCCTGGTAGTTCAGCCACTGCCCCAGACTCCTGGCATCTTCCTCTGTCCATTCATCCTCCCCCACTGCCGCCCCCTCCCCTCAGCTCACAAGGATCATTCATGATGGACAGAGAGTGCCAACTCATGGCTGTGCCCCTAGGTTGGAATGCGCCCTAGGCGGCTGCCTAGTTTGCCTAGTGGCCCTGGGTGCTTGTGAAACAGGCACCTCCATCCCTATTCTAGACAATAAGGGGGGGGGGGGGGGGAGAATATATGGGCCTAGATATAGGACAGGTAATAGAGAGTAGAATACAATAAAACAATGGATAAAACTATACTACCATTTTAACCACTTAAGCCCCGGAGGATTTGGCTGCTCAAAGGCCAGGGCCTATTTTGCGATTCGGCACTGCGTGACTTTAACGGACAATTGCGTGGACGTGCGGCACTGTACCCAAATAAACTTGACGTCCTTTTTTTCCCACAAACAGAGCTTTCATTTGGTGGTATTTGATCACCTGTGCAATTTTTATTTTTTGCGCTATAAACAAAAAAAAGAGCGACAATTTTGAAAAAAATAACAATATTTTTCACATTTTTTTATATGAAATTCTCAAAAAAAAAAAAAGGTAAAAATCAACATTTTTTAACATTTTAGGCCAATTTGTTTTCTGCTACGTATTTTTGGTAAAAAAAAAAAACTGCAGTAAGCGTATTTTGATTGGTTTGCGCAAAAGTTATTACATTTACTAACTACGGGAAAGATTTATGTCATTTTTATTGTTTTTTTTTTTAACTAGTAATGGCGGCGATCTGCGATTTTTTTTTGCGGGACTGCGACATTGCGGTGGACAGATTGGACTCCTAACTGACATTTTTGACACTTTTGGGGGTACCAGTGACATTACTACAGTAATCAGTGCTATACATATGCACTGTTACTGTAAAAATGACACTGGCAGGGAAGGGGTTAACTTTATTAGAGATCAAGGGGTTAAGTGTGTCCCTAGGGGCGTGATTCTAACTGTGGGGGGCGTGGCTTGTGATGTAACCACAGAGACATACGATCCTACATAGCAGGATCGTATGATCTCTGCAGTTACATCAGGGAGAATGACAGTTGGTTGTGTTTACATCAGCCGCCTGCCTTTCTCCCTCTCCAGCGGGAGATCGTGAGTGGCCGGCGGGCATCCCAGCGGCGCAGGGATGCCTGTGAACGAGCAGGGGTGGGAGCGCGCGGCCGGCAATGCACGCTCGCCCCCTGCAGGCTCCTGGGCGAGCGACGTCACTTTGCCCAGGAGGGGCTGACTGCCGCAGTAAATAGTCGTGCAGCGGTTGGCAAGTGGTTAATAACATAGTTGCATTGGTAATGGCTACTATGTACATGGATATATAGTGAATAGTTCAATTCCTATATGTACAGGAAGGGGATATTTGGGACTTTGCATGAGGCAATTGACGAGGGAGTCAATCAAGTTGGTTACAATATGTTTGTTACAAAATGACACAAGTAATAACAATAATATACATAAATATAAAACAATTGTAATTCATAATTGTACATACAGTAGCTAAAGGACATTTACAGCAACACACTTTGGCACCCAATAAACCAGTAAGCAGACGATGAATGGTGATATTATATATAATACAGTAATTAATGATGACAAGGTATATAGATGGAATTAAAAACTGTAACTAGAATATAAAACATAGCTGCATCCTGGAAAGCTCCGCGTGCCGCGTGGTAACAGACCACTTCCTCAGGAGCAGAAGCAGCGCTGCATACTAAAACCACAGCATAGGCAACATGCGATAATGCCAGATCCGGGCCACCGGGACTAGTCCCACCCCGGGAACTGCGGTGATGGGATCAGCGCAGGACCCGGGCGCCTAAACAAGGTGTAAAAGCAAAATGCAATCTCCATGGAATATTGGATACACAAAAAAGCGACACCACCAGGTGTCCAAAGGTACTGAGATTGCAAAAACCATCCCTAGTAGAACGTATTAAAACTAGAGATCGACCGACTATCGGCAACACCGATATATCAGGGGCCGATATCCACTTTCCCCCGATATATCGGAATCGGTATGAGGTTACCGATATTGCCGATATTTCGGGAAAGTGCTGTACCGGAGTGATGGCTGCAGCTAGAGGCATCACCCCAGTACCGGCATCCATAGCCGAGGGTCGGCTGACTTGTAATGACAACCGATGTGGCTGAGAAGCCGCTCGGCTGTCATTCCAAGGAGCGGGAAGGGACGCCCTCCCGCCGCCTTCCGCAGCTCGCCCGGGTCTCCTGTCCCACCGGGAGACCCGGGCATCCTACCTGCACCGCCGCTGAAGAGAAGCTCTGACCGGGTGTCCATTTTTTTTAATTCGGCGCAGAGTACCCCCATGACATGACATCATTTCCGGGTACTGGCGGCACCGAATTCAAAAAATGTACAGCATTTAAAACTGGGCGTTTTGAATGCTTTTAAGTGCAGAGGAGGGGTTTGGGGTCTTTTAGACTCCCAGATCCCTCCACAAGGAGTACCTGTAGACATTAAAAAAAAAAATGTAATGTCCAAAAATATCGGCCAATACCGATATCCGATGACCAAAATATCAGTATCGGCGTTAAAAAAATGATATTGGTCGATCACTAATTAAAACAATGTGATATCACGCAAAGTGCAGCATGCTTAAATATATCCCCCCCCCCCCTTATTAACTGATATTGATGCAAAATAAATAAATAAATAAATCATGTAAAAAAATAAATAAATAAATAAGTACTGACCGTAACCTTTGACCCTGACCTTGACCCAAACACTCACCTTGGCACTGGCTTAGCTCAAACCTTGATTTAGGTTATTTATTTATTTTTTTACATAGTTAGCCAGGTTGAAAAGAAAGACACAAGTCCATCCCAGTTCAACCAATAAAAATCCTACAATCCCATATACACAATCCTATACCCCCAGTTGATCCAGAGGAAGGAGAAATACCCCCAGCAAAGCGTGATCCATTTTACTACTTTTGCCAATTTTTTTATTTTATTTTTTTTATTACTATTATTATTTATTTATTTATTGATTTTTTACACACACTTTTTTTTTTCACTGCAAGGAGAGAGAAAGAAAGAAAACACGGGGGGCGGGGCTCACAGTGACTGATCACCATGTTAGCCAATCAGAGGCTACCACAGAGATAAGGTGACTTGGAGTAAACAATCCCAGTCCAGTGGGGACGGCATATTTGCATACAGTCGGCATGAAGGGGGGGTAAGCTGCTTTGAGCGTTTTTTTTTTTTGCCCCTTTAAAATAAATAATGTTCTCCTCCATGTCCCCGCACACCATTGTAGGCTAGGAGCGATTTTCAAACTTCAGCTTCTAGGAGCAGAAAAAAAAAAACAATTTTTTTTCAGTTTTTGGGAACAATTTGCCAGCAGAAAAAAAAAAGCTGACAGCTCCTAGAAGTTCCTAAACGCTGCGGCACCGGCTTCCAGCATTCTTTTATTTCTTATTCAGCAGCCCGCCGGAGTCCTTAACAACCAAACCGCTGTTCTGTCAGTGATGAACACAGGGATCCTCCTATTTAGGAACAGAGGTCTCTATGTTGATTCCATAAGCCCCCCCCCCCCCACAGTTAGAAAACACCCCCTAGGGACACATTCAACCCTTTGATCACCCCTGGTGTTAACCCCTTCCCTGCCAGTGTCATTAGTACAGTTACAGTTCATATGTATAGCACTGATTACTGTAGTAATGTCACTGGTCCCCCCAAAAGTGTCAAAAATATCAGTCAGGGGTCCGATCTGTCCGCCGCAATGTCGCAGTCCCACAAAAAATCGCAGATCGCCGCCATTACTAGTAAATAATAAATAAATAAATAAAAATGACATAAATCTTTCCCGTAGTTTGTAGATGCGATAACTTTTGCGCAAACCAATCAAAATACGCTTATTGGGATTTTTTTTTACCAAAAATATGTAGCAGAATATAAATTGGCCTAAAATTAGGAAAAAAATTAGATTTAATTTTTTTTTTTATTGGGAATGTTTTATAGCAGAAAGCAAAAAATATTGTTTTTTATTTTTCAGAATTGTCGCTCTTTTTTTGTTTATAGCGCAAAAAATAAAAATCGCAGAGGTGAGCAAATATCACCAAAAGAAAGATCTGTGATAAAAAAAAGGACATCATATATATATATATATATTTGGGTACAGCGTCGCACGACTGCACAATTGTCCGTTAAAGTAACGCAGTGCCGAATCGGAATTTTTTTTTTAAAGTTTTCCATTCGACCGATTCAAAATGTATCAATTTGAACGTTTTGAATCGAAAAAATTGGTAGGTTCAAAGAAAATGTAAAAAAAAAAAAGACAAAAAATGAATTCCAAATACAAATCCCGACTACCAATCGAACGAAAAAAATATCTAGATTAACCACTTACAGACCGCCCACCCGCCTGCCGCAGTTTTATGTCGGTACTTTGACATAAAATACCGGGGTTATGGCAGCAGATAGCAGATAGCTGCCATAACCCCAGTATTTTCTTACAGGGTGGGCGGTCCTCTTTCTCATAAAAGTGGTCCCAGTGGTGGATTTGCTGCGGGATCACCCCCCCCCCCTCCCGCCGCTTCCCAGTCGGGGAAAACGATCCGGTCCTTTCCCCTCCTAGGCAGGAAGTAGAGTGAGGGCAAGCTGGTCCCCCACTCCACTCTATGGCCGAGTCCCTTCCTCCCAACGGCCTTAAAGGGCCCATTTTTTTTCATGATTAAAAAATGACTTTTTTATTTTTTTTTGCTTTTTAGTGTAGATGGGAGATGTGAGGTGTTTTTGACCCCAGATCTCACATTAAAGAGGACCTCTCCTGCTTATTTCTATTACAAGGGATGTTTACATTTCTTGTAATAGGTATAAAAATTATAAAAATAAAATAAAAAATGTAAAGGGACAATGTAAAAATAAAAAATAAAAGGTAAAATAAATAAGAAAAAAAAAAATTTACTGGGCCCCGTCCCCGTTAGCTTGCGCACATATGCAAGTCGCGCCCACATATGTAAACGGTGTTCAAATCACACATGCAAGATATTGCAGCGATCGTTAGAGTGAGAGCAATAATTCTATCCCTAGACCTCCTTTGTAACTCTAAACTGGTAACCTGTAGACATTTTTAAAATGTCGCCTATGGGGATTTTTAAGTACCAATGTTTGTCGCCATCCCACGAGCGTGCGCAGTTTTGAAGCATGACTTGTTGGGTATCTATTTACTCAGCGTAACATTATCTTTCACGTTATAGAAAAAAATTGGGGGGGGCGTGGCCGGAAGCCGGGCGAGACGGACGCTTCTGAGGATAGCTCCGTTCTGAAAAATAAATCCTTCACCATCCTCCTCAATCTGCCCCTAAAAGGGTCCACAAACACCTCCAAGAGACCCATCGGAGCCCCCAGAACCGATCCCACACACTATTGGGGAGAATCTACCCAAATCCGAGGATCGGCGGTTTGAGGCCTAACAACCGCAAAAGCCATGGCCTTTCCTACAACGGAGCCCGACCGCGCAATCGGTGACCCGGTAAGGCCTACCTTCATCCGGGACATCCATCCTTCTCCCGGGTGCCCCCACGCTCATTTACTGACCTCCTGCCCACACAGAAAAGACCCCAATACCGGCCAAAACGATCCGAAGCAGGAGAGAGCTCCGCCGGTCTGTCATCATAATCTGCAGCCATCCTCAGATTAAGCTGCTTATTGGGGCTCTTCACCTACCCATCGTGCCTCCCGCAACTTGGAGGAAAGTTTTAAGCCCAGAATTGTTACTATCCTAGACGCATGCGCGGAACTCGCCGAGTCAGACATGTCTGACTGAAAAAAAAGAGAAAAAAGATGCGATCCCTGATACCTAAACTTAGTTGGTGTAGCCAGCGTCCCAGAGAAACGTATTAAAACATTTTGATGCCTCAGGTCAAAGGAAATGGGACTTTTACGGGCTTAATAAAAATTATTATATTTATTGGAGATTATTATGTAGATAAATTTGCTGTTAAGCAAAAAATATAAATACAAACAAAATAATATAATACCAATGGTGCAAATGGGTTATAGACCCATGTGAGAAGGTGAGAATGGAACGAAAGGTGACAAGGTGAAAATGGTGACTTTTTTGAAACTCTGTCTGTGGGGCTCAGAATTGTGAGCTTGTTGAGAGAGAGTGTCTTGTCAGACTTCCGACGCGTTTCGGCGTATATTGCCTTTATCAAGGAAGCGGAGACAGTTCACCATGTCTGAAAAATGTAATAATTGTATATTGAAGTGTATGGTATAACACTATTTGAGAAAATAGTGAAAAAATATATATAGTAAACACATACATGTGACTAAGGTGGTCAGGTCCCGGGTTGTACTATTCCCATTGCTCTTCCAAAACTATTCTCACGGGATTTCAGTGGAGTAGCTGTCTGTAATGATATGATTTGGGTGATGGTAATGTTGCCAGTTTGATATGGTTAAGATAGGAGATATATAGGAAATATATGTTGAGCAGACTTACATAGCATAGGGATCACATGGAGGAGATCCTTCTGGTTGGCCTAAAGGTATAACATATTGGATCAATATTTTGAAAATATATTTTTTTATTTTTTATTAAAAATTTCAATAGCTTTATCCTGAGAGCACTGTAAAAAATGGTGCTGGTCACTTACAGTTGAAGAACTTGATTGTGATCCAAATTTGTTAATTAGAAGGCCTGTGGAGAATGCTTTTCATTGAGCCTGCATGGTAGAGGAATGTGGTTTGTGACGGTACAAATATGGTTGTTTTAAATGGTATTGGTGTGAAAACATATTGAAACTTACATATAAGGGAGTTCCAGGTTCAGAGCAGCAGGGGGAGCCCTGGTCATGGATCCTGTTAGTTCCCTGGTGAAAGAATATTTGTGCTGATCAGCCTTGTAGAAAGGCATTTGGTGCACTTGTGACTAAAGTACATCCAACAATGCAAAAATAAAGCATTGATTGGATGAAAACTTACGATTTGTAAGGCTGGATTGAAGTGGTATGGGTCCAGAAGAGCATGTCCTAGGGCGTCCGCGTTGTCCCTCGGTTGGAGGGAAGTGGCGCCCTGTTGGAAATCCCCGGCTATATATAGCCCACCGCGCATGCGCAATGGCGCAGGCGTGCGTCATGACGCCGATCATGGGACCGGGTCAGAGCGAGGAAGTAATGCGCGCGCCGGTGAAGGCCTTTAACCGAGCCAACAAATTGGACAGACATGAGATTCTTTATAAACAGACTAAAAAGGACACAAAAACAGATGCACCTCCCACGAGAATCATCATGCGTTTCTCAAATGAACATAAAAAAATAAGAAACGTAATACAGAAGAATTGGTCCATTCTTACCGAGGACCCCACACTTAAAGAATTGGTACCTGCTCACGCCCTCATCACTTACAGAAAATCACGTTCTGTTCATCAAACTCTAGTAAGAAGCGAAATGAAATCCCAAAGAGACCCATGCAAAACCGTGGGAATCTTTCCATGCGGTTCTTGCGCTCAATGCGCAGTGATACGCAAATCCACACGCTTACTTCTTCCCAATGGTGAAACTTTCATCCCCCGCCATTTTGCTAACTGCAAAACTAAAGGTGTAGTATATATTATGAATTGTGAATGTGGATCATTTTATATCGGGAAAACTCGCCAAGAATTTGGACTAAGAGTAAATAAACACATTCAAAGCATGACCATGGGCAATTTCCATCTCCCATTAGGTCGCCATATAACTCATCATCACAAATATAAAATGCCAAAAGTCACTTTTTCTGCTCTAGATCGCATCCATATACCAGCCAGAGGAGGGGACTGGAACAAGTCCCTCCTACAAAAAGAGATGCGCTGGATAAAAAAACTTAACGCCATAACACCCCCTGGATTAAACGAAAATGAGAGTTACCGTCCCTTCCTAGAAGGTTTCTGCTCAGGAAAAACAGACTGATGATTTATACCATCTGGAATCTATTGCCCATCAACAATGACTAAAAACACCTCTCAGATCTACCCCATAAACTATACATCTGACAACTTTCCCTAATTCATTTTCCCCCCCCCCCCTTCCCCTTATCTACATTTTATTTTTATTTATTTTTTATATTTTTTATCGCAGGTATGACATGTGTGCCCTCATTTGGTACCACCGATCGATGCCCATCGATCACCCCACTTAAATGGACAGCCCCCCTCTCCCTCTCCTTGTAATTATCATTGCTGTTTAATATAATGTTCAATGCATAATTATCTCCCTTATTTACTATACACTTTTAATGTTTGTACCATTTATGTATATTGCAATCTGTGACCAGGATAGGTCTAATTGCCCGGGACTGTCGTATTCCCCTCTTGCCTTCCCAAATCCACCCGGCACGGGGAGCCCCAGAGCACCCTTCTCTGGGGACAGACAAAGACTTTGGGGATTACCATCCCCCGAGATCTAAGTCTCATCTTCGTGTCGGCGGCTACGGAACATCCTGCATTATGCCCATCACGTCACAGGTAGGGTGCGCGCGCAGTCCATCGGCGCGCGCATCACCGCCTTTACGCAGACCTGGGATTGGATCGGTCCGGAGATGTGCGCGCGACTTCACCGGCGCGCGCATTACTTCCTCGCTCTGACCCGGTCCCATGATCGGCGTCATGACGCACGCCTGCGCCATTGCGCATGCGCGGTGGGCTATATATAGCCGGGGATTTCCAACAGGGCGCCACTTCCCTCCAACCGAGGGACAACGCGGACGCCCTAGGACATGCTCTTCTGGACCCATACCACTTCAATCCAGCCTTACAAATCGTAAGTTTTCATCCAATCAATGCTTTATTTTTGCATTGTTGGATGTACTTTAGTCACAAGTGCACCAAATGCCTTTCTACAAGGCTGATCAGCACAAATATTCTTTCACCAGGGAACTAACAGGATCCATGACCAGGGCTCCCCCTGCTGCTCTGAACCTGGAACTCCCTTATATGTAAGTTTCAATATGTTTTCACACCAATACCATTTAAAACAACCATATTTGTACCGTCACAAACCACATTCCTCTACCATGCAGGCTCAATGAAAAGCATTCTCCACAGGCCTTCTAATTAACAAATTTGGATCACAATCAAGTTCTTCAACTGTAAGTGACCAGCACCATTTTTTACAGTGCTCTCAGGATAAAGCTATTGAAATTTTTAATAAAAAATAAAAAAATATATTTTCAAAATATTGATCCAATATGCTATACCTTTAGGCCAACCAGAAGGATCTCCTCCATGTGATCCCTATGCTATGTAAGTCTGCTCAACATATATTTCCTATATATCTCCTATCTTAACCATATCAAACTGGCAACATTACCATCACCCAAATCATATCATTACAGACAGCTACTCCACTGAAATCCCGTGAGAATAGTTTTGGAAGAGCAATGGGAATAGTACAACCCGGGACCTGACCGCCTTAGTCACATGTATGTGTTTACTATATATATTTTTTCACTATTTTCTCAAATAGTGTTATACCATACACTTCAATATACAATTATTACATTTTTCAGACATGGTGAACTGTCTCCGCTTCCTTGATAAAGGCAATATACGCCGAAACGCGTCGGAAGTCTGACAAGACACTCTCTCTCAACAAGCTCACAATTCTGAGCCCCACAGACAGAGTTTCAAAAAAGTCACCATTTTCACCTTGTCACCTTTCGTTCCATTCTCACCTTCTCACATGGGTCTATAACCCATTTGCACCATTGGTATTATATTATTTTGTTTGTATTTATATTTTTTGCTTAACAGCAAATTTATCTACATAATAATCTCC
This sequence comes from Pelophylax lessonae, assembly GCF_965119305.1. Classification (NCBI taxonomy): domain Eukaryota; kingdom Metazoa; phylum Chordata; class Amphibia; order Anura; family Ranidae; genus Pelophylax; species Pelophylax lessonae. The sequence goes on along the minus strand of NC_138771.1, from coordinate 5,204,629 downwards.
AATAAATATAATAATTTTTATTAAGCCCGTAAAAGTCCCATTTCCTTTGACCTGAGGCATCAAAATGTTTTAAGACATGTCTGACTGAGCTCCGCTCCGAACGGTGACAGCCCGCCACTCTCCACGGTGACCAGCCGCATCTCCGACATACCGATCACACCCCGCTGACTCCCGCAACCCCCTCCACCCCGCCATGGTCTCGGGAGGCGCCAAAGCAAAGATCAAGAGCTGCAATATCCGTGATGTCCTGGTCAGGGCATCATCCAAGATGGCGCCGCCGCTCGTCTCCCACGCCAGCCCCAGCACACCCAGGACCCCCAGGAACAATTTACCTCACCCTGATGAAGGGGAGTCTGACTCCGACTACCCACTCACCCAGGGGGCTACTGCAGCTTACGGCTCCTCACCTGCTGAGATGCTGCAGAAATTTGAGCGCATCCTCCATAAGGCCCTGAAAACCACCTCAGACCAAATTACTGACAGGCTTACTAAGGAAATTAGAGAAGTGGGCCAACGTACTGCTGATCTAGAACTCAGGGCTGACGAGCTTGAAATCAGTGTCTCTCACCACTCGGATGAGCTAGAGGCCCTCAGGGAGGAAAACCAACTCTTGCAGGACCACTTAGAGGACCAGGAGAACAGAGCCAGACGCTCTAATATCAGGATTAGGGGGATCCCTGAAACTGTGATGGACTTGCAATCCACGGTAACAGCTCTCTTTCAGGAACTCTCCCCATCCATCCCTATTGAGCGCCTGGAAATGGACCGCATACACCGGGCTTTAGCCCCCCGTAAATCTGAGGGACCTCCCAGGGATATCATAGCCAAGCTCCATTTTTACAAAACTAAGGAACAACTCCTTCAAGCTGCAAGGCAAAAAGATACCCTACATTTCCAGGGCTATACGTACCAGCTCTTTACTGATCTGTGCAAGGCTACCATTACCAAACGTAGGGCATTCAAACCTCTTTTACAAGTTCTCCAACAGCACCATATCATTTACTCCTGGGGCTTCCCCTTTTCTCTGCGCTTCACCTACCAGGGCCGCAAGCACACTTGCAAGACCACTGATGACCTCCAGCAGCTCCACCAGGACTTGCACCTGATTTCAGCCCCTGTGACACCCGCAGCTCCACAACAGCGCAGGCGCTCTGCCTCACGCTCCCCCCTGAACCTACCGCCACTACGCCAACTACCCCTAAGCGGAGCCGGCACATCTCCCCCTTGCCTGCATTTATGGACTCGATGGACTGAGAGCCCCATCTACACATGTCCCTGCTTGTATTCGCACCACCTGCTTTGAGTGACTCCCGTCAATCTGTTCCTCATATGCTGACTTTAAAATTTATTTATTTTTGTTCCCTCCCCCCTTTATTTCTTTGTCCCCTAAACTGATTTAGTTTACTAGGCCAGCCCCATGGGCTTCCATCAGCAGACCCTGGATCTCTCACCTGGCAAATCCAAGTCACGGATCGCCATCTCATCTCCACGCTTGACCATCCTAGCAACAACTGCACAGATTGGACGGTACTCACAGTAACTCTATTCCTGCCGGGAACTTCTTTTCCTCCTCTACCCAAAGAGTCCCCCCTGCTGGGGACACTGAAGGACCCTATCTCCCTTCCCCCCCCCCTTTTTTTTTTTTTTTTTTTTTTTTTTAGTATTATTTAATTTTTTGAGATTCTTGCTAATTAATGCTTTTGGGTTTTTTTTATGTCCTTTAACATTGTGCTTGTACCTACGGGTTACGCTACACCCTAACATGGTTGCTTCTCCTTTTGTAACCTATTGCCTCTCCTGGTCACCAACTTGGACTTTATCACCATATCTCACCCACGGGCGGATCTGTCACCCGTCGGCTGACACTGCTGCCTCCACCCACCTCCGGAACCCTCCCTTGGGAGACTTCCAGTGGTGGCACTCCTCCCTCAGCGTAGGTGGTCACCCACTGCGTTGACGGACGATGTTCTTGGTTTTTTGTTTTTTGTTTGTTGAAATTTTACCTGAGCTGATACGTCTGCTGCTCCCAGTGTCTCTCCTTTCCTCCCCTTTTCTTCCTCGTCTGAGCCTTTTCTCTGCCTCTCCTTCCTCCCCCCCTCTCCCCTCCTCCTCGCCGGGGGGCTCCGGTTGTTATAATTTGGTTCCTTATACTAGGCTCCCAGCCCACACCTGTGCAATGGCCTCTTTGAATGTATTGACCCTCAATGTGCAGGGTCTCAACTCTCCACAAAAGAGGCGCAAGGCCTTTCGCTCATTGGCCTCCCTTGATGTGCATGTAGCTTGCCACCAGGAGACACACTTTTCAACTTTGCATACTCCCAAATACCTAACTTCCTCTTATCCCCAATTTTTTACAGCGTCAGCCTCAGTTAAGAAGAGGGGGGTTTTGATAGCTTTCCACAGAACGGCACCGTTCACACTTCATTCATCCATTGCAGACCCTGAAGGTAGGTACCTTATACTCATTGGCACCTTATTAGACATGGAGGTAACCTTAGCTTCCTACTATGCACCTAACGCAAACCCCCAGGCCTTTCTCTCCCACTTTCTCCGAATCACTGAAGAACACAAAAAAGGCACAGTTATCCTCTGTGGAGATTCCAATCAGGTCTTATATCCTTTTCTGGACAAATCCCCAGCCGCTCCCTTGCAGTCCACAAGTAGACTCACCTTCCGGCAGCTACTCCACGCTCACTCTCTAATCGACACGTGGCGCGAACATAACCCGTCGAAATGGCAGTATACTTTTTATTCCAACCCGCACAAGACATCCTCACGTATTGATCATATTCTCACCTCCATAGCGACTTCACCCTCACTCTTGGCTTCCTCGATCCTTCCAATCCCATGGTCGGATCATGACGCAGTAGTTTCCACCTTCGACTCCCTGATACCCAAGCAGCGTTCTTTCACCTGGTCGTTGAACGACACCCTCCTAACCCACCCTTCCCACAGACTGGAGATAGCTGGAGCGCTTAAACACTATATTGCCCACAATGACACAACTGACGTCACGCCATTTACACTATGGGAAACGCACAAGTCAGTCATCCGCGGTGCCCTCATTAGTCTGGCCTCTCGTCGCAAAAAGGAACGCCGACACCTCTACCACACCCCAGCCTACACCAGTGCCCACCTCCAGTACCAAACACAACCCACCCCGGACAACAAACTTGCCCTGGACAAGGCCGCGTTGGAGCTGGATCTCTTCCTCACTGCGACGGTCTCATCACAGGTTTTACATTAAAGCCAATAAACCTGATACATTTTTGGCTCTGTCCCTTCGTAATGCCAATGTCATCCGAAAACCTATACGCCTTAAAACCTCCCCCACAACCCACACTAGCAATCCGGTCAAGATCTTAGAGACATTTGGTCACCACCTGTCCAAGCTCTACTCTCCTCCTCAACCCTCCCCCGACGCGCAGACTTCTGACTTCCTCTCAGACCTCGACTTGCCCACCTTATCAGTTTCGCAACGTGAAGCTCTAGACTCACCCATCTCGGACCTCGAAATTCGTAATGCAATCAAAACTCTTAAACTCAATAAACGACCGGGTCCGGATGGGTTTACAGCCTCTTACTACAAACATTTCTCGGACCTCCTGACTCCTATGCTGACCAAGGCTTACAATTCCGTACTCGGGGGCCATTCCTTTGGTCCTGATTCCCTCACCGCTGCCATCTCGATGATCCCTAAACCACAGACTGATGACACTTCCTGGGCTAATTACCGCCCGATATCCCTCCTTAATATTGACATTAAGATCATGGCCAAAATCCTAGCGGCCCGCCTAAACCCGATAGTGGGATCTTTAGTGCACAGGGACCAAACAGGTTTTATCCCCTGCCGTCAGGCTGGTGACAATGTGCGCAGAGCGATACACCTAGCTTACCTGGCCCGCCAACGTAAAGTCCCTACGTGCTTCGTCTCCCTTGACATTAGAAAAGCTTTCGACACCCTATCTTGGTCGTACCTGCACACTGTGCTCCGCACGTGGGGTTTCGGGCCCCACTTCTTAGCCTGGATCTCCTCACTTTATTCTTCGCCATCAGCCTTTGTTCGATATGCGGGATTTAGATCTCCCACATTCCCTATAGGCTGTGGCACCAGACAAGGGTGTCCTCTTTCCCCTCTCCTCTTCGCCCTCGCTATCGAACCTCTGGCCCAGAAAATTTGTGCTAGTCCTGATATTAAAGGCTTGGAAATAGGAGGACATCACCACAAATTGTGCTTATTTGCAGATGATATCCTCCTGTTTCTCACATCCCCGCTAACCTCCACCCCCAATCTCCTTGTTCTCCTACAACGATTTGCTGCATTATCTGGACTTGTTGTCAACCCCCGAAAGTCGAAGGCTCTTAACATCTCCTTGCCCCCCCCACTCCTTCAGCAACTGCAGTCTGTACTCCCCTTTACCTGGGCTACTCATCACATTCCCTACCTGGGAATTAAGCTCACGGCGGATCCGTCAGAACTTTTCACGGCCAACTATCCTCCCATGTTGCGTCACCTCACTAAACTCATGAAAACTTGGGCTCCTTTACCTGTAGCCTGGTTAGGCCGGATCACCGTAGCTAAAATGGCCTTGTTGCCTAAAATACTGTACATGTTCAGGGTTTTGCCTGTACCTGTCCCCTCTTATTACCTTCGGCAACTCCAGTGCCGAACCTTCTCTTTCATCTGGGGCAAATCCAGGCCCAGGATCCCCCGTAGGGTCCTCTACCTTCACAAGCTACAGGGAGGATTGGGTGTTCCCCAATTTGCCAAATATTACCAGGCGGCTCAGTTGGCACAGCTGCCCAAGTGGCACGCCACCCAAGAAATCCCCCTTTGGGTGTCCCTTGAAGCAGTGGAATGTGATCCCCTTTCTGTAGCTAATCTGTTGTGGCTGGCACCCTCAGACCGTCGTTCGCTAACTAACCCGATCTTGTGCCATTCTCTTCGTCTCTGGAACACACTGAAATTCAAATACAAACTCCAGTCACCTCACAACCCTCTATTGTCATTTTTACATAACCCTTCTTTTCCCCCAGCTTGGGACTCTCCATCTTCGTTCCACAGATGGGCTTCTGCTGGCCTCGTTAGGGCACACTCCTTAATCTTGTTTAATGCCTTCAAGACTTTCCAAACACTAAAAGACGCACATAGGCTCCCAAGCTCTGAAATCCTCCACTATCTACAGATTAAACACTTCCTAACTCCGTGCATTCGAACCGACACTTCCTTGCCCACCCTGACCTCCTTCGAACACGTTTGCCTTCACGACCCACATACCCGTGGCCTGATCTCCATGCTCTATTCCAGACTCTCAGACCCCCCGAGTCGAACCCCCCCCCCGTACACTGCTAAATGGGAACATGATTTGGGGCTTACGCTTGACCCCGCAGACTGGTCACAAATTTGGCAGACGACGAAGGCTGCCTCGCAAAATGTAGTGGCGTCCGAGACGAATTACAAGGTTCTAATGCGCTGGTACCTTGTGCCAGCGCGCATTGCTAAGTTCTTACCCACGTACCCCTCCGCATGTTTCCGGGGTTGCTCAGCTGTAGGCACGCACATGCACATCTGGTGGACTTGCCCTACAGTTCAAAAGTTTTGGCAAGCGGTCTTTCGAATCCTCTCCACCCTCATGGAAGTACCCATCTCCCCGGATCCCTCACTGGCCCTGTTGAACCTGAAACCAGACAATGTTTCTAAATTTCGACATAAGTTATTCCTGCAGGTCACCACAGCGGCCAAACAAACTATAGCGAAAGCTTGGAAGACGTCCCGTTTGCCTTTGCCAGAACTCAAACATAGAGTCACCAACGCGATGATCCATGCAAAAATAGAAGCGATCTTAACTGACAAGGTGGAGAAGTTTGATAAACTTTGGCACCCCTGGGTGACCCATTCTCCTCCCCCCCAACTTTGACGAAGCCTTGCTGCTTCCTTAATCGGCTTCCAAGCTTTGCATAGCTCACACCGCTTATTTCTGGTGTCCCCCCCCGGTGACCTGTCTTACCCCCCCCCGCCCCTCCCTCTCTCTCTCCCACCCACCCCTCTCTCACCCTCCTCTTTACTTCCCTGTTCTGTTCCCCTCCTCCCCCCTCTCTTTTTTCCATTACTGCTATCTATTGACCCCCTCTTCTTTTTCTTTTCTCTTTTTCGTTTTCTTTTTTGACAACGTATTTGTCTGGTTCAACTACTATTGTTCAACCACTGGTCATGTGGTAACGGAGAGCTATGTTTCCCCCTGTTTGCTAATCGTAACCTCATGCTCCAGCTGTCTTGGTCCCTGCCCAGGACAGCCCTATTTGTCCCATGCTTCCCTCCTCCGGGATCTGATTACCCTCTTGCAGTTGCCTCATCACTTGGTGAGTACTTGTTGGCCGCGCCTCTCTTCCTGGGCTCAGCTTGTTCCCTTTACGGGGTGCCTAGGGGATGGGTTCCTTTTACCTTTCTCCATCCCGAGATCCCCCATTGGTTCATAGCCTTTGTTGTCACTTACTGAGGTTTTCCTGAGGTTACGACTGTTTGTTACTTTATTGTTTGCTCTCTGTACCCTATGGGTTATTAGTTGTATCTCTGTAATTCTCCAGTGCATGTTAAACGTTGTACTACATTTGTTAACTCCAATAAAATCTTTGAAACAGAAAAAAATTGGACTAACTTTACTGTTTTCTTATTTTTTAATTAAAAATGTATTAAAGAAAAGACCGCTGAGCAAATACAGTGTGACATAAAGTTTTGCATTTATCTCCATTTTATTCTCTAGGGGCTCTGCTAAAATATATATATATATATATATATATATATATATATACATATACTGTATATATATAATGTTTGGGGGATCTAAGTAATTTTCTAGCAAAAAGATTTTAAAATGTAAACAACAGGTGTCAGAAATAGGTGTGGTCCTTAAATGGTTAACGAATCTAAACGAAACTAAATTAAACAATTTTTTTCATCATGCACATGTCTAATGAGGCACTTTAATTTTTTTTTTTCGTATATATTTTACTTTTTATTTTGTTATTTTTACACTGTCCCTTTCATTTTTTTTTTTAATCACTTTTATTCCGAATTCAAGGAATGTAAACATCCCCTTGTAATAGAAATAAGGATGACAGGTCCTCTTTATGGAGATATCTGGGGGTAAAAAAAGACCCCAAATCTCTAATTTATGGTTAAAAGCAAAAAAAAAAAAAAAAAAAAAGTGTGATTTTGACTTTAAGGAGAAAAAAAAATCCCATTAACGAATCTAAACGAAACTAAATGAAACTAAATGAAACACATTTTTTCGTCATGCTTATGTCTAATGGGGTGCTTCCAAAAATAAGGATGACAGGTCCTCTTCATATCTGAGGTAGAAAAAGACCAAAAAAAAGCAACAAAAAAAAAAAAGAAAAAAAAGTGTGATTTTGACTTTAAGAAGAAAAGAAAAATCCTTTAACGAATTTAAACTAAACTAAACTAAACATGTTTTTTTCGTCATGCTCATGTCTAATGGGGTGCTTAAAAAAAAAAAAAATGTTTTTCCTATATATTTTACTTTTTAGTTTTCTATTTTTAACACTGTCACTTTCATTTTTTTTTTTTTTATTAATCATTTTTATTTCTAAAACAATTTTTTTTTATTCTTATATATTTTATTTTTTTATTTTATTTTTTTTCCACTGTCCCTTTCATTTTTTTAAATCACTTTTATTTCTAATATAAGGAATGTAAACATCCCTGGTAATATAGTGGATGACAAAACTAAAACTAAAACTAAACTAAACTAAACATGTTTTTTTTGTCATGCTCATGTCTAATGGGGTGCTTCAAAAAAAATGTTTTTCCTATATATCTTAATTTTTATTTTTCTATTTTTACACTGTCCCTTTCATTTTTTTTTTTTTATTGATCACTTTTATTCCTAATACAATTTTTTTTTATTCTTATATATTTTATTTTTTTATTTATTTTTTTTACACTGTCCCTTTCATTTTTTTTTTATTAATCACTTTTATTCCTAATACAATTTTTTTTTATTCTTATATATTTTATTTTTTTTTATTTTATTTTTGTTACACTGTCCCTTTCATTTTTTTTTTTATTAATCACTTTTATTCCTAATACAATTTTTTTTTTTTTATTCTTATATATTTAACTTTTTTATTTTTACACTGTCCCTTTCATTTTTTTTTTTTTAATCAATTTTATTCCTAATTCAAGGAATGTAAACATCCCCCCTGTAATATAAATAAGGATGACAGGTCCTCTTTATGGAGAGATCTGGGGTAAAAGAAGACCCCAAATCTCTCATTTACCGTTAAAAGCAAAAAAAAAAAAAAAAAAAAAGCGTGATTTTGACTTTAGGAAAAAAAAAATCCCAATAAGCCCGAGAGGTGGAAGTGACATCAGAGGTCACTCCAGTCCTCCAAGGGCATAGAGCTGAGTGGGGGCTATCTTGCCCTTACTTGGCTTCCTGCCCAGGTATCACAGGGATGGAATCAGCTCCGGTAAGCTGGGAGATGACTGGGAAGCGAGGGAAGGAGAGGGGGGCACCTCTCCCAATGCCTATAAAAATGGTCTCATTGGCGAATCCGCCACTGGGACCACTTTTATCTGAAAGCCGGCTGCCTGACTGAAGAAAAGATACCGGAGTAACGGCAGCTAGTTGCTGCCGTAACCTCGTTATTTAACATCAAAGTAATGACGTAGATTTACAGTTAGGCGATCGGCAAGGGGTTAGGGTAAAACATGTCTTGCCTTTGCCTTTGCAAGCACTTGAATACGTTTTTAAATCTTCATAAATGTTCACATTAAATTCAATAGAGAAAATGGTTTCACCTGCAAAGTCCTGGCTTTGTGCCACCTTGCCGTATGTAGATGCCGGTGAAGGCGCGTGGATGCCACTTTGTAGTTACAATCGTTGTTTTGTTTCATTCCTCTGAATAATGGAAGTGAATATTAAGTCAGTGAATAACTAATAATGCGTCCTCTCCGAGGGACAGATGAGACCCTCTTCTTGGCTTTAGTCAGGCAGAGGCTTCCGGATGGACTCGTTTTATTTTCTGGAAAGCACGAGGCAGATTTGGTGGCTCAGATCCAGAAGTTGTTTTTGTGAGGACTTCAAAATCTCCGGCGTGGGAGGCAGGCTATGGAGTTCATTTCTCTCCAAACGGACAACAGCGTGTGCTGAAAACATGAAAAATAATAAATGTACGGCTTGTTTACCAAAGCAGAACTCCGAGCCGGAGATAAGAGATTTGTCTGATGGCCGGTGTTCACCGGGACCGAGCTGGAGATCAGAATGAGGTTCTTCTAATGGCCAGTCTTCACCGGGACCAAGATGTATATGAGAATGAGATTTGTCTAATGGCTGGTGTTCACCGGCACCGAGCTGGAGATCAGAATGAGATTTGTTTGATGGCCTGGGTTCACCGGGACTGAGCTAGAGATCAGAATGAGATTTGTCTAATGGTCCATGTTCACCGGCACTGAGCTAGACATGAGAACGAGAGTTGTCTAATGGCTGGTGTTCACCAGTTCTGAGCTTGAGATCAGAATAAGCTTCTTCTAATGGCCGGTGTTCACCAGGACTGAGCTGGAGATCAGAATAAGCTTCTTCTAATGGCCAGTGTTCACCAGGACCGAGCTGGAGATCAGAATGAGATTTGTTTGATGGCCTGGGTTAACCGGGACTGAGCTAGAGATCAGAATGAGGTACTTCTAATGGCCGGTGTTCACCAGGACCGAGCTGGAGATCAAAATGAGATTTGTTTGATGGTCTGGGTTAACCAGGACTGAGCTAGAGATCAGAATGAGGTACTTCTAATGGTTGGTGTTCACCAGGACCGAGATGGAGATGAGAACGAGATTTGTCTGATGTCTGGTGTTCACCAGGACCAAGCTGAAGATCAGTATGAGATTTGTCTGATGGCCTGGGTTAACTGGGACTGAGCTGGAGATCAGAATGAGGTTCTTCTAATGGCCTGGGTTCACCGGGACCAAGATGCATATGAGAATGAGCTTTGTCTAATGGCTGGTGTTCACCAGGACCGAACTGGAGATCAGAATGAGATTTGTTTGTTGACATGGGTTCACTGGGACTGAGCTAGAGATCAGAATGAGATTTGTCTAATGGTCCATGTTCACCGGCACCGAGCTAGACATGAGACCGAGATTTGTCTAATGGCTGGTGTTCACAATTTCTGAGCTGGAGATCAGAATAAGCTTCTTCTAATGGCCGGTGTTCCCCAGGACCGAGCTGGAAATCAGAATGAGATTTGTTTGATGGCCTGGGTTAACTGGGACTGACCTAGAGATCAGAATAAGGTACTTCTAATGGTTGGTGTTCACCACGACCGAGATGGAGATGAGAACGAAATTTGTCTGATGTCTGGTATTCACCAGGACCAAGCTGGAGATCAGAATGAGATTTGTTTGATGGCCTGGGTTAACCAGGACTGAGCTGGAGATCAGAATGAGGTTCTTCTAATGGTCAGTGTTCAACCGGACCAAGATGTACAGTACATGAGAACGAGATTTGTCCAATGGCTGGTGTTCACCAGGACTGAGCTGGAGATCAGAATAAGGCTCTTCTAATGGCCGGTGTTCACGGGGACCGAGATGTATATGAGAATGAGATTTGTCTAATGGATCAATAAATGGAGGAAACAAATGGCCCCCAAAGAGTTCCCTACACAAGGAGGATGTAGTAGCATGTCGTAGTAATAAATCTCACAAGGCCAAACATTGCCCCCATCATGTGTAGCTGATCTCTATAGGATGCTATTATTTTACTTGTGTAGCTTTGGCATAGGGCACCATGTCTTCCATCTGATTGGTGATCAATTGCTGCCCCTAGAGATTAACTGCTAGTGATTTTAGTACCATGACTGAGCTACTAAACATCAACTTTATAGCTCCCACCCCATGTGGTGATTGCCAGCTGGTCAATAAATCTCTGAGTAGTAATTCAAGAAAAATTCCAGGTATAGATATAAAGGGGGCTTCCAGATTCCGATAAGCCCCGCATTTGCAGACCCCGACAACTACAGCCCAGGGTTGTCAGGAAGAGGCCCTTGTCCCCATCAACATGGGGACAAGGTGCTTTGGGGCGGGGGGCGCAGAGCCACTCCTGCCCCAAAGCACCCACCCCCCATGATGAGGGTATGTAGCCCCCCCTTTCCTGACCTGCCAGACTGCATGCACGGATAAGGGTCTGGTATGGACTTGGGGGGGGCCCTACACCGTTGTAAACACAGAAGACCATCTTTTTTCTCAGGAATCAGCACAGAGCTCCTGTGTTCCTCCTATTTAGGAACACAGGTCTCTGTGTTGATTCCACAAGCCCACCCCCTCACAGTTAGAAAACACCCCCTAGGCATACATTTAACCCTCTGATCGCCCCTGAGTTAACCCCTCCCCTGCCAGTGTCATTATTACAGCAACAGTGCATATTTTTAGCACTGATTACTGTAGTAATGTCACTGGTCCCCCCAAAAAAGTGTCAAAAATGTCAGTCAGGGGTCCGATCCGTCCGCCGCAATGTCGCAGTCCCACTAAAAATCATAGATTGCCGCCATTACTAGTAAAAAAAATAAATGAATACAAATGACATAAATCTATCCCGCAGTTTATAGACGCGATAACTTTTGAGCAAACCAATCAAAATACGCTTATTGGGATTTTTTTTTTTACCAAAAATATGTAGCAGAATACAAATTGGCCTAAAATGATGAAAAAATTAGATTTTTACAATTTTATTTTTTTTATTGAGAATTTTATATAGCAGAAAGTAAAAAATATATATATTTTTTTCAGAATTGTCGCTCTTTTTTTGTTTTTAGCGCATAAAATAAAAATCGCACAGGTGATCAAATACCACCAAAAGAAATCTCTATTTGTGGGAAAAAAATGGACATCAATTTTATTTGGGTACAGCGTCGCACGACCGCGCAATTGTCCGTTAACCATTGCTGGACCGGAAGATTTTCGCCCTTAATGACCAGGCCCTATTTAGCGATTCGGCACTGCGTTACTTTAACGGACAATTGCGCGGTCGTGCGATGCTGTACCCAAAAAAAATGTATGTCCTTTTTCCCCCACAAATTTCTTTTGGTGGTATTTGATCACCTCTGCGATTTTATATTTTTTTGTGCTATAAACAAAAAAAGAGCGACAATTCTAAAAAAATATATATATTTTCACCTTCTGCTATATAACATTTCCAAAAAAACCATAAAAATCTAATTTTTTCATAATTTTAGGCCAATTTGTTTTCTGCTACATATTTTTGGTTAAAAAAAATCACAATAAGCGTATTTTGATTGGTTTGCTCAAAAGTTATCGCGTCTACAAACTACGGGAAAGATTTATGTCATTTTTGGTGTTTTTTTTTTTTTAACGAGTAATGGCGGCGATCTGCGATTTTTAGCGGGACTGCGACATTGCGGCGGACAGATGGGACCCCTTACTGACATTTTTGACACTTTTGGGGGGACCAGTGACATTACTACAGTAATCAGTGCTAAAAATATGCACTGTCACTGTACTAATGACACTGGCAGGGAAGGGGTTTACATTGTGGGTGATCAAGGGGTTAAATGTGAGCCTAGGGGAGTGATTCTAATGCCTCGTACACACGCAACGATTATCGGCCGACCGATCGGCCGACTTTTGTCCAAGTTGTGTTTTGTTGGTTGGAATGTGCCTAGACTGCACACAAATTTTCTCGGCCAACAAAAACCATCTTCAGAAGTGATGTCATGTGTTGGTTTACTTTCCATGTGTTTTTTCTTCTCTGAGCATGCCCAGTCTTGCTCATCAGATTTTTGTCTGCCGAAATCTGTCCTGACTGACGGAAAATCGGCCGCTGTGTTGACGGCCAACAAAAATTTTACAGCCTGCACACCAGATTTTATTCGGCCGAAAAGTCGGAGTCGGTCGTCGAAAGCATCATACTAACAAGCCGAAAATTGGCCGATCGGACGTTGGCCGAAAATTCACGGCCAACTATCGACGCGTGTGTACGAGGCATTACTGTGGGGGGCGTGGCTTGTGAAATGAACACAGAGATCTCTGATCTTATATAGAAGAATCACAGGAGCTCTTTGATCATTCCAGAGAGAAGAACAGTCAGCTGTGTTTACAACATCCAACCGTCCTTCTCTCTCAGCGGGGAGCGATCGCGAGTGTTAGGCGGCAATCGGAGCCGCCTGCCCCGTGCAGTGGCTTCCCTGCTGCCAAGTGGGGGCAGGAGCGCGCTCGCCCCCTAGCTGCAGGCGCGCAACCGATGTAGGTCTACGTTGGTTTGCGCAGGAGGGCTGCCCTGACGCAGAAAAAAGGCGGCGGGCGGTCCGGAAAGAGGTTAAAGTAACGCAGTGCCGAATCGCAAAAAATGGCCTGGTCATTAAGGGGGGAAAACCTTCCGGTTCAGAAGTGGTTAAAGAACCTGCTCTTGTCTATGGTGAGTGGGGGGGGAGGGGCAGAACTTGTGCAGGACATCTCTCCCTGGTTCATTCTAAAATGTCGTATTGGTTAGGAAAGCTGATAGAAATGGAAAAGTAACGGTGAGCATTTTTTGCTGATTAATTCTTCTTTGTCCCCGTAACTGGGAGCACGGTGGAGATTTGTCCTTCATGCACGTCCTTTGTTCTAGAAGTTCTCCCTTCTTCTCATCTCGGAAGGTCGGGAGGTATGGGCTAGATGTGGCCTTCAAGGTCCACTCTACAAATGGAGGAATTGACATACAATAAGCACAATGTATCAGTTTTGTTATTTGATATACTTTATATAACCTTAAGGCTGACTTGCCAGGAGACGGGAGCCTGTGCCTAGGGAGGTGTGAGACAATGACAGCCGCATGAGGTGTGAATGCATTGCTTTGTACTCATAATGGAGGCTTTTGTAATTTGGTGAAGGTTACAGCTGAGCGTTCTGTCTCATGAAGTTTTATCACTTATGTAATGATGTAACCTGGAGAGTTTGCTGCGGCAGCGGCGGCGTGTCACATACATATCTCCTCCACTCTGAGCATGATTTATGGGAGCAGCGTGGTCCAAGTGTATCTGTGCCGGTGCCAAATTTCATCAGGATTCCCAGAGTCCGGTCTTTGTCTTCCTTCCACCATCCTGTTTGTGGAAGGATAAATCATGTGCCCTCAGGTGATTCTTTATTGTAGACAATGGCGTACTAATGGGAAGACGAAATCCTGGCCAAATCTGTATCAGGATGATGAAATGAGAAGTGAGCTTCTGGATCGGGGAATTTATCATTTCCTTATGGCCTCGTGAATCCTCAGACCCATCAGAACATTTCATCATTGCATTTTATTAGTTTATTTTTATTTTCTGCTCCATGCCTATAAAAAACGTGATTTATCTTGTTCTTTGTTCAGTACAAGATGCTCATTCACATTTTATATGGAAGCCGGGTGATTCTCTGTAAAGTCAAACTGAGATGTTCAATCCCAGTTCCAAAGATGTGCTTTGCTAAGATGTCTTAAAGAGTCCCTGTCACAACGTTGTACTTAATAGCACAGAAAAATGAAGTATTTTATATGCTTGCAGCATTTTTCTTTTCATTATATATTGACTTGCAATGTGCCTTTGAACTTGTTAGCAAATTTGACAATTGTAGGGTAAGGGCACTAATTTTCCTGGTGTAGTTCCCCTTTCTGACTACAAGATGGCACTAGAGGACTACTTAGATTAAGGGGCAGTGTAGGTGCTGTAGGAGCCACTAGAGGTCCCCAAATACAGTATATTGACTTGCAATGTGCCTTTGCACTTGTTAGTAAATTTGACTACTGTAAGGTAAAGCAAAGATATGCCTGTTGTAGTTCCCCTTTCTGACCACAAGATGGCGCTAGATGACTACTTGGGTTAAGGGGCAGTGTAGGTGCTGTAGGAGCCACTAGAGGTCCCCATACAGTATATTGACTTGCAATGTGCCTTTGAACTTGTTAGCAAATTTGACAATTGTAGGGTAAGGACACTAATTTGCCTGATGTAGTAATCCCCTTTCTTACTACAAGATGGCACTAGATGTCTACTTGGATTAAGAGGCATTATAGGTGCTGTAGGAGCCACTAGAGGGTCCCAAATACAGTATATTGACTTGTAATGTGCCTTTGAACTTGTTAGAAAATTTGTCAATTGTAGGGTAAGGGCACTAATTTGCCTGGTGTAGTAATCCCTTTTCTTACTACAAGATGGCACTAGAGGACTACTTAGATTAAGAGGCAGTGTAGGCACTGTAGGAGCCACTAGAGGCCCCCATATACAGTATATTGACTTGCAATGTGCCTTTGAACTTGTTAGCAAATTTAATTACTGTAAGGTAACGCACAGAAATGCCTGGTGTAGTTCCCCTTTCTGACCACAAGATGGTGCTAGATGACTACTTGGATTAAGGGGCAGTGTAGGTACTGTAGGAGCCACTAGAGGCCCCCATATACAGTATATTGACTTGCAATGTGCCTTTGCACTTGTTAGCAAATTTGACTACTGTAAGGTAAAGCAAAGATATGCCTGGTGTAGTTCCCCTTTCTGACCACAAGATGGTGCTAGATGACTTACTTGGATTAAGAGGCATTATAGGTGCTGTAGGAGCCACTGGAGGCCTACATATACAGTATATTGACTTGCAATGTGCCTTTGAACTTGTTAGCAAATTTAATTACTGTAAGGTAAAGGCAAAGATACGCCTGGCGTAGTTCCCTTTTCTGACTACAGGATGGAGCAAGATGGCTACTTGGATTAAGGGGCAGTGTAGCTGCTGTAGGAGCCACTAGAGGTCCCCATGTATATAAGATGGCAGGGAAAGGAAAAGTCACTTAGAGATAATGCCAGCCCTGTTCCTGACATTAGGGCACCTTGGGTATAAGTCTAGAGCAGCGATGGAGAACCTTGGCACCCCAGATGTTTTGGGACTACATTTCCCATGATGCTCCTGTACTCAGCAGTGTAGTTGAGCATCATGGGAAATGTAGTTCCAAAACATCTGGGGTGCCAAGGTTCACCAACACTGGTCTAGAGTATTAATAACAGAGCTCCCAACTGCCCTGATTTGGAGCAAAGTCCCTCTGTCCCTCTGTCCCTCTTTCCTTCACATTGGTCCCTCATTTTCATTTGATCTATAAAGTTGTATACAAAATGCACTTTTTCTCTTTCAAAAAATTGTTTCCCGGTGCTAAACATTTCATCCAAATTCTAAATTGCTGCATTTGTAAATTTCAAAAGCCAATATAAAGAAGAATTGTGGTTTAAAAAAATAAATAAAAAAATAAAAAAAAGCACTTGTGGGTCTAATCATTGTTTTGTATAATTCTCCTTTAAGGGGGTGTGTCAGGGGGTGTGGCCTATGCCTTCATACTTTTGCTAATAGGTGTCCCTCATTCCCATCTTAAAAAGTTGTAATAGTATTAGTGGGGAGCCACCATGGGGTCATCTTGGGAAGTGTCTGGGAACCGGGATACAGCAAGGATGTAGGCTGTAAGTCTCAGTCTCTGAGCGCTTCCCCATTGGGGGGGAGCAGGGGAGGAAAGGTGCAGGACTTTTGGGATTACTCACGTCACCTGTCTAGGTATGCAGGACTTTGGGTAACCCCTGTAAAGCTATAGGCTACTTCTCGACTCGCACTCTCCTCAATTGTCAAATGTTCTGTTTGCACCTGAAGTATTGTGGTGTCACCTGGGACCAGGGTGACTGAAGCATGTAAACATTGATTGTTCAAGTAAAGCATTGAAATAGCTTTCTGCTTCGGGAATCTCGCTTCTCCTAAACTCCTTCGAAAATGTCTACTGGTAACAGGCTTGTGTCAGTGCGGGCTGCTGCAGGACTGGGTGCTGTAACACCTATACCAGGTATGTGGAAGCATAGCTGGAGAATACTGCTTGGACCAGGACGTGTGTCTCTAACATGGTGAGCTCCCTTGAAGGGGTAAGCCATGGCATAGGTCAAAGCCCCCAGGTACCTAAAGACCCAGAGAACCCAATGGGCCAAAGTCCTGGGGTACTCCAAGGAGCCAAAATCTCTTGGTACCCCAAGGAGCCAAATGTCACGGCTCTCGCTATGCCATACAGATGGCCAGGCGTGACTGCCGTTAAGTACCTAACAGGGGATTTGAACCTGGGTACTTTGGTGTTCTGTCCTGTTATCCTGCCTCTGAGCCACACTTCAGCTCACATGAAACCAGTCTTGTTTATCTGACATGCAGATTTATCTGTGCCTGCAGCTCTAGCGGGCTGGATTTACCTGAGTATGCTCCTGTCTCTCATTGTCCACCTGAAGCGAATTGCTCGTTTAAGCAAGGTATAAAATACTGCCTCTCCCTGGGAGCAGTGTCAGTTTATTGTTCCTGGTTGATTTTGTTCCTGTGTTCTTGTCTCCTGAGCTTCTTTTCCAGACTGGCTCCGGCTTCTGACCTTACCTTCACTCCGTGTTTATCCTGACTCGTGGCATCCATTGACTATGGTTATTTATGGACTATCCTTCCGTTTGTATTCCTGCCGGTACTGCTAATTGGAGCACTTTTCCTGCCAAGCCCCCATGCACAGTTTCACAGCCCAGGTGGCTTCCTTACCTGGTCACCTTGGACTGTGGATATCTGCAAGGGTGAGTGTATATCTCTGTGCTACATATTTCAACCAAGATAAACCCTGACACCAAAGTGCCCGAGTACCCCAAGGAGCCAAAGTCCCTGGATACCCTAAGGAGCCAAAGTCCCTGGATACCGCAAGGAACCAAAATCCCTGGGTACCCCAAGGAGCCAAAGTCCTTGGGTACCCCAAGGAGCCAAAGTTCCTAGGTACCCCAAGGAGCCAAAGTCCCTGGGTACCCTAAGGAGCAAAAGCCCGGGGTACTCCAAGGATTTAAAGTCCCCGAGTGCCCCAAGAAGCCAAAATTCCGGGGTACTCCAAGAAGCCAAAATACTCCAAGGAGCCAAAGTCCCCGGGTACCCCAAGGAGCCAGAGTCCCCGGGTACCCCAAGAAGCCCCAGGAGCAGACCATTAAGTTGAAGGGGAACCACTGCCCTGTCCAGGCATGAATGGGATAAAGAGTACACATGATTATATAGCTCAGTAAATTTTCTAGGAACTAAAAATAGTCACCAATATTTATGCTTGCACCTACTTTGAGATATTTATCATTTTTGCTGGGCCTCCTGCTCTATGTTAGGTGGCTCAATAAGGCTGATAAGTGACAGTTGACATTAACTTTCAAACTGGCTAAACTTAACAGGTAGTTAGCAGTGATGAGCTAAGCTTTGGGCCGAACCCAGATTGTCCTGAACCTGTGAGAAGCTGTCAAATGATAGCACACCACTAGCCCAATCAGCTGTGGCCATGGAATTCCTTGCCCCCAGCCTCATGTAACAAAGGGTCAAGGATGCTGGTTATATCATTGACCTAATATGGCCACATGATCAGATTTGGCCAATGACATTGTATAAATATGTCCATGTGGCCATATTTGGACAATGATATCAGCAAGAATCCCCACCCCTTAATAAAGTATAACTGTGGGGCGAGGAATTCCAGATGCCTGGACGGCGGCCTGCTATCAAGTGGCAGCTTCCAAATTGGGTTGAGCCCGAACCTTAGCTCATCACTATCAGTCAGCCTTAGAAAATATTGTCCGTTATTATACCACCTTTTTCTGCCTCTTCTTAAACCCCCAACTCCTTCCCTTTCAATGTGCTTATGAAATTTGTAGGTAAAACCTTCCTTGGTTGCCACCCAGTGATATCCAGGAGAAACTGTAATGTGTAAAATTGTATTCTCTCATCCTTAGACATTGGACGATGTAAATTTGGTGATGACCCCACGTCTAGATGTACAGCAAAAATAACAAATTGGTAAACACCCCATTGGATTATATCTCACTGGAAGGATATGAAATAATCTCATGAAGAATATAAAAATCAATTTCCCTGTGTTCATCTATTAGAATTATAGCCTGCCTCTAATATTTCAGTTATAGCCGAGCTCTTCATTTGCACACATTTACATATATATTGGAAATCCACAAGCCATTGCCAAGACATCTTCATACAATGTGGTCCCTCTTCACCTCCGGTTGGGTTTACTGGAGTTCTACTTTAGCATAAATGCCAAGAAGGAGGCCAAACAATTGAAGCCAAAGAATTCCATTGTAGGAAATTATGTTGTTGCTCACAGCAGCCAGTTTGGGTTTAACTGTCAGTTCTCTATTTTAGAAGAAGAAAGCTTTACTAGTTCCTCTTGACACTCATCCCATTTTTATGTTGTTTTGTTAATGAACTCCATTGTTTCCCCATGGGTCTGATGATGTCACAGTCAGGGGTCAAGTTTAAAGACCAGCAGCTATAGCATTAGAGAGGCTCCCACTGACTAGCAGGAGCAGTATAAAAGCAGGTCACCCTGGTGGATGATGAAAGCACCCCCGAGGTGCCGGGTGTAACTGGTGTTCACCAGAGCTCCTGATGGTGGGGGTCATCCGCCAGGGTGACCTGATTGTGTACTTATCCTGCTGGTCAGTGGGAGTCTCTCTACTGCTATATTTACTGGTCTGTGAGCCTGATCCCTGACCGTGACAAAAACATACATTCCCATTAATTAAATGTAGCACTACTCCCTGGGGATCTTCTTGAAGCGGGTTCCCCTGGGTTACCCATAGCAACAACTCAGTAATTCAAAGTACTTTAAGCGTTTGGCTCAGTCAGAAAACAGTCCAGGGGATTTGGTTTTTTGTATAGGAGATGTCAGGGTCCGGACTGGCGGCAGGTGATGGCACTGGAGGTGGATCCTCTGTGTCAGTGAGGGATTGGCGTGGACCGTACCAGGGGACCGGTTCTAAGTTACTACCGGTTTTCACCAGAGCCCGCCGCAAGGCGGGATGGACTTGCTGCGGCGGTAGCAACCAGGTCGTATCCTCCGGTAACGGCTCAACCTCAAAGACAGCTGATTCAGGCGCGGTACAGAAGGACAAGGCAAAGGCAAGGTCAGACGGAGCAAAGGGTCAAGGCAGGCGGCAAGGTTCGTAGTCAGGGGCAACAGCAGAAGGTCAGATACACAGGCAGGGAACGATACACCAAAAGCTTTCTCAAGGTACCAAAGGCAACAAGATCCGGCAAGGACAGGAAGGGGAAGTGGGTTTTTATTGAATTTGGGCTGATTGGACCAGGCACCAATTAGTGGTGCACTGGCCCTTTAAATTTACATGCTGCGGCGCGCGCGCGCCCTAGGGAGCGGGGCCGCGCGCGCCGAGAGGAGGAAGGAACCCGGCGTGCGCCGGGAGCAGAGAGGACCCGGCGGGTGAGTTCCACTAATGCGGGGGAACAGCGCTCATGGTCGGGGACTCGGCGTTACAGTACCCCCCCTTAGGTCTCCCCTTCTTTTTGGAGCCCAGGTACCTGTGGATGAGGTCCTTGTCAAGGATATTGGACTCGGGCTCCCACGACCTCTCCTCAGGACCACAATTCTTCCAGTCAACCAAAAAAAACTTTTTACCTCTGACGACCTTGGAGGCGAGGATCTCTTTTACTGAGAAGACGTCAGAGGACCCAGAGACAGGAGCAGGAACGATGACCTTGGGGGAAAATCAGTTAAGAATGAGGGGTTTGAGGAGGGATACATGAAAGGAGTTGTGAATACGGAGAGAAGGAGGAAGATGGAGTTTGTAAGAGACAGCATTAATTTGGCTTTTGATTTTAAAAGGCCCAAGATAACGTGGACCCAGTTTGTAGCTGGGGACCCGAAACCGGATGTATTTGGCAGAGAGCCACACTCTGTCCCCAGGAGAAAAGACAGGAGGAGTTCTCCTTTTCCTATCTGCATGTCTCTTCATGCGAGAAGAGGTGAGGGTGAGCGACTTTTGAGTCTCTTTCCAGATGGAGGAGAAGTCCAGGGTCAAGTCATCAACGGCAGGAACTCCAGAAGAAGTGGGAATGGGGAGGGGGGGGAAGCGGGTGACGGCCGTACACCACAAAAAACGGGGATTTGGTGGATGACTCAGAGTCTCTAAAGTTGTAAGAAAATTCGGCCCAGGGCAACAAGTCGACCCAATCATCCTGACGGGAGGAGACGAAATGTCGCAGGTAGTCACCAAGGATCTGGTTAACCCTCTCCACTTGTCCATTGGACTGAGGGTGGTAGGCAGAGGAGAAGTTCAATTTGATCTTCAATTGGGTGCAGAGAGCTCTCCAAAACTTTGAGATAAACTGAACGCCTCTATCGGAGACGATGTGTGTTGGAAGACCATGGAGACGAAAGATGTGTAAAAAGAATTGCTTTGCCAGCTGTGGCGCAGAAGGGAGGCCAGGGAGCGGAATAAAATGTGCCATTTTAGAGAACCTGTCGACAACCACCCATATGACTGTGTTGCCATGGGATACAGGAAGATCCGTGACGAAGTCCATTGCTATGTGGGACCAAGGCTGTTCAGGCACTGGCAGAGGGAGAAGAAGACCTGCAGGCTTCTGGCGGGGAGTTTTATCACTTGCGCAGACAGTACAGGCCTGAACGAACTCCGTCACATCTTTCTCAAAGGAAGGCCACCAATAGTGTCTGGCAATTAGTTGAGTCGTCTTTTTAATTCCAGCATGACCCGCCAGGTGAGAGGAGTGACCCCATTTGAGAGTCCGCAGGCGAAGACATGGAGGAACAAATGTTTTCCCTGGAGGAACTGGTACCAGTGAAGCAGGGGCAGTTGAAATTAGACACTCAGGAGGAATGATGTGTTGAGGAACGGTTTCATCCTCGGAGGCATCGGTGGAGCGTGATAGGGCATCCGCCCTAATGTTTTTATCAGCAGGACGAAAATGGATTTGGAAGGTGAATCGGGCAAAGAACAATGAACACCTGGCCTGGCGTGGATTAAGGCGCTGGGCAGACTGAAGGTACGAGAGATTTTTGTGGTCAGTATAGATGGTGATCGGATGAGGGGATCCTTTCAGAAGGTGTCTCCATTCTTCCAGTGCCAATTTAATGGCTAGAAGTTCACGATCTCCGATGGCGTAGTTCTTTTCAGGGGGAGAAAACGTTTTTGAGAAGAAACCGCAGGTGACGTTTTTCCCTTTAGCAGATTTTTGAAGAAGAACCGCTCCGGCTCCAACAGAGGAGGCATCTACCTCCAGGAAGAATGGTTTCAGCGGATCAGGCCTATTCAAGACTGGAGCGGAGGCGAAGGCGGCTTTAAGACGAGTAAAGGCTTCTTCAGCTTGGGGAGGCCAGGATTTCGGATTCGCTTCTTTCTTGGTTAGGGCCACAATAGGCGACACGATAGTGGAGAAATGGGGAACAAACTGACGGTAATAATTGGCGAATCCCAGGAAGCGCTGAATAGAGCGAAGGCCTGAGGGGCGTGGCCAATCCAAGACTGCAGAGAGTTTGTCAGGGTCCATTTGAAGACCCTGTCCAGAAACTAGGTATCCCAGAAACGGCAGACAGCTACGTTCAAAAAGACATTTTTCCATTTTGGCATACAGATGGTTGACACGAAGGCGCTGGAGCACTTGACGAACATGGCGACGGTGTTCCTCCAGGATGGAGGAGAAGATTAGAATGTCGTCGAGATAGACCACTACACAAGTATACAACATGTCCCGGAAGATCTCGTTGACAAAGTCTTGAAAGACTGCAGGAGCGTTGCACAGGCCGAACGGCATGACGAGATACTCAAAGTGGCCATCTCTGGTATTAAAAGCGGTTTTCCACTCATCTCCCTCACGGATTCTGATAAGATTATAAGCGCCCCTGAGGTCAAGCTTGGTGAAGACCCTTGCTCCGCGCAGACGGTCAAAGAGTTCCGAGATGAGAGGCAAAGGGTAGCGATTTTTTACCGTGATTTTGTTAAGACCGCGGTAGTCAATACATGGGCGTAGTGACCCATCCTTTTTGGCAACAAAGAAAAATCCTGCTCCGGCAGGAGAAGAGGATTTCCTGATAAAACCTTTCTTAAGGTTCTCCTGAACGTATTCTGACATGGCCTTGGTTTCAGGGATGGAAAGAGGGTAAATCCTGCCACGGGGTGGCGTGGTACCAGGAAGCAAATCAATGGGACAATCATAGGGTCTATGTGGTGGTAAGACCTCCGCCTGCTTCTTGCAAAAGACGTCAGAGAAGTCCAGATAAGCCTTAGGAAGGCCGAGCAATGGTGAGGAAACGGAGACTTGTCTAGTAGGTACCGACTTGAGGCAATGAGTGTGGCAGGTAGGCCCCCATGATTTAATGTCCCCAGAGGTCCAGTCGAGGGTAGGAGAGTGGCGCTGGAGCCAGGGCAGGCCAAGAAGGACGTCAGAGGTGCAGTTCGGTAGAACAAAAAATTCAATGGTCTCTTGGTGGAGGACTCCTATGGTCATGAGCACAGGTTCTGTGCGATAACGCACGGTACAGTTTAGATTCTCACCGTTAACTGTAGAAATGAAGAAAGGCTTGACGAGACGGATCACAGGAATGTTAAAGTGGTTTATGAAGGAGGCTCTAATGAAGTTTCCTGCAGAACCAGAGTCCAAGAAGGCCTGTGCAGGGAAGAAGACTTTAGCGGTAGAAGAAATCCGTACTGGAACCATCAAACGTGGAGAGGAAGACTCTACACCCAGCGACGCCTCTCCTACGTTCACTAGGTGCGAGCGTTTCCCTGACGCTGTGGACGAACTGGACAGTCCTTTAAGAAATGTTCGGAACTCCCACAATATAAACATAAATTCTCATTCCTCCGGGGAGACCTTTCTTGCTGGGTCAGGCGAGCCCGATCCACTTGCATGGCCTCCTCGGTTGCTGGAAGAGAGGTGCCAGGCGTGGATAACGCCTGTTGCGAACAAGATTCTTTTCTTGGCGAAGTTCCTGGCGTCTTTCAAGGAAGCACATATCTATGTGAGTAGCCAACTGTATGAGTTCCGTCAGGGAGTCAGGTATTTCTCGTGCGGCTAGAGCATCCTTGATATGGCTGGATAAACCTTTTTTAAAAGTTGCGCAGAGGGCGTCGTTGTTCCAAGTCAGTTCGGAGGCCAGTGTGCGAAATTGTATAGCATATTCGCCTACTGTAGCGTCTCCTTGGACGAGGTTTAGCAAGGCCGTTTCTGCTGACGAGGCACGGGCAGGTTCCTCGAAGACACTGCGAACTTCAGAGACGAAAGACTGGACGGAGGCAGTGGCAGGATCATTGCGGTCCCAAAGTGGCGTGGCCCAGACCAAGGCCTTCCCTGACAATAAGCTGACCATGAAGGCCACCTTAGATCGTTCCGTAGGAAACTGGTTGGCCAACATCTCCAGGTGTAGGGAACATTGGGACAAGAATCCCCGGCACATCTTAGAATCCCCATCAAACTTGTCCGGGAGAGACAAACGGATTCTAGCGGAGGTGGCGGCCACCGACTGCGGAGGTGGAGCGGAAGCAGAAGCAGAAGCAGGCGGCTGCTGCGGTGCGGGAAGAAGCTGTTGCAGCATGGCGGTCAACTGTGCCAGTTGTTGTCCTTGTTGGGCAATCTGCTGGGACTGCTGGGCAACCACGGTAGTGAGGTCAGCGAGACTAGGCAGCGGCACATCAGCGGGATCCATGGCCGGATCTACTGTCAGGGTCCGGACTGGCGGCAGGTGATGGCACTGGAGGTGGATCCTCTGTGTCAGTGAGGGATTGGCGTGGACCGTACCAGGGGACCGGTTCTAAGTTAATACCGGTTTTCACCAGAGCCCGCCGCAAGGCGGGATGGACTTGCTGCGGCGGTAGCAACCAGGTCGTATCCTCCGGTAACGGCTCAACCTCAAAGACAGCTGATTCAGGCGCGGTACAGAAGGACAAGGCAAAGGCAAGGTCAGACGGAGCAAAGGGTCAAGGCAGGCGGCAAGGTTCGTAGTCAGGGGCAACAGCAGAAGGTCAGATACACAGGCAGGGAACGATACACCAAAAGCTTTCTCAAGGTACCAAAGGCAACAAGATCCGGCAAGGACAGGAAGGGGAAGTGGGTTTTTATTGAATTTGGGCTGATTGGACCAGGCACCAATTAGTGGTGCACTGGCCCTTTAAATTTACATGCTGCGGCACGCGCGCGCCCTAGGGAGCGGGGCCGCGCGCGCCGAGAGGAGGAAGGAACCCGGCGTGCGCCGGGAGCAGAGAGGACCCGGCGGGTGAGTTCCACTAATGCGGGGGAACAGCGCTCATGGTCGGGGACGCCGACCGGAGCGCTGCAGCCCGCAGGACGCCTTGAGTGCTCCGGGGAAGCCACGGAACCCGGAGCACTCGGCGTTACAGGAGAAGGGATGAGTGGGATACTCCAACTGGATAAACTATGCACAATTTTAGGACTTCTAACTATGCTGAGTGCGGCAAGACCGCTGCTTCACCTTGCCACTGAGATGAAGTGTTTGATAAGCGAACTGTAAAGTGAATTACTCTTCAGGGCCCAGCCTGGCACCCCCTTTATCCTTACTCTTAAGGATTCTACTTGGCACCCCTTTACTTTTGCATACTGTGTGAGCTGACCTTCTATCCTCTGACTTCACTGGAGTGGTCCCCCTTCCTGGACAGACCCCTTGGCAAGCCCCCTGGTACTCACGGATACTGTTTTTCCCAGGTCACTCTGCCAGCAGCTCCACCGTCAGCTTTCCAGGATCCTTCAGGCTCAGCTCCACACCTGGCTCCCTAGGCTGACCGCATGTGACCACCTTCCTCAGACAGCAGGAGGAAAGACAGCCGTCACCCTCCTCCTGGGACTCTGCTTCCCCCCAAAGACCCCCTGTCACATGTGCCCTTGGCTTTTATGGTCAATCCCAGGATGCACTGTGATAGTGCCCTCCCACTGGAACTGCCACAAAAGCCAGTTTGCCACTGGTCAGGTTTTCTCCACTGTCCATCAGGCTCCCCTATTGGGGACACTCCCTCAGACCCAGTGACTTACAACTGGACACATGCAACAGGCATGACTAACAGATCAGGCTCCCCTGATAAGCAGATGGAGCATAGTAATGCTTTTTCCTAGCACCTATCTAGGAGGGTGCTACATCCAGAAACCAACATTTCGACATCATGTTGTAAGGTAAACCAGATTCCCAGCACCAGAAAACCAGGAGGAGGAAGGAGGAGACACAGGGGAAGCCCGAATCATGGAGAAGACTGAGGGGGAAGCTGCCGCCGCCACTGCCTGTCCTCCACCCTGCCTGTCCAGGGTGAGTGAGCCGGCGACTTGGGAGGGAGGGGGGTATGGTGTGGTCCGTCTGACACCACCCCCCCCCCCCCGGCCCATGGAGCACCAGCCACCACTGCTGAGGACATAAATTTATCAGTCCCTTTCTCTGTAGCCTCAGCTGCACAGATGAATGAATAGGAATCACTCTGAGGCTTCCTGTTCATTCACATACTGAAGCGTAGTAAACACAGTTCACCGTGCTTCAGTGATGAACAGACACAGAAGTGATTGTACCCATCACTCACTGTGTTCATACAGGAAAGAAAGAGGCCAGTACATGACGTATTTACTGGCCCCTTCCCCTGCTCTTTATCCTGAAAAATCCCCCTCTGTGTCCGCAGCAGCTGCCGGAAAGAGAAGAAAGGAGGGAAGGGGGAAAAGGGGCACACAGGGGGGCGGGACATCAGATGGAAGGGGCGCATGTGCTAGGACCAATCTTCCTCCAGTGCAGCCATGGAGCAGAAGACAGCAGCATTGCAGGGGGAGACAGAAGAGGATTGGTGTCTGCAATAAGATAGTACAGCCGGCCCTCCTGCTCAGTGGGTGCCTGGGCCCCCCTATTGAACTGATGGAGCCCGGGCCCAGTACAGGGGGGCTGGCTGTACTGCCTTCCCAGCAGCCCTGCAATGAACCAGCAGCACAAGGGACACCTCGGAGTCATATCCCCAATTTTTTTTTTTTAATTGAACTAAACCTAAACTTTAATAACAGGATCTGCCACAAGTTTCCTTTAAGATCTTCCTACACAGGGGAGAGAAATATCTAACAAAAGCAGAAATCTACGTTAACTGCTAGAAAAGAAAATAACTTTTCTGATGTCAGACACAAAGCTTTTTTTATTTTCTTCTCTTTTTTATTCAGAGGGGGTTTGTTCAGTATTTTTTTTTCTAATGATAAAAACAAAATTAGGGGCGACTTCTTCAGAGAACACAAATTACAGCCACACAAATCGCAGATTGTACAGAAACAATCTCCGGTGTGTCTGTATTCTCGGTGTCACCGATTATTAAATCTATTGGAGGAAATTCAAATTGTCTTCTTCTCTTCATCTTCCCCACAAATGTTGGGGCTGCTAAGCAACAACACAGACTGCTAATCAATGCAAAAAAGTTACTCAGTGATAACAGACAAAACTTTTATAATTACACTCAAATCTAAAGATAAATGCAGATAAAATGAAATATGAAGAGCATTGCGCCATGTTTTGGAATATAATAAGTAGAATCTAATAAAGGTCTATTGTAACTTTGCTTATTGTCTTTTGTAGCAGCTACTTAAAAAACATAAAAAAAAACACCTTTGTTCCATCTATGGCGGTAAGCACATTATGTGCTAATATAAACTTTTTGAGGTCATAATACACTTCTAGTTAACCACTTAAGGACTGGGCCAATTTCTGACACATGTTGTTTACATTATCTATATATATATATATATATATATATATATATATATATATATATATATATATATATATACAGGGCTCAAAGTTTCAAGTTATGAGCTACTAGCCAGGCCTTAAGAGTTACTCGCCACTTGTTGCCCCACCCAAACCCTACCCTGCTCCGCCCCTAAACATGCCCACAGCGTGACCACAGCGTGCCCCCTTTCAATGCAGAGTGACCACAGCATGCCCCCTTTCAATGCAGAGTGACCACAGCATGCCCCCTTAAATGCAGAGTGACCACAGCGTACCCCCTTTCAATGCAGAGTGACCACAGCATGCCCCCTTAAATGCAGAGTGACCACAGCATGCCCCCTTAAATGCAGAGTGACCACAGCGTACCGCTTTCAATGCAGAGTGACCACAGCATGCCCCCTTAAATTCAGAGTGACCACAGTGTGCCCCCTTAAATGCAGAGTGACCACAGCGTACCCCTTTCAATGCAGAGTGACCACAGCGTACTCTAACTCAGCGAGTTAACGAGCCGCATACCACTTGAAAGCCGACCGCTGGCTCTAAAAAATGGTACCAGGATGATACCTCTAGCTGCATATCACCCCACTACAACCACTTCTCTGAGCCGACGTAGGGCTACGTTGGTTAGCAGGAAGTGGTCAAACCTTCAAAATTCGGTCATTTGGACAGTTCTTTAGTTTTTCAGCCAGTTAATGGCCACAAATTGGTAATCAGTTGTGATGTTTTTGAGCTGAAAAAAACAAAGGACGAGTTTGGAAATTTTCTGCCGAACAAACGATTAATTGAAAGGGTAATGTGTTTCTCACCCAAAATGTTTGCACTAGGTATATGTGAAAAACCGAACAAAAAAACTGATTCATTCATGTCCATTGAACAATATATCGGTCATTACATGATGGTACAATCGTTTGCTCTCACGGCCGAGTGTTCGTTTTTTTTAAATTACAAAAATTCAGCCTAGCGCTCACTTCGAAGGGGAAGACTGGCGTGCTGCTCTCCTCAGGCAGGGAACTCCAACATGGGTGCATAGAAAAGAAAGGAAAAGGAGGCGCAAACACCTAGTGCATTACCCGTGGTCAATATTTGCAAATTTTTAATAAAAATGCCAAATGCATACTCACGGGTAATGCACGAGTTGTTTGCGCCTCCTTTTCCTTTCTTTTTTTAAAATTAGTTTGAACGATTTTTTGTATAGTGTATGGCCAGCATTAGGGTTAGAATTAGGTTTAGAGTTAGATTTAGAGTTAGGGTTAGAATTAGGGTTAGAGTTAGGGTTAGAATTAGGGTTAGAGTTAGGGTTAGAGTTAGGGCTAGAGTTAGAGTTAGGGTTAGGGTTAGAGTTAGAATTAGGGCTAGAGTTAGGGTTAGAGTTAGGGTTAGAGTTAGGGTTAGAGTTAGGGTTAGGGTTAGAGTTAGGGTTTGAGTTAGAATTAGGGTTAGAGTTAGGGTTAGAGTTAGGGTTAGAGTTAGAGTTAGGGTTAGGGTTAGAGTTAGGGTTAGAGTTAGAATTAGGGTTAGAGTTAGGGTTAGAGTTAGGGTTAGAGTTAGGTTTAGAGTTAGAATTAGGGTTAGAGTTAGGGTTAGAGTTAGGGTTAGAGTTAGGGTTAGAGTTAGAGTTAGGGTTAGAGTTAGGGTTAGAGTTATGGGTTAGGGTTAGGGTTAGAGTTAGGGCTAGAGTTAGGGTTAGAGTTAGGGCTAGGGTTAGAGTTAGGGTTAGAGTTAGAATTAGGGCTAGAGTTAGGGTTAGGGTTAGAGTTAGGGTTAGAGTTAGGGTTAGAGTTAGGGTTAGGGTTAGAGTTACGGTTAGAGTTAGGGTTAGAGTTAGGGTTTGAGTTAGAATTAGGGTTAGAGTTAGGGTTAGAGTTAGAGTTAGGGGTAGGGTTAGAGTTAGGGTTAGGGTTAGAGTTAGAGTTAGAGTTAGGGTTAGAGTTAGGGTTAGAGTTAGGGCTAGGGTTAGAGTTAGGGTTAGAGTTAGAATTAGGGTTAGAGTTAGGGTTAGGGTTAGGGTTAGGGTTAGGGTTAGAGTTAGGGTTAGGGTTAGAGTTAGGGTTAGAGTTAGGGCTAGAGTTAGGGCTAGAGTTAGAGTTAGGGTTAGAGTTAGAGTTAGGGTTAGAGTTAGAGTTAGAATTAGGGTTAGAGTTAGGGTTAGGGTTAGAGTTAGGGTTAGAGTTAGGGTTAGAGTTAGAATTAGGGTTAGAGTTAGGGTTAGAGTTAGGGTTAGAGTTAGAATTAGGGTTAGAGTTAGGGTTAGAGTTAGAGTTATGGTTAGAGTTAGGGTTAGGGTTAGAGTTAGGGTTAGAGTTAGGGTTGGGGTTAGAGTTAGGGTTAGAGTTAGGGTTAGATTTAGGGTTAGAGTTAGGGTTAGAGTTAGAGTTAGGGTTAGAGTTAGGGTTAGAGTTACAGTTTGGGTTAGGGTTAGGGTTAGAGTTAGAGTTAAGGTTAGAGTTAGGGTTAGAGTTAGGGTTTGAGTTAGGGTTAGAGTTAGAGTTAGGGTTAGAGTTAGAGTTAGGGTTAGAGTTAGGGTTAGCGTTAAAGTTAGGATTAGAGTTAGGGTTAGAGTTAGGGTTGGGGTTAGAGTTTGGGTTATAGTTGGGGTTGGAGTTAGGGTTAGAGTTTGGGTTATAGTTGGGGTTAGGGTTGGGGTTAGAATTAGGGTTGAGGTTAGAGTTAAGGTTATAGTTGGTGTTAGAGTTAGGGTTGGGGTTAGAGTTAGGGTTATAGTTGGGGTTGGAGTTTGGGTTAGAGTTAGGGTTATAGTTGGGGTTAGAGTTAGTGTTGGGGTTAGAGTTAGGGTGATAGTTGGAGTTAGAGTTAGGGTTATAGTTGGGGTTAGAGTTAGGGTTGGGGTTAGAGTTAGGGTTGAGGTTAGAGTTAGGGTTATAGTTGGGGTTAGAGTTAGGGTTAGGGTTAGAGTTAGGGTTATAGTTGGGGTTAGAGTTAGGGTTGGGGTTAGAGTTAGGGTGATAGTTGGGGTTAGAGTTAGGGTTATAGTTGAGGTTGGAGTTAGGGTTAGAGTTAGGGTTATAGTTGGGGTTAGAGTTAGGGTTGGGGTTAGAGTTAGGGTTATAGTTGGGGTTGGAGTTTGGTTTAGAGTTAGGGTTATAGTTGGGGTTAGAGTTAGGGTTGGGGTTAGAGTTAGGGTGATAGTTGGGGTTAGAGTTAGGGTTATAGTTGAGGTTGGAGTTAGGGTTAGAGTTAGGGTTATAGTTGGGGTTGGAGTTGGGGTTAGAGTTATGGTTAGGGTTATAGTTGGGGTTAGAGTTAGGGTTGGGGTTAGAGTTAGGGTTAGGCCTCATGTACACTGCTGCTGATAAACGGATGTTTAGGAGCAGTTGGGCATTTTTTTTAGCTGCTCCTGAACTCTCCTCTGTTATCTTATCTGTCCATGTACACTGAGATGTTTGTAGTTGTTTAGAGGCAGTTGAGTTTAGTGTAGTTTTTTTTTTTTAAAGCAAAAAAATGTGTTTAGACGGAAGTTTATAGGCATTTGAAATGCCAAATGCTTGTAACAGCATGAAAACGTTTCTAAACGCGGTAACTCGCGTTCATAAGCGTTTCGTTTATAGGTGTTTTCAATGGGTATACATTTCTGACAATTTTACAATGTAGAAAAAAGGCTTCTAAAGGCAAACGCCGCTAAACCTGCAAACACGCACGAAAACGCAGTAAAACAGATGTTTTTTTCCTGTGATGTTACTAGATGTTAAGTTCTAGCGTTCAGCAGAGGTTTTCAAACCTCTCGTGTACATGAAGCTTTAGAGTTAGGGTTAGGGGTTAGGGTTAAATGTTATAGTTAGGTTTAGTGTTAGAGTTAAGGCTAGAGTTAGGGTTAGAGTTAGCAGCCATTGTTAGGGTTAGTGGTA
Source organism: Pelophylax lessonae (assembly GCF_965119305.1). NCBI lineage: Eukaryota > Metazoa > Chordata > Amphibia > Anura > Ranidae > Pelophylax > Pelophylax lessonae. Next base: position 5,173,200 of record NC_138771.1, on the reverse strand, counting down.
ATTGTTAGGATTAGGGTTAGCGATAATTGTTTACCACTAACCCTAACATGTAACCCTAACCTTAGCCCAAAACCCTAACATTAGCCGTTAACCCTAAGGGCCCTTTTACATGGGCTTTTCACCCCGGCGGACTCCGTTTTGCCCAGTGGGGATTCCTGCTGAGCAGGCGGATGACAGCTCCATCTCCGCTTACTTTGAAAAGACAGACCTATCAGATCCCTGCTCTCCGCTATGGGAGATCAGATGATAACGGACCGCCTGTCCGTTTTCATCCGATCCGATCCTCCAGACGGATGGAAAATAGGTTTTCCATCCATCTGGATTCCACAGACCACATTGGATTGAATAGCAGTGGGTGTCATTAGAGATGTCACCGCTGACATCCGCTGCTCCATAGAGCATCTAATCAGGTCCGCCTGAAATACTGACAGGCAGACCTGATTGGAAAGCCCGTGTGAAAGGAGCCTAACCCTAACATGCAACTTTGGACACATAAAGGTTCCTGCACTACTTTGATGTGACCTTGATGCAACTTTGAGTCTTGAGTGCCAGAGAGTGGTCACATCAAAGTCACGCTCCATGAAAAGGAACTGTCATACTTTCCTATTAAACAAAAAACCTGCAAAATGCATCACAAAAGTGTCAAAAGTGCATGTTCAAAACTGCAAAATGTGCCGGAAAAACACATCAACCACAACCTGCATAGACGTAAACCTAGCCTAAGGGGGCATTCTTCACATTGACCACTACCAACATCATGGATATTTTCTCCATGACCCCCGAATTGACTTATCTAGACAGGAGCTCCCGGAGACATTACATTTTTTTTAAGGGTTCCTCAGGGGTAAAAAGGTTGGGAAAGGCACATCTAACTGCCCAGGACTCCAGAGTTTTTGTGGCCCATTCACACAGATGCTCACCGGTTGAAAAAACCTATCTGAACTGTGCATTCAGCCAGCACCCTGCACAAATCAGTGGTCGGCTCCCCTACTATTCACATGGAACTGCTCATCCAAGGGAGATGATAACACAAGGGATGTTATTATCTGTTGTGTCCCCAATGCCACTCTTAATCCATACCAACGCTTATCTGAAACTGGAGCAGGTAGCGGAAACCGTAGTGGAAGCCGGGGTCATGCACAGGAGATAGACAGGATAACAGAAGTCCTTGAAGCAAGCCAGGGTCCTACATGGTAGGTAAACAGGAGGAAGGTCAGTGGAGGAAGCCAAGGGTCAAACCAGGAGGAGGAGATCAAGCAGAGTCAGGAGCAAGCCCGGTCACAACAGGAGATCCAAAAGCAGAAGGCACAGGAACACTGGGAAGCTGAAGATAATCCAGCAATGAGTAGGATCCCTCAGCCACCTTTTATAGGCCAGCTGGAGGCTGTGTCTGTCACGCATTGCGTATGCACGTTCGCGCCTTCGCGCATGCGCGTTCGCCGTTCTTACACCAGGGCGTACAGGGATGCACCGGGTGCGCCAAGAGCATCCATTAGTATTACTGGCAAATCGCCAGCTCTCCTACGGCCATTTCCCTGACAATCTGAAAGCAGTGACTTGGTGCCAGACAGTGCTGTGGCCGAATTGTGGTCTGTGCAACAGGGAGAAGGAGAGTCATCACAAGCGGGTGCGGGAGCATCTACTCCACTGCCAGCCATTTCTGATTGTTCGGCGGTAGCTTGGAGGCAGCTCTCATCACATTCACGCCAGATCCAGCCAGGCTGCGGTGCGGGGAGCGACACGGGGTCAAGCAACATCCCTTGAGCCAGATTCTGCAGGGGCCTGCTGTGGAACCCTCACGCCACTCTTCAATACTGGAGGTCTCTGGACTTGAGTGAGTGGGGCACTTGTCCAACCTCCTGTAACAAAGGACACTGCATGCAGACACTATTGTCTTGTTCCTCTGACTAAACCTATAGGACTTTGTACTACACTTACTCTCTGCTTAGCAGCACCAGGGATCCTTCTGCTTGCCAGAACTCCACAAGCATACAATACTTTGTATCACCCTGCTTGCCAAGACACCTTACACATACTTTACTCCACCCTGCTTGTCAGAACACCTCAAAGTGCACCATCAAAGAGCTAGCTGAAGATGCAAGGCCTTTCTTCTGAGAGATTATATCATCCCCCCCCCCCACCAGAGATTAAATTCACTGGTGCCATATGGGCCCATACTTTCACCCAGGACTCTATTCATAGTAGGTGAGGTTGAATAAGACAATAGTCCATCCAGTTAAACCTGTGTAGGTGTGTGTGGCCGTAATCATCTCTCATACCCCTGAATGTTCTGATCCTTGAGATGTAAGTCTAAGAGTCTTTTGAAAGCCACCATACTTCCCGCAGAAACCACCTCTTGTGGTAGAGAATTCCACAATCTTGTAGGCCTAATAGTAAAGAACCCCCCACGTTGCCTGAGGTTAAAACGTTTCTCCTCTAATCGCATTGATCCCATCCTCACTGCTGTTTATGAATAAATTGAACAAGGTTGGTCCCAGGACTGAGCCTTGGGGGACCCCACTTACCACCCCAGACCAGTCTGAGTATGCGCTATTTATTACCACCCTTTGGACACGCCCTTTTAGCCAGTTCCGTATCCAAGAGCAAACCTTGCGGTCGATGCCTGCAGACCTTATTTTATAAATTAAGCGCTTGTGGGGAACTGTATCAAACGCCTTGGCGAAATCCAGGTACACCACATCCACTGGTCTCCCCCTATCTAGCTCACAGCTCACCTCCTCGTAGAATGTTAAGAGATTGGTTTGACAAGAACGCCCATTTGTAAACCCGTGCTGATTACTGCTGATGATGTTGTTGTCTTTAGCAAACTCTTGGATATAGTCCCTTATCATCCCCTCCAGAAGTTTACATACTATCGATGTCAGACTGACAGGCCTCTAATTTCCCGGGATATGCCTCTGCCCTTTTTTTGAATATCGGTATCACGTTAGCTTTTCTCCAATCCCCTGGTACATTTCCTGTTATAATACTGTCAGCAAAGATCAGGATTCACTAATTTAAGTCTAAAGACTGAAAGGTTAAATAGTTTGAACTGAACTAAATACAGTGCTATCACGGTTCTTTGGGACTGTGGTGTCGGGGAATAGAAGGGAGTGGTCTAACACGAGTCTGGTCATTCTTCTGCCCTCCTCTTGCCTGAATCCATAGAGCTCAATCCAAGCAGAGTTTGTTGGTTCAATATATATCTCTGTATTATATTTACTTCAAGTATTATTCTTTGACTGTTTCTGCTGTCAGGGTTATTTTTTTGCAGCAAATCCTCAGCAGGTGTCAATTGTAAGTTCCTGGGTCTTCATTACTAAAAATCTTTCAGTTAAATAAGATTCAACTGCTTTACTCAACTAAGTGCTTTTTGTTACAGCATGGAGGATATTGGAACCCAGAGTGTCAGAGAGGTGTAGGAGGGCTTGCAAGGTCATGGCAACCATTGGGGTATAGATCTTTCGAACAGCCCTCATGGGGGTAGCACTACATTGGTATAGCTGAAGGCCAGACATGGTGCCCCTTCCCCCCATGGCCAGCCAACCAAGCAGCTTGACATGTGGCACCTTTCTTCGTCTCCAAGTACTTACCCCAGACGAGCCTCTCACCAGGAATGCAGGGGGGGAAGTCAACTAAAATGTTCCAGGTAAGTAGGCAAGTGTCTAGAGATGGGGAAAATCAAAGTGAGACTTTTACTTTAATTGCATTTATTGTTCTACCAAAATACCAGAATTACCCAATGCAGGTCAGATTTGTCATTGGTAATTGGTAATTCCAGTCCCCGTAAAACCCTGGAGACACATGTGGTGGGAGATCTCACACAGCTACCAGTTAGGATGGAAATATCCACTAAACACCATCCATATATACCGGTTTTGCTCACTGGCTGGTGTCACTGAGCTTAGATAACGCAGCCCAATGGTTCACAGTGAAGGTTTTCTGTACATGAGAACTCCTGACTACAACCAACACATTGATTATTCTTCTTAATTAAACACTAAATAGGCTTATTCAGCCCCCCCTCCCCATAGACCACCTGCCAGGCCTTGATTTGCAGTACATACATTAGCAGTGGGGAGGGGGGTCACCGTGTGTAAGAAATAAGGAAGGATGGATAGGGAGCCAATCTTCCCTACGTACTTTGTGTATAGCGCGGCAGGAACTGACTGGATTCTAATTGGCCATAAATGCAATCCACGCTTCCATGCAACGCATTTTTCTGTTTGACACTAAGGGCCGGAATCATAAATCTAACATAGTTTCTGTCACGCCGGCTGACATTAAGACAAATTAGCTTTGCTCAGGAGGACCTGGCTGGGGTTGCAGGGCAGTCCAATGCTTCTTACAATCTACATTTACTTTTTGTACCTGACAAACCTCATCTGTGACTCCAGGAATACAAACGCTTCTACCAGGATTATCCGGAAATTCAGCTTCATTCTACTTGTATCTACAGTGGGGAAAATTTGTATTTGATCCCCTGCAGATTTTGTAAGTTTGCCCACTTACAAAGAAATTAAAGGTCTAAACGTTTTATCATAGGTGTATTTTATATGATAGACAGAAGATCAACCAAAAATCCAGAAAAAGCACATAAAACAAATGCTATAAATTAAGTTGCAGTTCAGGGAGTAAAATAAGTATTTGATCCCCTTAGTAGTAGGTGGAGAAATCCTTGTTGGCAAGCAAAGAGGTAAAATGTTTCTTGTAGTTGGTGGCCAGGTTTGCACACATCTCAGGAGGGATTTTGGTCCTCTCTTCTTTACAGATCTTCTCTAAATCCTAAGGTTTCTCGGCAGTCTCTTGGTAATGTGAAGTTTTAGCTCCCTCCATAAATTTTCTATAGGATTAAGGTCTGGAAACTGGCTAGGCCACTCCATGACCTTAATGCCCTTCTTCTTGAGCCACTCTTTTGTTGTCGTGGCGGTATGTTTTGGGTCATTGTCATGCTGGAAGACCCATCCATGACCCATCTTCAGTGTTCTGATAAAAGAGATTAAAATAAGGATAGTTGCTCATCTGAAGGGTCCAATGATGTGGTGCAGCCCACACCGCATCACTGGAGCTCTCAGATGAGCAACTATCCTTATTTTAATGTAATTGTCTACTCTGTTACCATTAAAATGATTGCACTAAGAGGTGCTCTCTTCTCTCTCTTTTAACTGCATACTCAGAGTTGGCTTCACTCTTCTGGAGAGCTTTGCCCTTTGTTGCTGATGCTGATCCATCACCAGCCCACCTGGAACTTTTATGGACCTTATTATGGACATTGATGCATTCCTTTATATATGATTTTTACTTGCTCCACTCTGCATATACACCTTGAGTGCCAACACCATTTGTTTTCATCTTCAGTGTTCTGGCTGAGGGAAGAAGGTTCTCATCCAAGATTTTACAATACATGGCCCTGTCTATTGGCCCCTGAATGCGGCAAAGTCGGCCTGTATGTTTAGCAGAGAAGCAGCCCCAAAGCATCATGTTACCACCTCCGTGCTTGACTGTAGGGATGGTGACTGTAGGGATGGTGCTTTTAGGGTCATAGTCAGCATTTTTCTTCATCCAAACACGTCGAGTTAATGCCAAACAGCTAAATTTTGGTCTCATCTGAGCACAGCACTTTCTCACAATCCTTCTCTGAATCATTTAGATGTTCATTAGCATGACTGTACATGTGCCTTCTTGAGGCAGGGGACTCGCCATGTTTGGAGGAAGAAAAATGCTGACTATGACCCTAAGAACATCATACCTACAGTCACCATCCCTACAGTCACCATCCCTACAGTCACCATCTCTACAGTTACCATCCCTACAGTCACCATCTCTACAGTTACCATCCCTACAGTCACCATCCCTACAGTCACCATCCCTACAGTCACCATCCCTACAGTCACCATCTCTACAGTTACCATCCCTACAGTCACCATCTCTACAGTCACCATCCCTACAGTCACCATCTCTACAGTTACCATCCCTACAGTCACCACCCCTACAGTCACCATTCCTACAGTCACCATCCCTACAGTCACCTTCCCTACAGTCACCGTCCCTACAGTCACCATCCCTACAGTCACCGTCTCTACAGTCACCGTCCCTACAGTCACCGTCCCTACAGTCACCGTCCCTACAGTCACCATCCCTACAGTCACCGTCTCTACAGTCACCATCCCTACAGTCAACGTCTCTACAGTCACCATCCCTACAGTAACCATCCCCACAGTCACCATCTCTACAGTTACCATCCCTACAGTCACCATCTCTACAGTCACCATCCCTACAGTCACCATCCCTACAGTCACCATCCCTACAGTCACCATCTTTACAGTCCCCATCTCTACAGTTACCATCCCTACAGTCACCGTCCCTACAGTCACCATCCCTACAGTCACCGTCTCTACAGTCACCGTCCCTACAGTCACCGTCCCTACAGTCACCGTCCCTACAGTCACCATCCCTACAGTCACCGTCTCTACAGTCACCATCCCTACAGTCACCATCTCAACAGTCACCATCCCTATCCCCACAGTCACCATCCCTACAGTCACCATCTCTACAGTCACCATCCCTACAGTCACCATCTCTACAGTCACCATCCCTACAGTCACCATCCCTACAGTCACCATCCCTACAGCCACCATCCCTACATTCAAGCACGGAGGTGGAAACATGATGCTTTGGGGCTGTTTCTCTGGTAAAGGTACAGAGCAACTTTGCCGCATTGTGGGGCCAATGGGCGGGGCCATGTATTGTAAAATCTTGGATGAAAACCTTCTTTCCTCGGCCAGAACACTGAAGATGGGTCAGCATGACAATGACCCAAAACATACCGCCAAGGCAGCAAAGAAGTGGCTCACGAAAAAGCATATTAAGGTCATGGAGTCCCCTGACCTTAATCCTATAGAAAATGTATGGAGGGAGCTGAAACTTCGAGTTGCCAAGCGACAGCCAAGAAACTTTAAGGATTTAGAGAAGATCTGTAAAGAAGAGTGGACCAAAATCCCTCCTGAGATGTGTGCAAACCTGGGGGCCAACTACAAGAAACGTCTGACCTCTGTGCTTCCAACAAGGGTTTCTCCACCAACTACTACTAAGTCATGTTTTGCTTGGGGATCAAATACTTATTTTACTCTCTGAACTGCAACTCAATTTATAACATTTGTATTGTGTGTTTTTTTTCTGGATTTTTGGTTGATATTCTGTCTCTATCATATAAAATAAACCTATGATAAAAATTATACACCCACCATTTCTTTGTAAGTGGGCAAACTTACAAAATCTGCAGGGATCAAATATTTTTTTCCCCAATGTAATTGTAGCTATTTCATGTCTATCTATCTATCTATCTATCTATCTATCTATCTATCTATCTATCTATCTATCTATCTATCTATCTATCTATCTATCTATCTATCTATCTATCTATCTATCTATCTATCTATCTATCTATCTATCTATCTATCTATCTATCTATCTATCTATCTATCTATCTATCTATCTATCTATGATATGGTCTGCATCCTGTCAAAATTAAGAGGTTTGTATACCAATGCCAGAAGCCTGGCCAACAAGATGGGAGAGCTGGAGCTGCTGATGTTTGAGGAGGACTTAGATTTTGTGGGGATAACTGAGACTTGGTTTGACAGCTCTCATGATTGGATGGCGACCATTCAGGGGTATTCCCTTTATCGCAGAGATAGAGAAGGTAAAAAAGGGGGAGGGGTATGTCTGTATGTCTGTATATTAAGAACAGTATACAGGTAAATATGAGGGATGATATTAATAATGGAGCTAAGGACGAGGCAGAATCCCTATGGGTAGAGCTTCAAAGGGAAGGCATGGTGGGGAAGGTAATATTGGGCGTATGCTATAGGCCCCCCAACCAGAGGGAGGAGGGGGAGGCGGACCTCCTTTCACAAATAGGATTGGCAGCAAGGATGGGAAATGTCATTATAATGGGGGACTTTAATTATCCTGATATAGATTGGGCAGAAGGAACCGCACACTCAGCCAAGGCTAGGCAGTTCCTAAATATTTTGCAGGACAATTTCATGGGTCAGATGGTGAATGCACCGACAAGAAACAATGCGGTACTTGACCTACTGATTACCAACAATTCAGACCTGATCACGGATATAGAAATACGGGGCAACTTAGGAAACAGTGACCATAGGTCAATAAGTTTCAGTATTAATTACAGTTATAGGAAGCAGAGGGGTAATATAAGGACACTGAATTTCAAAAGAGTAAAGAGGCCAAACTAAACAACACACCTCAGGAAGTACCGCCATGGCTAACAGAAGATAGACTTAGAACTAAACTAGAGAAACTTAACATAAATAAATCACCGGGACCGGATGGCTTGCACCCGAGGGTTCTTAAATAGCTCAGCCAGGTGATTGCCAGACCATTATTCTTGATCTTTAAGAATAGTTTACAGACGGGTATGGTGCCAGCTGATTGGAAAAAAGCCAACGTGGTACCAATATTTAAAAAAGGGCCGAGATATATCCCCGGGTAACTATAGGCCGGTCAGCCTAACATCATTAGTCTGCAAGATTTTGGAGGGGATGTTAAGGGACCACATACAAGACTTTAGTAATGAAAACGGTATTATAAGTAGTAATCAGCATGGATTCATGAAAAATCATTCTTACCAAACCAATCTATTACCCTTCTATGATGAAGTGAGCTGCCACCTAGATAAAGGAAAGCCTGTGGATGTGGTGTATCTGGATAAAGGAAGGTCTGTGGATGTGGTGTATCTGGATAAAGGTAAGCCTGTGGATGTGGTGTATCTGGACTTTGCAAAGGCCTTTGACACCGTTCCCCACAAACGCTTACTGTACAAACTAAGGAAGGTAGGTATGGATCATAAGGTGAGTACCTGGATAGAGAACTGGCTCCAGGGGAGAGTACAGAGGGTGGTGATTAATGGGGAGTACTCGGATTGGGCAGGTGTGGAAAGTGGGGTCCCCCAGGGTTCTGTCCTGGGGCCAATCCTGTTTAATTTATTCATAAATGATCTAGAGGAGGGGATATCTAGTACAATCTCAGTATTTGCGGATGATACTAAACTAAACATGCCAATATCTTCTATGCAGGATATGGAAACCTTACAAGCGGATCTGAACAAAATAATGGGGTGGGCAACTACATGGCAGATGAGGTTTAATGTTGAAAAATGTAAAGTAATAAACTTGGGTGCCAGAAACACGAAAGCAAGATACTCACTAGGGGGGGAACCTCTGGGTGAGTCTAGGATGGAAAAGGACCTGGGGGTACTGGTAGACAACAGGTTTGGCAGTGACATGCAATGCCAAGCCTCTGCAAGCAAAGCCAACAGAATACTGGGATGTATAAAAAAGGGGATTCACTCCAGAAATAAAGAGATTATTCTTCCACTCTACAAGACTCTGGTCCGGCCACATCTGGAGTATTCTGTCCAGTTCTGGGCACCGGTCCTCAGGAAGGATGTGCTGGAACTGGAGAGAGTCCAGAGAAGGGCAACAAATCTATCTATCTATCCATCTATCTATCTATCTATCTATCTATCTATCTATCTATCTATCTATCTATCTATCTATCTATCTATCTATCTATCTATCTATCTATCTATCTATCTATCTATCTATCTATCTATCTATCTATCTCTCATTTGAAGGATAATATAATTTGCTGATCGCCACCGTTACCAGCATATTAAAAAAAAATTCTCAGTATACAGTATACATAGTTTGTAAACGCTATAACTTGTGCACAAACCAATCAATATACTCTTTTTGGGATTTTTATTTTTTATTGACAAAATTATGTAGCAGAATACATATTGGCCTAAATTGATGAAGAAATTCGATTTTTTTCTATTTTTTATATGATGTATTTTATAGCAGAATGTAAAAAATATATATATATATATATATTTTTTTAAATTGTCTGCCTTTTTTTGCTTATAGAGCAAAAAATAAAAACCACAGAGGTGATCAAATACCGCTAAAAGAAAACTCTATTTATGGGGAAAAAAAATGACATACATTTTATTTAGGTACAGCGTTGCATGGTTGCGCAATTGTCAGTTAAAATAACACAGCTGCCGTATTGCAAAAAATTGCCTGATCATGTGGGGGGGGGGGGGGGGGGGATCTTCCAAAGGTCAAGTGGTTAAAAAGAAGAAGAGATTTTGATTGCTTGGAATAACTCATCAATAACCAGTTGCCTTGTCACCCCTTACCACAGTTTACAATATGAGGATTGGATGAACCTATTTATTCTTTCATCGGATTGGAAAAAGAAAAAAAACGTGTATATACAGTATACTGACAGTGTCAGCTGGGCACTGGATGGTGTCAGCAGTTTTTATTTTTTTTATTTTATTATTTTTTACAATTTTATTTTTTTAATTATTTTTTTTTACAAAATTTTTTAGGAGCCCAATTAGAGGCTTTGCTGAAACATTAGGCGTTTAACCACTTTACCACCGGAGGATTTTGCTGCGATTCGGCGCTGTGCGACTTTAACTGACAATTGCGCGGTCGTACGACGCCGTACCCAAACGAAATTTACGTCCTTTTTTTCCCACAAACAGAGCTTTCTTTTGGTGGTATTTGATTACCTGTGCGATTTTTACTTTTTGTGCTATAAACAAAAAAAGAGCGTTTATTTTGAAAAAATAACAATATTTTTAACATTTTTTTATATGAAATTCCTCCCAAAAAATATGTAAAAATCAAATTTTTTTTAAATTTTTGGCCAATTTGTTTTCTGCTACCTATGTTTGGTAAAAAAAATCACAATAAGCGTATTTTGATTGGTTTGCGCAAAAGTTATTGCGTTTACTAACAAAGGGAAAGATTTTTGTCATTTTTGGTGTTTTTTTTTTTAACGAGTAATGGCGGCGATCTGCGATTTTTTTTGCGGGACTGAGACGTTGCGGTGGACAGATCGGACCCTTGACTGACATTTTTGACACTTTTGGGGGTACCAGTGACATTACTGCAGTAATCAGTGCTATACATATGCACTGTTACTGTAAAAATTACACTGGCAGGGAAGGGGTTAATTTTATTGGAGAGGGAGGGGTTAATGTATGCCTGGTGCTTACTGACGTGTGGGGGGGGGGAGGTGACTGAGTGAGTCAGGGACAGATTGGATGTTCAGCTATGCTGAACACTCTGATCTGTCACTCCCTGTCACTTAGGAGATCCGCCCGCTCTGTTTACACAGGCGGGGGGATCTCCAAACTAGATTCCCCGGCGATCAGGGAAGAGCAGCAGTGATCGCCGCCGCTCCTCCCCTGGCCCGACTCCCGCTGTGAATGAAAACAGCGGGAGCGCGCCTCCGGCGGCGCGTGAGCCCTGCCTACAGGGGGAGGAGTCCAGCGACGTAGGTCTACGTCGCTGGACGATAATGGGCCACTGTGCCGCAGTAGAGGCACAGTGAGCGGTCGTAAAGTGGTTAAACAGGGGGAATCTGTGCTACACAGGGTGATGAGGGTGTGCCCAGGGACACCTGGCACACCCTGTGTACACGCCTATGCTATCTGTCTGTTTATCTATCTATCTATCTATCTATCTATCTATCTATCTATCTATCTATCTATCTATCTATCTATCTATCTATCTATCTATCTATCTATCTATCTATCTATCTATCTATCTATCTATCTATCTATCTATCTATCTATCTATCTATCTATCTATCTATCTATCTATCTATCTCTCATTTGAAGGATAATATAATTTGCTGATCGCCACCGCCACTAGTATATAAAAAAAAAAATCTCAGTATATATCCCATAGTTTGTAAACACTATAACTTGTGCACAAACCAATCAATATACTCTTTTTGAGATTTTTATTTATTTTTTTGCCAAAATTATGTAGCAGAATACATATTTGCCTAAATTGATGAAGAAATTAGATTTTTTAAATTTTTTATTGGATGTGTTTTATAGCAGAATGTAAAAATATATATATATATATATATCTTTTTCTCAAAATTATCGGCCTTTTTTTGTTTAAAGTGCAAAAAAATAAAAACCGCAGAGGTGATCAAATACCGCTAAAAGAAAACTCTATTTATGGGGGAAAAAAATGACATAAATTTTATTTAGGTACAGCGTTGCATGATTGCGTAATTGTCAGTTAAAATAATGCAGGGCCGTTTGGCAAAAAAATGGCCTGGTTATAGGGGGGGGGGGGGGTTAAGTGGTTAAAAAGAAGAGATTTTGATTGCTTGGAATAACTCATCAATAACCAGTTGCCTTGTCACCCCTTACTACAGTTTACAATATGAGGATTGGATGAACCTATTAATTGTTTTATCGGATTGGAAAAAAAAATAAAACGGTGGCAGCGTTCTACTCAACGCGTTTCTCTAAAGACTTTACCCACTTCTCTAGGAATGTGCGGGTCAATACTAGAACAATGCTAATAAAGCCTAGAAGGTAATTATACCCACCAAATACAGCACTGAATTATATAGCTGAAATAAAATAAAAATAAATGACAAAAAAACCAAGCACTGATATTACATATGACTAAACAACAATGCACTTAACAAAATAACAAAATAAATAAATAAATAAAAAAATAATAATAATTCATCAACTATATATACATAAAAAGTGACCAGTGCTTACCCAAGTGTCTGTGCAAAAATCTTATTAAATAAACTCCACTGTGCAAATCAGAGTGCCAAGAGCAATTATATTTCTTAAGATGCAAGATCCACTCCATCGCGCTCACCACCCGCACTCCCCACTCACCGACTCCTAGATTCAAGGTGGTATGTTAGTATCCTGATCGCCTCTCACTATGAAAAATCATAGGAGAGATCTCCATAGCATAATTCTGTTATGGCTTTATTGAAATTAATATTTAAAAGCAGATGCACTCATAATTTTAGCTTTAAACAAGTGCATGAAGTCTAAAATCGGTCTGTCCCCGCTTGGCGCGTTTCGTCTCTCTCACTGGGTGTCAATAGCAATAATTCTAGCGCTAGAGCTCCTCTGTAACTCTAAACTGGTAACGTAAACATTTTTAAAGCATTGCCTATGGAGATTTTTAAGTAGCGTAGTTAGGCGCCATTCCACGAGCGTGCGCAATTTTAAAGCGCGACATGTTTGGTATCTATTTACTCAGCGTAAAACCATCTTTTATATTTTATCAAAATTTGGGGTATACTCTATATTGTTTTTTGTTTGCTTTAAAATTCATTAAAGTGTATTTAAAAAAACAAATTGCTTGAAAAATCACTGCGCAAATACCATGTGGCATAAAAAATTGCAACAATTGCCTTTTTATTTTATAGGGTGTCCACTGGAAAAAAAAAAAAAAATATATATATATATATATATATATATATATACAGTATCTCACAAAAGTGAGCACACCCCTTAAATTTTTGTAAATATTTTCTTCTATTTTTTAATGTGACAACAATGAAGAAATGAGACTTTGCTACAATGTAAAGTAGTGAGTGTACAGCTTGTATAACAGTGTAAATTTACTGTCCCCTCAAAATAACTCAACACACAGTCATTAATGTCTAAACCGCTGGCAACAAAAGTCAGTACACCCCTAAGTGACAATGTCCAAATTGGGCCCAAAGTGTCAATATTTCGTGTGGCCACCATTATTTTCCAGCACTGCCTAAACCCTCTTGGGCATGGAGTTCACCAGAGCTTCACAGGTTGCCACTGGAGTCCTCTTCCACTCCTCCATGATGACATCACAGAGCTGGTGGATGTTAGAGACCTTGCGCTCCTCCACCTGTTTGAGGATGCCCCACAGATGCCCAGTAGGGTTTAGGTCTGGAGACATGCTTGGCCAGTCCATCACCTTTACCCTCAGCTTCTTTAGCAAGGCAGTGGTTATCTTGGAGGTGTGTTTGGGGTCGTTATCATGTTGGAATACTGCCCTGCGGCCCAGTCTCTGAAGGGAGGGGATCATGCTCTGCTTCAGTATGTCACAGTACATGTTGGCATTCATGGTTCCCTCAATGAACTATAGCTCCCCAGTGCTGGCAGCACTTATGCAGCCCCAGACCATGACACTCCCACCACCATGCTTGACTGTAGGCAGGAAATACTTGTCATTGTACTCCTCACCTGGTTGCTGCCACACACGCTAACACCATCTGAACCAAATAACTTATCTTGGTCTCATCAGAGCACAGGAGATGGTTCCAGTAATCCATGTCCTTAGTCTGCTTGTCTTCAGCAAACAAAAATAAAAACAAAAAAATCATGCCCAACAAAAGGCCACCACAGCCATCATTTTATATAATTATAACCTTTAGAAAATATTATGTATACTGTTATCTTCTTCTATAACTCACCACCAGACTGGTCCACCAAACACCCGCTGTCTGTCCTCAGTCCTCCTATCACTCCTGTGTCTTCAGTGCCCACCACCCTAGAAGATCCAGCCTGTCCTGCGTGAGATGGAGTGCGCTGATGTCTGAAGTCATTGTACACACCACGATCACGTGAGGGACGTTCCCCGGAGGAGACGCTCCGCCTCCTCATACTTATCAGTTTGCACTACGGGCGGCAGTGTGAGATGGGGAAATGCCTCCGTAACGCGCGTAACTGATGACATAAAAAACTGTTGTAAAAAAAAAAAAAAATCTTGGGAGTCAGTTTGCTGCCCCTCTCTAAGTGCTGACTGGGTCCAATGGACCCAGTGGGACCCATGGTAGGGCCGGCCCTGGGCACCCTGTTATAGTATTTCACAAGAACATCATACAATCATGATCGCTGACAGGTATATCAGATTAAAAAAAAAAAAAATAATTATAATAATTTTACCAAATTAAACAAATCTCTGGATTAGCCAGATGTGGGATTCCTGCCATCCTGCCACTATATTGCTGCCACCAGCTTAGAGGCCCAGAGCTTCATTGTGTACCCCTTACATAGAAGATGTACCGGCTATTGCAACCCGGACTTTTAGTACAGAGAGTAGATTCAGTACAGTAGATCCTGAGACCCCGGCTCTGATATTGGTGCAGAAAGAAGTATTCTTCACATAGAGGAAGGTGGTAAACCCCAATTCCAGCTAAAATGTGTCTTTGTTTCTGATATAATAGAAAGAGGATCAGACCTTTTTTTATCTTTATATACTGTAAATATATAATTTTAATATATCGCCTCTTCCTCCAAACCACACAGGTCTACTGCATGACGTTGATTCCATGTGGGGTCGAGGACCTCATCGTCCTCCTCATCATCTTCCACCCAGTCTTCACCCCTGCCCTCCTTGTCGGTCTGCACAATTCCGAAAGCCGCAGCAGATGACACCTGTGTTTCGTCATCATCTGAGACGTGCAGCGATGGTCCTCCCATGTACTCATCTTGAAACATAAGTGGTTGGGCATCAGTGCACTTAATCTCTTCCACTTCTGGGGCATGGCTAGGTGGATGGCCCTGGGAAACCCTGCTAACAGAGTCATCAAAAAGCAGAAGAGACTGCTGCATGACTTGGGGCTCAGACTGCTTGGCTGATTTGCAAGGGGGTGAGGTGAAAGACTGATGGACATCGGCTGCAGGTGCCAACTCTGATCTTTCAGCAGGAGACTGGGTGGGAGACAATGTGATGGCACTGGAGGCACTGTCAGCAACCCAATCTACTATCGCCTGTACTTGTTTTGGCCTCAACATTCGTAGAGTCGTATTAGGCCTGACCAAATACCGCTGCAGGTTCTGTCGCCTACTCATACCTGAGGAAGGTGTTTCACCTGTGCGTGTAGCTGGCACAGATCGACCACGTGACCACATCCTCTCCCTGCAACAGGAGCTCCACCAGCAGCACCATGACTGGGGTCATGTCCCTTATTTGATGTTCTCCTCATATTTCTCAAATTTAGGATCTTGCCCTAAATGGGTGTATTTTGAATAGCAGAATAGAACAACAGTATCTAAAGGGTGTATCTCACATGTACAGATACAGACTAGGCCGCAATTTAAGATTTTTCCCCTAAATTTGTGTTTTTTGAATAGCAGAATAGAACAACAGTATCTAAAGGGTGTATCTCACAGCAACATATGCAGCAAACGCTGCAAAATTATTTTTTTGCTCTAAATGGGTGTTTTTTTTGAATAGCAGAATAGGACAACAGTATCTAAAGGGTGTATCTCACAGTAACATATGCAGCAAACGCTGCAAAATTATTTTTTTTTCCCATAAATGGGTGTTTTTTGAATAGCAGAATATAGTATGTAAAGGGTGTATCTCACAATGACAGATGCAGCAAAGGCTGCAATATTAAGTATTTTGCCCAAAAAGGTGTTTTTAAAAACCCAGAAAATTATAGCTATATTTATAGCTTAAAATGCACACTGACTAATGCGGCAGAGGCTCCAGATGGAGGGTATTGACAAAAATGGGTGTTTTTTCAAAGCCTGAAAAATAGGGTAAAATGTTTCGGGTTCGGGTCCAGGTACCAAAAACCCTAAAGTCCGGTATGAGCCCGAACTTTACAGTTCGGGTTCGCTCAACCCTATTCATAAATGTTCAGTGAAGATTTTGAAGGTTTGGGAAAGTGGGTTTCATTGTAGGATCGAATTTGAAGGTAATTGTGTTGTTCTGAGATGGGGGTTCCCTTTAACTCCTGAAATGTATTAAATGAGATAAAAGTATCACCGTTATAGAAGTACGATAGCTTAGTTAATTTGTTCTTTATCCACCATTGAAAAGTATCTGGGGAAAAATAAGCTGATTTAAATCTAGGATCAGAAATACGAGTACAAGTTACTCACTAGGGGGAGAACCTCAGGGGGAATCCAAGATGCAAAAGGACCTGGGGGTCCTAGTAGATGAAAGGGTGAGCAATGGCATGAAATGCCAAGCCGCTGCAAGCAAAGCCAACAGAATACTGGGATGTATAAAAAAGGGGATTCACTCCAGAAATAAAGAGATTATTCTCCCACTCTACAAGACTCTGGTCCGGCCACATCTGGAGTATGCTGTCCAGTTCTGGGCACCGGTCCTCAGGAAGGATGTGCTGGAACTGGAGAGAGTCCAGAGAAGGGCAACAAAAATAATTAGGGGAATGGAGGACATCAGCTATGAGGAAAGTCTACAAGCACTGAACTTTAGAGTTGAGCAAACACCTGGATGTCCAGGTTCGGCGGGTTCGGCCGAAATTGAAAAAAAGTCTGGGTTCATGACCCAAGCTTAACCCGAACTTTACCCCGATCCTGAACCCCATTGAAGTCAATGGTGACCCGAACTTTTGAGCACTAAAATGCCTCTAAAACACACATGGAAAGGGCTAGAGGGCTGTAAACGGCAGCAAAATCATCTTAAGAGCATGGCAAGTGCTCTGCAAACAAATGTGGATAGGGAAATAACTTAAAATAACATAAAAAACATCAAAATAAAAAAAAATCATCTTGATCTAGGAGGACGAGGCCCATATGGAGTAGGAGGTTGAGGTGGCGGTGGATGTGGCGGTGTAGGTGGAAGCGGCGGTGGAGGACGAGGTAGCCAACACTGGTTTTTGTTTTTAATTTTAAATTTCTTTTTAAATTCGGGTACACCCCAAAAGAGTGAGAAAGATCAAAAATAGAACAATGGCTGGGTAAGGTCGGTATCCATCGCTATTCTGCACAAGGTACAGACAAGTCCCGTGGGATCCATGCCTGGTTCATTTTAATGAACGTGAGCTTGTCCACATTGTCTCTGGACAGGCGGCTGCGCTTGTCTGTGATAACGCCCCCAGCCGTGCTAAATACCCGTTCAGATAATACACTGGCTGCAGGGCACGCCAGCACCTCCAAGGCGTAAAGGGCAAGCTCAGGCCATGTGCCCAATTTGGAGACCCAGAAGTTGAAGGGGGCAGACCCCTCATTCACTACATGTAGGCGTGTGCACACATACTGCTCCACCATGTTGGTAAAATGCTGCCTCCTGCTAAGACGTTCCATATGAGCTGCTGGTGCTGCTGTTTGTTGTGGCGTGCTGACAAAGCTTTTCCACATTTCGGCCATGCTAACCCTGCCTTCTGAGGTGCTGGCGGTGCCCTGGTTGCGTTGGCGACCTCTTCCTCCTCCTCCTCCTCTGCCTTGGCCTTGTGATTCCACTGTGGCCCCGCTGTCAGGTGGGAATGCCAGCAGCATCGCGTCTACCAGCGTGCGCTTGTACTCGCGCATCTTGCGATCGCGCTCCAGTGAGGGAATTAAGGACGGTACGTTGTCCTTGTAACGGGGATCCAGCAGGGTGGTCACCCAGTAATCAGCACAAGTTAGAATGTGGGCAACTCGGCGGTCGTTGTGGAGACACTGCAGCATGTAATCGCTCATGTGTGCCAGGCTGCCCAGAGGCAACGAAAGGCTGTCCTCTGTGGGAGGTGTATCGTCCATGTCCTCTGTATCCCCCCAGCCACGCACCAGTGATGGCCATGAGCTGGCCTGGGTGCCACCCTGCTGTGAACATGGTTCCATCTCCTCCTCCATCTCCTCATCATTCTCCAGAACTGTGCCCCTCCTGTGCAATGCAAGTTCTGCCTGCTTCTCCTCCCTATCTGCTGGTCTGTCTCTCCCTCTGAACTCCCCTCCTCTTCCTCTCTTGTGGGCACCCACGTGACGTCCATAGACACGTCATCATCCACGTCACCTTCCCCACCACTAACATTTGAGATCTCAGAGTAGGCAGCAACAGCGGGGACCAACCTCCTTGGGCTGGTCTGGGTACTGGCATCAGACTGCTGAGTGGCGGCTGTTGCTACCTCCTCTTCCTGATCCGATGCCAACAATGGCTGCGCATCGCAAATGTCTTGTGATGGATCGGAAAATTATTCCAGTGACTCAAGCGGAGGGTATGTGGTGGTGGTGGTGTGTTTGGGGGTGCACACAGCAGAGAGTGAAGAGGGTGCAGATAGAGAGGATGAGGAGGGTGTAGAAGAGGAAGGCTGAGTGAGCCACTCAACCAAGTCTGGTGCCTGTTTGGCTGAATTTGCACTGCACAGACATCGTATGTAATTTTAGGAGCAGTGCGCTCCAAATTACATGCGATCTCTGTGATCGCATCAGTGATTCGCATCAGTGTGACTTGGCACTTAGTGCCGGTTCACACTGATGGGATCACAGAGATCGCATGTAATTTGGAGCGCACTGCTCCCAAAATTACATACGATGTCTGTGCAGTGCAAATTCAGCCATACCATTTGTATGGCTGAATTAGCACCGCAATCACAGTGAACACGGACAGGACCCTATTTTTGGTCCGCGGCAGAATCGGATTGCATGGTGGTTCACACCAGTGGGATCCGATTCTGTGCGAACTGTCAGATCGCACTGTGATATGCGATCTGAGCTGGGGGTGTCATTAACTTTGAATTGATACCCCCAGCGTATCGCATATGGCAGTGTGAACTGCCTGTGCTGCGAATGAGATGCGGGAACACGCAGATATATTCGCAGTGTTCCCGCATTGCATCAGTGTGAACCGACACTGACAGTCTGTCCCCGCTCCCCACAGCAAACCTCTCACTACACTGACAAAAGAGACAATATAGATAGTACACCTATACCAAATACCAGTCCTTAAAAGGACTTTTGTGGACCTATAACAGAGCGATTTGTGTCACTGACAATCTGTCCCTGGTGCACACAGCCAACCTCTCCCTACACTGACAGAAACTAGAATGTAAAATGGCCGCCAGCTCAGGTCTATTTATAGGGTAGGGGGACTGTCCATGTGCTGAAATGTCTCAATTGGCTGTCCTGTACCACCTGATGGATGTGTCATGGGTCAAAGTTCTCCCCAATGTAAACTAATATGGCCGCCGCGAACAACGCCATGTGTTTGCATGATTGGCAGACATCGAACGAGGAAAGTTTGCCACGAACCGACCGCCGGGCAAACCGCAAGGCCATCTCTAGTCTCTATATATTGGAGCGGTGTTTCTCAACCGTTTTTCAGTCAAGGCATCCTTTAAAATTATAGATAATGTCAAGGCACCCTCTAAAATTATGGACATGGCGAGGCATGCCAATCTAAAATGTAAAAAATTATTCTAATAGTTTTACATAAGACACCAACATCTACACATGTAGGACACCCAACGTTTCAGGTGATTTATTCTTCCAAATCCAATACACTTTTCCACATTGGTACTGACTAGTATTCCAATGTTTCTCTTCTCCCTCAGTTTTCTACATCACTCAGATAATGTGACCCCCAGTGCTGGCAGAGAAGGGCAGTGGAGGGCCATTGGTTGTTGGGACACCGGCTGCTAGAAGGTGGTAATGGTGCACAATTAAAACCTGTGGCTTTGTGTCACTAAAAGGCAGGCTTCATCCATCTGCTGGTTTGTATACAACTTTGGGGCAATTTATAAGCATTTTGCCAAGGCACCCCTGAAGAAACCTCAAGGCACCCCCGGGGGGCCTGGACACTCTGGTTGAAAAAGGCTGTATTGGAGGACCCCTTTGAACACCAGCTTTGATGACAATCACAGCATAGGTCGATAGGAGGGGGAATATAGACACGCCCTCAACATGGAAGAGAGGCCGCAGCATACAGGTACGTCGCCTGGTCTGAAGCTGCCGCTCACCCGCAGTACAACTACTGTGAGCCGGTGCCAAGTGGTTATCAATACAGCAAAACTCACTGAAAGCTCTACAAACCCTGCCATGGACGTCCTACTAAGAAATGATGATGGTAATGATCATAACTATGTTGTATTATTAACCACTTGCCGCCCGCCCACCATCCAATGACGGCGGAGCGGTGCGGCTCTCGTTCTGGGACCCCGTCATATGACGGTGCACCAGAACGGACTCTCCTGCGCACCCGCAGGGGCGCACAGTGCGGCGATCATGGCTAGGACACGGCACAACAACTACTGTAAAATAAAAAAAACATGCCCAAAAGCCCCCCAACCAATGCCCTTCAGTACCCACAGTGCCCACCATCAGTGCCCACAGTGCCCACAAACAGTGCCCATAGTGCTACCAGTTAGTGCCCATCAGTGCCTGCTCATCTGTGCTGCCCCTCAGTGTCCATCAGTGCCGCCCGTCAGTGCCCATCAGTGCTGCCCATCACTGCTGCCCGCCAGTGCCCATCAGTGCCGTCCATCAGTGCCCATCAGTGCCACCCGTCCGTGCTCATCTGTCCCACCTCTTAGTGCCCATCAGTGCCACCGATCAGTGCCACCTATCAGTGCCCATCAGTGCGGCATATTAGTCCCTCCTCATCATACCCACCTTATCAATGCCCATAAGTGCCACCTCATCAGTGCCCATAAGTGTCACCTCATCAGTGCCCATCAGTGCAGCCTTTCAGTGCCCATCAGTGCCACCTCTAAGTGCCCATAAGTGCCGCCTTTCAGTGCCCATCAGTGCCACCTATCAGTGCCCATTAGTGCAGCATATTAGTACCTCCTCATCATACCCACCTCATCAGTGCCCATAGATGCCACCTCATCAGTGCTAATCAGTGCAGCCTATCAGTGCCCATCAGTGCCGCCTCATCAGCGCAGATCAGTGAAGGAGAAAAATTACTTATTTTCAAAATGTATTCACAGAAAATAAAAAAGAAAACTTTTTATTTTTTTCAAAGTTTTCTGTCATTTTTCTTTTTTTGGTAAGAAATAATAAAACCCAGCGATGATTAAATACCACCAAAAGAAAGCTCTATTTGTGTGAAACAAATGATAAAAATGTCATATGGGTACAGTGTAGCATGACTGCGCAATTGCCATTCAAAGTGTGACAGCGCTGAAAGCTGAGAATTGCCCTGGGCAGGAAGGGGGTGAAAGGGCCCAGTATTGAAGTGGTTAAACCATACTGGTCAGTAAAGGTTGGTCCTGCTAGTGGCGGGACAAGGTCATCCAATGCCCAGGGCAAAGAAGCCAAACTGCGCCCCCCCCCCCTTTATTATGTGCAATATTAGGGGATGCCACCCCCCAGCAGTCACCTTCTTATCAAAATGCCTTGTATCAGAATGCGCTCACTGGTGCCCCTATCCATACAGTAAACCGCTGCGCCCAGGGCAATGGTCCCACCTGCCCACCCCTTGTCCCGGGCCAGGTCTTGTGTACTTTATAATAGATGGCAGATTTAACTCCCGATAGCGCCTTGTCTATGAAACACCCGCATGCTTCTTTCAGAAGTAACATACGTTGTTGTTATTTTTATTTATTGAAAGCAGTTTTGTAATAATGAAATAAGTTTGTATTCTTCTCCATGCTCAGGATCATCAGCACACCGGCTTCCCACAATGCCGGTTATTCATCTTTTAGGTCTGCATTTCTTTCTTACAGAAACAAAACAATTCAAAAAGTGACGCAGTGGGGTGACTCAAACGTACAAACAATGTATCGTTCTGTTACCATGGATACTAGAAGCCATGAAAACACAGCAACTGTAAAAAAAGTATTCTTTTCTTTTACAGAAGATTGTGTTTAAGGTCCAGTTCACACTATGAATCGTCTATGAATCGCAGAGGAGACGCACCGCATTCTTATGCAATTTACATGTGATCCAGAGCGCTGCAATTTGAGCACATTCATTTTGAGATCGCATCACACCAAAGTAGAGTCTGCACTACTTAGGAAACACACTGCAACCGGATCGCATATTAGTTTTGTACCATGCGATACACTGCATGCCCTTGAAAACGTCAATTGCTCACGAAACACATAGGGAGGAGTTGGAGACATGTGACATCATCGCGTATCGGGATGCGGCGGCCATCTTGCTTGTTAGGAACGATCAAATGTTTATACAGACATGCAAATTTTACACAATTTAAACATAAGTGGTACTCTTTTTAATTAACCATTTGCCTACAGTGCACTTTCACCCCCTTCCTGCCCAGACCGATTTTCAGCTTTCAGCGCTCTCACACTTTGACTGAGAATTACTCAGTCATGCAACACTGTACCCATACAAAAATTGTGTCCTTTTTTTCACACAAATAGAGCTTTCTTTTGATGGTATTTGATCAATACTGGGTTTTTTATTTTTTGTGCTATAAATAAAAAAAGACTAAAAATATCGTGAAAAAACGCATTTTTCTTTTTTTCTGTCATAAAATTTTGCAAATTAGTAATTTTTCTTCACAAATTTTGGCCAAAATTTATACTGCTACTTATCTTTGGTAAAAATAACCCAAGTGAGTGTATATTATTTGGTCTTTGTGAAAGTTATAGAGTCCACAAGCTATGGTGCGAATCATTGAAAATTGATCACACTTGATCACACCTGATGTACTGAAGGCCTATCTCATTTCTTGAGACACTAAAAAGTCAGGAAAGTACAAATACCCCCCAAATGACCCCTTTTTGGAAAGAAGACATTCCAAGGTATTTAATAAGGGGCATGGTGAGTTTTTTGAAGTTGTCATTTTTTCCCACAACTCTTTGCAAAATGAAGATTTTTTTTTTATTTTTTTTTTTTTTTTACAAATTGCCATATTAACAGGTTATTTCTCTCACACAGCACATGTATACTTGCAACTACACCCCAAAACACATTCTACTACTCCTCCTGAGTATGGCAATACCACATGTGTGAGACTTTTTCACAGCCTGGCCACATACAGAGGCCTAACATTCAAGTAGCCCCGTCCGGCATTCTAGGAGCACAAATTACACATATAATTTCCTGACAACCTATCGCACTTTTGAAGGCCCTGGAGCACCAGGACAATGGAAACCCCCATAAAATGACCCCATTTTGGAAAGCAAACAGCCCAACGTATAATTTTTGAGGCATAATGAGTCTTTTGAATATGTCATTTTTTTCCACAAGTTTTTGGAAAATGTGGAAAGAAAATGAAAACACATTTTTTTTTACACAAAGCTGTCCATTTATGCAATATTTCTAACACATAGCATGTACATAGCAAAACTTGCACCCCAAAATACATTCTGCTATTCCTCCTGAGTATGGCGATACCACATGTGTAACACTTTTTCACAGCCTGGCCACATACAGAGGCCTAACATCCAAGTAGCGCTTTACACAAAGTTGTCCATTTATCCACTTTAAGACTGGGCCTATTTTTGACACTTGGTTTTTACAAGCTAAAATCATTTTTTTTGCTAGAAAATTACTTGGAACCCCCAAACATTATATATTTTTTTTTAGCAGAGACCCTAGAGAATAAAATGGAGATCGTTGCAATATTTTTTATCACACCATATTTGCGCAGCAGTCTTCCAGATGCGATTTTTTTGAAAAAAATTCACTTTTTTGAACTAAAAAATAAGAAAACAGTAAATTTAGCACAATTTTTTTCCATAATGTGAAAGATAATGTTACGCCGAGTAATTAGATACCCAACATGTCATGCTTCAAAATTGCGCATGCTCACAGAATGGCGCCAAACATTGGTAATTAAAAATCCCCATAGGCAACATTTTAAAAATTTCTGCAGGTTACTAGCTTAGAGTTACAGAGGAGGTCTACGGCTCAAATTATTGCTCTCGCTCTAACGATCGCGGCGATACCTCACATGTATGGTTTGAACACCGTTTACATATGTGGGCGGGACTTGCGTATGCGTTTGCTTCTGCGCGCGAGCTAACGGGGACAGGGCGCTTTAATTTATTTATTTTTTTTTTTTTCCTATTTATTTTATTTATTATTTTTTTATTTTTACACAGTTTAAAAAAAAAAAATGTTTTGATCATTTTTATTCCTATTACAAGGAATGTAAACATCCCTTGTAATAGAAATAGGCATGACAGGTCCTCTTTATTGTGAGATCTGGGGTCAAAAAGACCTCACACCTCACATCTACACTAAAAAAGAAAAGAAAAAAAAAAAATTGTTGAAAGAGGAAAAAAAAAAAAGAAAAAAAAAAAGCGGTCCTTTAAACCGGTTGCTAGGCAACGTCTTTTGACGTAGCTCCGGTCCTCCAAGACCATAGAGTTGAGTGAGGGCCATCTTGCCCTCACTCGACTTCCTGTCTCTGAGGATCCGGGACCGGATAGTTTTCCCCGCTGCCGGCGGGTCCGGTAAGCTGGGAAAATGTCTGGGACGCGGCAGGAGGGGGGGGGCACCTCTTCCCCTGCACCGTAAGGGTAATTCCGCGGCGAATCCGCCACTGGGACCACCCTTATCTGAAAGCCGACCGCCCGCCGTTTCAAAAAATACCGGGGTTATGGGGGCTATCTGCTGCCATAACCCCAGTATCTCGCTTTTAATGGCCGACGCATATAGTCGTTAGGCGGTCAGTAAGTGATTGCATGCATATGGCAAACAGGTGACGATGACTGATGGGGTGACAGGTGACGATGACTGATGGGGTGACAGGTGACAATGACTGATGGTGTGACAGGTGACAATGACTTATGGGGTGACAGGTGATGATGACTGATGGGGTGACAGGTGATGATGACTGATGAGGTGACAGGTGACGATGATTGATGAGGTGACAAGTGACGATAATTGATGGGGTGACAGATGACAATCACTGACGGGGTGACAGGTGACGATGATTGATGGGGTGACAAGTGACGATCACTGATGGGGTGTCAAGTGACGATCACTGATGGGGTGTCAAGTGACGATGATTGATAGGGTGACAGATGACGATGACTGATGGGGTGACAGGTGACAATGACTGATGGGGTGACAGGTGACGGTGATTGATGGGGTGACAGGTGACAGGCGATGGTCACTGATGGGTGACAGGTGACGGGCGATGGTGCACGGCGGTACTGATGGCAGTCTCTGGTGACCGGTGAACTTTAGGCTACATTCACATGTGAGCGTAGCGATCATGGGCAGAATCACTGCGATTCTGCCCGTGATCCAGAAATCATTGCAAATTGCGGGGCGCCGATTTGCAATAGCACCCCAAACGCTGTGCGATGTTGCTGCGATTTCCGCCTGCCGAATCGCGGTAACATCGCGCAAACAACGCATGACGCCCCAAAGAAGCTCTTGTACCTTTTTTGGGCGTCATGCGATGTTTGCGCGATGTTACCGCGATTCGGCAGGCGGAAATGGCGGCAACATTGCACAGCGTTTGGGGTGCTATTGCAAATCACGGGCAACGCACAGGCGTCCCGCAATTTGCAATGATTTCTGGATTGCGGGCAGAATCGCGGTGATTCTGCCCGCGATCGCTGCGCTCACATGTGAACGTTATGGGTATCAATTTCTGGGCACTGATGAGGTGACTGTTGGGTGACAGGTGACATTGGGGGGGGCTGAGGACTGTGTGGGGACCTTTATTTGTGTGATTTTACTTTTGCAGGTACACAGAGCAGTAACTCACTGTTTCTAGCTCTTCTCCCCTCATACTGGAAACTGTATGAGGAGAGAAGAGCTAGTAACACTGAGTTACTGCTCTTTGTTTACATTTTCTGATCGGCTGTGAATGGATTCACAGCCGATCACTTAGTAAACAGTCACTGTCAGTGACTGTTTACTACTGCCGGTGACAGCTGTGTTCCTACGGAACACAGTGCCACCGACATGACCGCGCTGCGCGCTCCCGATCGCGCATGCGCGGTCATCTCCCGGCCGCCTCCATTGTGATCGGCTGTGTCATTGGAACACAGCCGATCACGTGGGAAACAGCCACGCCCAGTGGCTGTTTCCCCCCTGCCGGTGACGGGGGGTGTCCCGGGGACACCCCGACACCGGCAGTGCACGGCGGCGCGCCCGCGATCGCGCGCCTGCCGTGCATTTACTGGGTCACGTCATATGACGTCCGCCCAGGATAATAGCCGCACCGTCCCGCCGTCATATGACGGCGGGCGGGCGGGCGGTAAGTGGTTAATAAACATGAGTGGGATTTCTAAACCATAAAGAGTGTTTCTCTTGTATCGTTATGAATTTGAGGTGGCCTTGGTGGAGACATCTGAGAGTCCCAGAAGTGGATTGGAGACCTTACTGGATAGCTTCCCACTGCATTTTTGACCTTTGTTATGAGGGTCTATACTAGGGGTCGACCGATTATCGGCAAAGTCGATATATCGAGGAACGATATGCACTTTCCCCGATATATCGGAATCGGCCCCTGAGGTTACCGATTTTGCTGATATTTCGGGAAAGTGCTGTACCGGAGTGATGCCTGCAGCTAGAGGCATCACCCCGGTACCGGCGTCCATAGCCGACGGTCGGCTGTCTCGTAATAACAACCGATGCTGCTGAGAAGCTGCTCGGCTGTCATTACAAGGAGCGGGAGGGGACGTCCCCCCCTGCCGCCTTCCGTGGCTCGTCCGGGTCTCTCGTCCAACCGGGAGACCCAGGCATCCTACCTGCACAGCCACTGAAGACCCAATCAAAGCCGCATTCGGCTGTTTGGGTCTCCATGCAAAAACCCAGAAGTGATGTCATGACATCACTTCCGGGTACTGTCTGGTGCCAGATTAAAAAAGATTACAGCCAAACTTGGCATTTTGAATGCTTTTAAGTGCAGAGGAGGGGTTTGGGGTCTTTTAGACCCCCAGATCCCTCCACAACAGTACCTGTAAAAAAAAAAAAAAAAATAATAATAATTTTTTTTTTAACCACTTTACGTCTGCCTGCAGTAATATTACTGCGGCAAAGTTGCTCATTATCGTCTGACGACGTAGTACTACATCGTCAGACATTCCCCTTTCTCGGCGGCGCATGCGCGCAGCCGGAGGCTCGCTCCCGCTGTGTTCAGTCACAGCGGGAGTCGGGCCAGGGGAGGAGCAGCGGCGATCGCCACTGCTCTGCCCCGATCGTTGGGGATCTAGTGTGGAGATCCGCCTGCTTGTGTAAACAAAGCGGGTGGATCTCCTAAGTGACAGGCAGGGTCAGATTGCAGGGTTCAGCATAGCTCAACATGCAATCTGTCCTTCTGTCACTCAGTCCCCTCCCCCCACACGTCAGTAAGCACCAGGCATACATTAACCCCTCCCTCTCCAATAAAATTAACCCCTTCCATGCCAGTGCCATTTTTACAGTAACAGTGCATATCTATAGCACTGATTACTGTAGTAATGTCACTGGTACCCCCAAAAGTGTCAAAAATGTCAGTCAAGGGTCCGATCTGTCCGCCGCAATGTCGCAGTCCCGCAAAAAAAATCGCAGATCGCCGCCATTAC
The DNA here is from genome assembly GCF_965119305.1 of Pelophylax lessonae. Classification (NCBI taxonomy): domain Eukaryota; kingdom Metazoa; phylum Chordata; class Amphibia; order Anura; family Ranidae; genus Pelophylax; species Pelophylax lessonae. The sequence continues at coordinate 5,145,156 of NC_138771.1, read as the reverse complement.
GCGTTAAAAAAAAACCACCAAAAATGACAGAAATCTTTCCCTTTGTTAGTAAACGCAATAACTTTTGTGCAAACCAATCAAAATACGCTTATTGTGATTTTTTTTACCAAACATATGTAGCAGAAAACAAATTGGCCAAAAATTTAAAAAAATTTAGATTTTTAAATTTTTTGGGGGGAATTTCATATAAAAAAATGTTAAAAATATTGTTATTTTTTTAAAATGTATGCTCTTTTTTTGTTTATAGCGCAAAAAGTAAAAATTGCACAGGTGATCAAATACCAGCAAAAGAAATCTCTGTTTGTGGGAAAAAAAGGACATAAATTTCGTTTGGGTACGGCGTCGCACGACCGCGCAATTGTCAGTTAAAGTCACACAGCGCAGAATCGCAAAAAGTGGCCTGGACGTAAGACAGCAAAATCCTCCGGTGGTAAAGTGGTTAATTGTCCGAAAATATCGACAGATATTGGCCGATACCGATATGCGATGACCAAAATATTGGTATTGGCAATAAAAAAATGATATCGGTCGATCACTTGTCTATAGTGAATGGTAAGAGGCAGTGTGAACGGGTGTTGGTGGTTTCTTCACATTTGGAGTACTCTGACACACTACAGTAATACTCCCTTCTCTGAAAACTACTGCGGACTCCTGCTTATATGGATTATCATTTCTAAACACACTGCATTTGCAAACAGTGTTTGGGGTGAGGTTAACACTGCAGTGAAACTTGCTGCAGATTGCAAGGGCAGTGCATTTTAAATGCAGTGCAGGAAACACACATTGAATATGTAAAGGTGCCTACAATAGCTTAATGTGTCTGCCTGTGTAAGCATTTACTTCCCCAGGCTGTGCTCCGTTTCTCATGTTAGTTGAGCCAGCCAGGTGCTAAATGGTACAACGCCTTCATGTTCTAAACCGTGTGAGGTAACCAGGCTGTAAGGGTTCATGTTTTTCCCTCTGTTTTCAGCTTTGTTACCACCCCCTGCAGGTCGACCAACATAAAAGGGTCTCCCTCCAAGCCCCTGGAGTTCTGCCTGGGGAAATCCTGCCAAAATTGTAGCTGAATACTCTGTTGGAGTGATCACCCCCTTTGGGTGGGGTGATGGGAGCCTAATTGGGATTCCTGGAGGGTGTCCAAGGCCTGTGGACCTTGTGGACTTGTAGCTGTTAAAGAGGTTGTAAACCTCAGAAAACAAATGAAAAAATAAAAACCTGAAAGACAAAGGCATAATGAGCTAGTATGCTAGTAGAAGGAAGCCCCAGCAGTGCCGCTCTCTCACCTGTAACACTGCAAACATTTTCAGCCGTCCTACTTCCTGGTTCGCGTCCTCCGACCACTCCGGCCACAAGGCTCTGAAGGAACGACACAGGTGGCCGTTCCTTCAGAGTGCATGCACTCAATGTTCCCCCTAAAGTGCGCGCATGCGCGGACGCGCAGTGAAATTTATGGTCCCGCGCAAGCAGCTATGTAGACCGCGCACCTATTTAGACAGCACAGAAGTGGCGGCTGGGGAGCAGAGCGTGCGCCCCGAGAGCACGCCCATTGTGTGACAATAGCGAATGAAAATTCGCTATTGTCACACGGATCCTTCTCCTGGCCAATCAGGGAGCGGGTCCTCCCGCTTCCTGATTGGCCGAAAGGCCAACTTCATGCCATTGGCCGAGGAGGAGGCGCCGGGACTCGGGAGGACGGAGACGCGGAAGCCGGGGACTGAAGAGTGACCGGACCGTCCTTGAGGTAAGTGCACTGGGGGGGGGGGGGGGTGCTCGCGGGGGCCAAGTCACTCACGGCTGGTGGTCAAACACCAGAAGAACCAACTCGGTCAGGAGGCATCGCTGGAAGTGCTGGGGAGAGCGGAGGATCACTGCCAACATACCCAGGGAAATCAGAGCTCTCGCTTAGAACGTCCTACTCACTCCATGCAGGTCAGGCAATGCCACGCCCCCCTCATATTTTTACAGTACTGTAATGTAGCCCAATTAATATTATTTTAAACAAAAACAGTTCCACAATAGACGAGGTAGCCTACCCCTATTAAGGGGCCAGATGGCATTTCATGCTGTGACTTGTAGTTCCACAATAGCTGAGGTTCCCTTCCCCTAGTATAGGGCTAGCTGGCAAGTCATGCTGTGACATGTATTCCACAATAGCTGAGGAAGCCTCCCCCTAGTATAGGACCAGCTGGCAGGTAATGCTGTGATTTTTAGTTCCACAACAGCCTAGGTAGCCTGCCCCTGGTAAAGGGCCAGCTGGCAGGTTAAGCTGTGACTTGTAGTTCTACAATAAATGAGGCTGCCTACCCTAAGTATGGGGCCAGCTGGTAAGTCATGCTGTGACTTGTACTTCCATAATGGCTGACGTAGCCTACCCCTGTATAGGACCAGCTGCTAGGTTATGCTGTGACCTGTAGTTCCACAATGGCTGAGGTAGCCCATCCCTGCTATAGGACCAGCTGGCATGCTGTGACTTGTAGTTCCATGGCAGTGGGCTAGTCCAGCAATGAGTGTCACCTATTGAACATTTATTATTACTATTACCTTTAGACTGAGCAATTTCTTTAAAAATCATATATTGTCACAAAAAGTGCATGTTGCCATTAACTATGGGCTATATAGTTTGATAGAATATTAGTAAATCGTATTAACTGTTCAACCAATTTTACAGTATACTATACTGTAAAATTGGTTGTGAACAGTTAATACGATTTACTAATATTCTATCAAACTATATAGCCCATAGTTAATGGCAACATGCACTTTTTGTGACAATATACAATTTTTGATGAAATTGCTCAATCTAAAGGTTTGCGCTCAGAAATTTTTTTATTTGCTCAGCACAGTAAAAAATTAGAGGGAACATTGCATGCACTGATGACGTCATCGGCTGCATGCAATGTAAATATCTCCTAAATGGTGTAAGTTTAGGAGATATTTACAGTACCTATAGGTAAGCCTTATTATAGGTTTACCTATAGGCACAAGTCATTGAGGGGGGTTTACAACCTCTTTAATCATAGATTTATTGCCTTTAAGGATTATTGCCAATCATGGACTCTAGGGGGCTTGTACTGCCTTCTGTGGATTAGTGCCTTAATGGACTATTGCCTTCAAAAGGATTGCTTTCTAGACTTGCCTTCTACATTAGGCATGCGCACTCTATGGGATGTTAGCAGAGCTCTGTACAGGAATTATATTGAGACTGCTTTGTGAGAACTGTCCTGTTATCTGCAACTACTTCAGAAAAAAGGTTTTGTTTGCTCTCTTGCTTTGCCAAGTCTGATGTCTCTTAAAGGGGTCTAACACCAAGTGCTGTCCAGAGGAAGTTCCTGTGTCATTTTTTTTAGGACTACAACGTTTGTGTCACATGCAAGGCAGCCAATCAGGAGATGGGTAACTGACAGGGGTGACGGTTCCTCTGGTAGTGGAGGGAGTCATGTGCTTGGCACCTCCACTAGCGGCTGGTTCCCCCACTCTTTGAAACCGGATCCCCAGCACAGAATACCTAGGGACCTGGAGGCAAAAATGAGAGAATATGTAAAGGGGCACCTGGAGAGGAGAGCAAGCACAGAGATTGGAGAGAGAGAGAACTTCCTGTATCCCTTAGCAACCACGGGATGTGTCACTGTGAGAGAGAAGACAGGAACTGCTGGATTGGTGGAGACTGGTACATGTTCAGCAGTACTGGGCTCAAAATGCTGTGCACCTGGGAGTGGTGTCCAATGCCGGGACAAGGTCATCTAGAGCCCAGGGCAACAGGGCAAATTGCGCCCCCCCCCCCCCCCCCCAAGATGTATGAGCATTATGTGTCAAAAATCCCCCTCTCATAAAAATCAAGCACTAATCTGCATGCACACATCTTCCCCCCCCCCCCCTGCTGAAATCCTCTCTCCCCATATGCACCCAGCACAAATCCCCCCCCCCCCCCAAAAAAAATGTCCCCCTCCTAGCACAAATCTTCTACTCCTTAAATGTCCTCTTCGAGCACAATTCCTCTCTCTCCCCTTCCCACTCTAAATCCCCCAACACGAATTCCCCTAGCCCCAACCTGTCCCATCATAGCACAGACCCCCCCCCCCTCCCCCCAAAGTTCCCCTCCTAGCACAAATACCCCCCAATCATCCCAAGTAGCCCAATTCCCCCCCCCCCACACCAAAAAAAGAAGAATAAAAAATTATCCTAGCACAAATCCCTTTCCCTAACTTTTCTAGCACAAACCTCCCACCCCCCAGCACAAGTCCTGTTCCCCCCTCCCAATACAAATCCCCCCACATCAGAGTCTGGCCTCTAATGCAGACATAAAGGAGAAGGTAAGCTGCAGACACTATTGCATGTCCATGACAGACTGTAGCTATAGTTAGGAAATTAGGAATGAATAATGCCTGTTGGGCAGTGAGATGTCTAATTTGAAAATTTTGAACGTTGTCCTTGTCTGGTCTGAAGTTTCTAAAGAAGTAAATAACACACACATAGTTCATTTCCCCTAGTGGATGCTAACACATTGGAGCATGAAATTATTTGTAAGGAATGGAGTAATGTGAAGAAGACACAAACAGTTGCCGAGAATAACGGAAGTGTAGCAAGCAGCCTGTCAGTTGCGTGTTCTTGTTATAGGTGGAATGGCCTCTAGCAATGAGGGGGATGTTGTTGGCACTCTTTCTGCCGGTGGTCTGTCTCCCATAGCAATGGTAGCAGATTGCACTGCAGAGGTTTCCATCCTGTACAGAAGTATGGAAGTTCAGGAATAAAGTTGAGTACTTGGCGGGGTTCAGTAATACTGGGGGGTAGGGGTGGAGAATGCTGGACAGGTAGATGTAGAAAAGGCTCAGCATGTCCCTTCAAAAAACAGATCACAGAAAAGGTGTGCATTGGCACCGGGAGCCGAGAGTTACCTGGAGAACAGCTGCAGTGCCAGTGTACATGGTGTGCATTCATCAAGTGTAGAGGTCCGCCTTAAGGTTGAGTATTTCCCCACGGCAGCCTCAGCCTTGGCTCAGGGAACCTGAAGCTTTTGAAAAAAATGTAGTAAAATAAGAATACAAGTAGTAACTGCTTCTATGACCTACCACCAAGTTTACTGCATTGGATGGACAGCCCTATTGTAAAGTCTTGTGGTGTTTGGTGACCAGTTCTTGATGTTTAGAAGGGGAATATACACTCACCGGCCACTTTATTAGGTACAGCTGTTCAATTTATAAAACAAAGGAATCGTCCAACAAGAACTGCCAACAAAAAAGAAGATTGCTACCACAACGCCACTAAAATAACGCTACCACACTTTACATAGTTTGTGAGGTCGAAAAAAGACATCAGTCCATCCAGTTCAACCTATGATGTGTGTGTGTTTGCTGTTAACCGTACATTGTATACCCCTGTATGTTGTACATTGTATACCCCTGTATGTTGTACATTGTATACCCCTGTATGTTGTACATTGTATACCCCTGTATGTTGTACATTGTATACCCCCTGTATGTTGTACATTGTATACCCCTGTATGTTGTACATTGTATACCCCTGTATGTTGTACATTGTATACCCCCTGTATGTTGTACATTGTATACCCCCTGTATGTTGTACATTGTATACCCCTGTATGTTGTACATTGTATACCCCTGTATGTTGTGGTCTTTAAGGTGCCCATTTAATATTTTTTTTAAACTACTGATGCTCCCTGCTGATACGACTGTTTGTGGAAGAGAATTTCACATCCTTACTGCTCTGACAGTGAAGAACCCCTTCCGTATTTTCAGGTTAAACCGTTTTTCCTCTAGTTTTAGGCCACGTGTCTTATTGTATTCCCTTTCTCTGAATAGTTTGTTCCTTATGCTAGGGTCACCAGTAGAGTATTTGTACATTGATATCATATCCCCCCTCAATCGTCTCTTCTCCAGAGAGAATAAGTTCAGTGCTTGTAGTCTTTCCTCATAGCTGATGTCCTCCATTTCCCTAATTATTTTTGTTGCCCTTCTCTGGACTCTCTCCAGTTCCAGCACATCCTCCCTTTAATATAGTTAGCATATAAAAGAATGATATTATATGATGCTGGCTAACATTAGCAGTAAATAACATATAAAAACACTACATTTCCCATGCAATGAAATTTCAAAATACAGTGCATCAGAAAAAGTCCCAGAATGTTGCAATAATGATTAGGTGAGGTGATTAGTACAAGTGTATAGATGTAACTATATACAATTCCTCTTCGTGACAGCCCTTAGATGTACACACATGATTATGCCGAGCACCCCACCGCGTGAAGGGAAGAGTGATGACCCCCCAAGGGGTGAACACTTACCAGATGCCTGGTAATATAAAGCGTATCAGGCCAATCTCTCAGCCTACTTTATATGAAGGTGTTCCTCAATAACCACAACGGGGGGTAGAGTCCATGTAGTAATAAAGTAAAGGGACCATAGCGTAAAACCATACACACTATGCTTTATTAAATTTATATAAAATTTACACTCACGTGTAAGTTGATGGTGCACGCATAAAAGGAAACTCCTTAGTGCATCGGGTGATCAGTCCGGGCAGCGGAGGATGAGTACGCCGTCCCATGAATAAGTCCTATGTGACGAAACACGTCGGGATGATTGGCTGTACGGCAATGATTGACAACTGACACGCCCCCGTTTGTCTGGACACCCGGAAGCGATGCTGTGGATGTGTGTGTGAGTAACACGCTGCAAGACACAGCTGATGTGCACTCTGTGTATTATGCAGTCCTGTGCATACTCATGCATACTCAACTTATGCATGCATGAAAGGAAACGCCTCAGTGCATCAGGTGATCAGCCCGGGCAGCGGAGGATGAGTACGCTGTCTCAAAAGTGCACATCAGCTGTGTCTTGCAGCGTGTTACTCTCACACACATCCACAGCATCGCTTCCGGGTGTCCAGACAAACGGGGGCTTGTCAGTTGTCAATCATTGCCGTAGAGCCAATCATCCCGACATGTTTCATCACATAGGACTTATTCATGGGACAGCGTACTCGTCCTCCGCTGCCCGGACTGATCACCCGATGCACTAAGGAGTTTCCTTTAATGCTTGCATACTCAACTTACATGTGAGTGTAAATTTTATATGAATTTAATAAAGCATAGTGTGTATGGTTTTACGCTATGGTCCCTTTACTTTCTTACTACATGGACTCTACCCCCCGTTGTGGTTACTGAGGAACACCTTCATATACAGCAGCTGAGAGATTGGCCTGATACGCTTTATATTACCAGGCATCTGGTAAGTGTTCACCCCTTGGGGGGTCATCACCCTTCCCTTCACGCGGTGTGGTGGTCGGCATATGCATGCGTGTACATCTAAGGACTGTCACGAAGAGGAATTGTATATAGTTACATCTATACAGCTGTTCAATTGCTTGGTAACACAAATTGCTAATCAGCCAATCGCATGCCAGAAACTCTGCGTTTAGACGTTGCTGAAGTTCAAACCGAGCATCCGAATGGGGAAGAAAGGGGATGAAGTGACTTTGAACGTGGAATGGTTGTTGGTGGCAGACGGGCCGGTCTGAGTATTTCTGGGGTTTTCACACACAACCATCTCTCGGGATTACAGATAATGGCGGTAAAAAGAGAAAATATCCAGTGAGCGGCAGTTGTGTGGAAGAAAATGCCTTGTTGAGGTCAGAGGAGAATGGGCAGACTGGTTCCAGATAATAGAAAGGCAACAGTAACTCAAATAACCACTCGTTACACCCAAGGTATGCAGAATACCATCTCTGAATGTACAACACATTGAACCTTGAAGCAGATGGGCTACAGCAGCAGAAGACCACATCGGGTGCCACTCCTGTCAGCTAAGAACAAGAAACTGAGGCTACAATTCGCACAGGATCATCAAAATTTGACAACAGAAGTTTGGAAAAACGTTTCCTGGTCTGATGGGACTCGCTTTCAGCTACGACATTCAGATGGGAGGGTCAGAATTTGGCGCATGGATCCATCCTGCCTTGTATCAATGGTTCAGGCTGGTGGGGGTGGTGTGATGGTGTGGGGGAGGGGGATAATGGTTCAGGCTGGTGGTAGTGGTGTAATGGTGTGGGGGAGGTGACGGGGGTAATGGTTCAGGCTGCTGGTGGTGGGGGTGTAATGGTGTGAGGGATAGTTTCTTGGCACACTTTGGACCCCTTAGTACCAACTGAGCATGGTTTAAACACCACAGCCTACCTGAGTATTGTTGCTGACCATTTCCATCCCTTTATGACTACAGTGTCCCCATCTTCTGATGGCTCCTTCCAGCAGGATAATGCACCATGTCAAAAAGCTCCAATAATCTCACCACTGGTTTCTTCACCATGACAATGAGGTCACTGTCCTCCAATGGCCTCCACACTCACCACATCTCATACAGTAGAGCACCTTCGGGATGTGGTGGAAAGGGAGATTGGCATCATGGATTGTGCAGCCAACAAATCTGCAGCAACTGTGTGATGCTATCATGTCACTATGGAGCAAAATCTCTGAGGAATGTTTCTGCACCTTGTATCTATGCCATGAAGAATGAAGGGAAAAGGGGTTCCAACCTGGTACTAGTAAGGTGTACCTAATAAAGTGGCCGTTGAGTGTATATGTTTGGGATAAACTCTGGGATGAGTAATGAGGAGAGCCTAGTACAAAAGTCCTTGTCTCCTAAACGTCTTTTTTTGGAATGGTTATTGGGTAAGAACATCAAATACAGCCAACACGTTTTGGGGGAAAAAAGCATCTCCCTTCCTCAGGGCTTAAGCAGTGGTTGGTATTAGAATCATGGTGGGATGTAATAGAAGACCTTTTTTTGAGGCTTTGATAAAGTCTGTTATCTCTTAACATCACTATGAACTGCTGGTTGGTATTATAATCATGGTGGGGTGTAATAGAATACCTTTTTTGAGGCTTTGATAATGTCTGTAATCTCTTAACAGCAACAGAACTATGAACTGCTGGTTGGTATTAGAATCATGGTGGGATGTAATAGAAGACCTTTTTGAGGCTTTGATAATGTCTGTTATCTCTTAACAGCACTATGAACTGCTGGTTGGTATTAGAATCATGGTGGGATGTAATATGAGGCCTTTTTTGAGGCTATGATAAAGTATTTTATCTCTTAACAGCACAATGAACTGCTGGTTGATATTAGAATCATGGTTGAATGTAATAGAAGACCTTTTTTGAGGCTTTGATAAAGTCTGTTATTTCTTAACAGCACAATGAACTGCTGGTTGATATTAGAATCATGGTTGAATGTAATAGAAGACCTTTTTTGAGGCTTTGATAAAGTCTGTTATTTCTTAACAGCACTATAAACTGCTGGTTGGTATTAGAATCATGGTGGGATGTAATAGAAGACCTTTTTTGAGGCTTTGATAAAGTCGGTTATCTCTTAACAGCAGTATGAACTGCTGGTTGGTATTAGAATCATGGTGGGATGTAATAGAAGACCTTTTTTGAGGCTTGATAAAGTCTGTTATCTCTTAACAGCACTATGAACTGCTGGTTGGTATTAGAATCATGGTGGGATGTAATAGAAGCCTTTTTTTGAGGCTTTTATAAAGTCTGTTATTGTCAGGATTTGAACCTGTGACCAGCCACATCCCAGGCGGTAGCCCTGCTAACTAGGCTACCGACCTCTCTGGACATTCCTCCCTGAACCTTCCTCCCTGAAGCCTATTATTTCAACCTTAGTCTTGCCAAGCCTTGTTCATCACCCTTGATTCCCCAACACCTGGTACTTCCCTATATAAGTCCAGCCCCTTGCACTCCAGCTTGCTGATTATTGAGCTCCTGAGCCTTGATCAAGCTACTTCAAGTTCTCACCTGCTGCTCTTATCTACTACCACAAATCCAACGCTGACCAGGAATTGACTACCGACTACTCTTCTGCTTTGTCCCTACCTACTGAACTTCTACCTCTGTTGCCGATCCGGATTGTCTGACCACGCTTACTGCTTCCCCCCCCCTGACCTTTGGCTCGTCTGACTTCTCTCTGGTTATCCCTTGTCTGCTCCTCTGCCTTCGGACCGAACCTGCACTTAGCCTGGCTGGGTGATCCTGAGGACCGCGTCCTGGTGTTAGCCTGTAGCGCAGTCTATCCCCACCATCAGGGGCTCTAGTGAAAACCAGCTAGCACTTAGTTTCCGCACCTCATCAGAGTACTACGCGGTTTCCATCCGGTATCCAGCACCTACTACCTGCCTGCGGTCTTTGCCACTGGGCTCCACTCCTACCTCCGGCCAGCAGTCCTCTGACTCAGGTGAGCCTGTAGGATTGTTACAGTTATCTCTTAACAGCACTAAGAACTGCTGGTTGGTATTAGAATCATGGTGGGATGTAATAGAAGACCTTTTTGAGGCTTTGATAAAGTCTGTTATCTCCTAACAGCACTTTGAACTGCTGGTTGGTATTAGAATCATGGTGGGATGTAATAGAAGACCTTTTTTGAGGCTTTGATAATGTCTATTATCTCTTAACAGCACTAAGAACTGCTGGTTGGTATTAGAATCATGGTGGGATGTAATAGAAGACCTTTTTTGAGGCTTTGATAAAGTCTATAATCTCCTAACAGCACTACGAACTGCTGGTTGGTATTAAAATCATGGTGGGATGTAATAGAAGACCTTTTTTGAGGCTTTGATAAAGTATTTTATCTCTTAACAGCACGATGAACTGCTGGTTGATATTAGAATCATGGTGGGATGTAATAGAAGACCTTTTTTGAGGCTTTGATAAAGTCTATAATCTCCTAACAGCACTATGAACTGCTGGTTGGCATTAGAATCATTGTGGGATGTGATAGAAGACCTTTTTTGAGGCTTTGATAAAGTATTTTATCCCTTAACAGCACTATGAACTGCTGGTTGGTATTAGAATCATGGTGGGATGTAATAGAAGACCTTTTTTGAGGCTTTGATAAAGTATTTTATCTCTTAACAGCACTATGAACTGCTGGTTGGTATTAGAATTATGGTGGGATGTAATAGAAGACCTTTTTTGAGGCTTTGATAATGTCTGTAATCTCTTAACAGCACTATGAACTGCTGACCCATGCTATTAGCTAATGAGATCTGACAATCCCATAATCTAAGTATACTAACCTAAAAGCAGATGAATTGCTGCTGGTTGCACTTTTGAAGAAGCCAGATAGTGATACATAGAAATACTTCTAGGTTGTCATCCTGGCTTGTCAGAGGTTTCCATTAGCCACCATCACACCAGTGAAGCTCTCCGGCCATCTCTGGGCCATCCTTTTCCCATAACATATGTCACCTCTGACGACTCTTGATTTTGGCAGGTTTCTGAGCAGCTGCTAGATGCGCTCTTGTTGCACATTCTCCAACCTCTGTCCACCTGTGTCCCTGAGGCCCACCTCCTCCAGCTGGCAGAAGCCATTCTGGGGGCCCAATCGCTCACACAGCTGACAGCGAGGACAAAGGGCAGCCGGCTTCATGAAAAATAAACAGAATCGCCAACTTACCGATTTGTTTTACCCGCAGAGCTCTGCAAACGTTCTACAAAATCATCTCACGCTGAACAAGATAAGCTGAAAATCTACAGATGTTTTCTATTGCTGGCAAATAAGAACATTACATGCAGATGTACGTCCGACTTCGCTTTTACAGCAATTTTTACACCGTGTTCTTTACAGAACTATAAAGAGAAATCCAGAAGGACGGTAATAAATATGCTGGACGGTTAGATGACAGTATGGTACGCTCAGCGGTGAAATTGTTCCATCCAAATACATGCTGGTAGGTTAACCCCTTAAGAACAATGTTACAGATATGTGCAAAGGCAAATTAGATGGGCCTGAACCACTTCTGGACCGGAAGATTTTCCCTCTTAACCACTTTACCAACGGAGGATTTTGCTGTCTTACGTCCAGGCCACTTTTTGCGATTCGGCACTGTGCGACTTTAACTGACAATTGCGCAGTCATGCAACGCCGTACCCAAACGAAATTTACGTCCTTTTTTTCCCATAAACAGAGCTTTCTTTTGGTGGTATTTGATCACCTCTGCGCTTTTTATTTTTTGCGATATTAATAAAAAAATGCGAAAATTTTGAAAAAATAACAATATTTTTTCTACTTTGACAGTTAAAAAATATCCAATATATTCAATTTTTGTCATATATTTAGGCCAAAATGTAATTAGCTACATGTCTTTGACAAAAAAATTGTCAATGAGCGTATTTTTAACCGCATTAAGATCGGAAGATTTTACCCCCTTCCTGACCAGGCCATATTTTGCGATTCGGCACTGCGTTACTTTAACGCACAATTGCGCAGTCGTGCAATGCTGTACCCAAATTAAATTTATGTCCTTTTTTCCCCACAAATAGAGCTTTCTTTTGGTGGTATTTGATCACCTGTGCGATTTTTACTTTTTGCGCTATAAACCAAAAAAGAGCGACAATTTTGAAAAAATAACAATATTTTTTCACATTTTTTTATATGAAATTCCCCCCCAAAAAAATGTAAAAATCAAAATTTTTTAACTTCTTTTGCCAATTTGCTTTCTGCTACCTATGTTTGGTAAAAAAATTGCAATAAGCGTATTTTGATTGGTTCGCGCAAAAGTTATCGCAGCTACTAACTACAGGAAATTTATGTCATTTTTATTGTTATTTTTTTTAAACTAGTAATGGCGGCGATCTGGCGGTGATCTGCGATTTTTTTTTTTGCGGGACTGCGACATTGCGGCGGACAGATCGGACCCTTGACTGACATTTTTGACACTTTTGGGGGTACCAGTGACATTACTACAGTAATCAGTGCTATAAATATTCACTGTTACTGTAAAAATGACACTGGCAGGGAAGAGGTTAATTTTTTGGAGAGGGAGGGGTTAAATGTATGCCTGGTGCTTACTGACGTGTGTGGGGGGAGGGGACTGTGTGACACGGACACAGATCGCAGGTTGAGCTATGCTGAATCCTGCAATCTGTCACTGTTTGTCACTTAGGAGATCCGCCCGCTTTGTTTACACAAGTTGGCGGATCTCCACACTCGATCCCCGACGATCGGGGAAGAGCAGTGGTGATCACTTCCTCTCCTTCCCTGGCCTGACTCTCGCTGTAACTGAATACAGCGGGAGCGAGCCTGCGGCGACGTGCGCACGCCGCCCACAAGGGGAGGAGTCCAGCGACGTAGGTCTACGTCGCTGGACGGAATCGAGCCACTTTGCCACAGTAGCACCCATGTGAGCGGTCGGCAAGTGGTTAATGACCAGGCCATATTTTGCAATTCAGCACTGCGTTACTTTAACGGACAATTGCGCGGTCATGCGACGTTGTACCCAAATACAATTGATTTCCTTTTTTGTTCCCACAAATAGAGCTTTCTTTTGGTGGTATTTGATCACCTGTGTGATTTTTATTTTTTGCGCTATAAAACAAAAAATGAGCGACAATTCTGAAAAAAATATATATATTTTCACATTCTGCTATATCACATTCCCAAAAAAATAAATAAAAATCTAAATTTTTTAACATTTTAGGCCAATTTGTTTTCTGCTACATATTTTTGGTAAAAAAAAAATCGCAGTAAGCGTATTTTGATTGGTTTGCACAAAAGTTATCGCGTCTACTAACTACGGGAAAGATTTATGTCATTTTTATTGTTTTTTTTTTATTTTTACTAGTAATGGCGGCGATCTGCGATTTTTAGCAGAACCGCGACATTGCGGCGGACAGATCGGACCCCTAACCGACATTTTTGACACTTTTGGGGGGACCAGTGACATTACTACAGTAATCAGTGCTAAAAATATGCACTGGTACTGTAATAATGACACTGGCAGGGAAGGGGTTAACATTGTGGGTGATCAAGGGGTTAAATGTAAGCCTAGGAGAGTGTTTTCTAACTGTGGGGGGAGGGGCTTGTGAAATGACCATAGAGACCTGCGATCCTATATAGAAGGATCACATGAGCTCTGTGATCATTCCAGGGAGAAGGAAGGATGGTTGGCTGTGTTTACACCAGCCAACCGTTCTTCTCTCTCAGCGGGGAACAATCGCGGGTGTCAGGGAGCCACCCGACCCGTGCATCGGCTTCCCTGCTGCAGAGTGGGGATGGGAGCGCGCCGGCGGCGGCGCGCGCTCGCACCCTGGCTGCCTGCTCGCGACTGACGTAGACCTATATCTATTGGCGTAGCAGAGCCACATTGCCGCAGTAAAAAGACGGCGGCCGGTCGGGAACTGGTTCTCCTCCATACGTGGCTCCGCCCAGGGCTGCTGGTAAGGCAGTACAGCCAGCCCTCCTGTACTGAACCTGAGCCCCATCAGTTCAAAAGGGGGGCCCAAGCACCTGCTGAGCCGGAGGGCCGGCTGTACTACCTTACTGCAGACACCAATTCTTTCCTGCCTTCCCCTGCAGCGCTGCCGGCTTCTTTTCTACTCCCTCCCTCCAGCTGTGCAGCAGGGGGATCAGTTCTATCATCAGCGCCCCCATCCCCCTGCTTCCCAGGCATCCCTGTGCACCTCTTTTCCACACAACTTGGCCAGCTTCCTTCCTCTCCTGCAGCTGCTGTGGGCACACAAGGGGATGTTCCAGGCAGGGCCGGGACAAGGGGTGGGCAGGAGAGACGGCTGCCCTAGGCACTGTGGTATCACGTGAGTTGGGGGGAGCACCAAGAGGAGATTGAGGGGGAGGGGATTTGTGTTAGGAGGAGGAATTTAGGGGGCAGCAGGGGAAAATAATTGTTCTAGGAGAGAAATTTGAAAGGGGGGGGGGGGTTCTAGTAGTGGTGATTCAGGAGGATTTGTGTTGCAAGGGGGGGTGGGAGAAGAGCATTTGTGCCAGGAGGGGGGATTTGGGGGGGGGGTAGTGTTAGAGGGGTTGATAGGGTGGAGGGGGAAGGGGATTTGTGCTTGGAGGAATTTTTTTATTTTATTTGGGGGGGGGGGGGGGTTGTACTAGTAGGGATGATTGAGGAGTGTGCTAGGAGAGAAAATGGGGGGATATTTGTGCTAGGAGAGGGATTTGGAGTGGGGGGGGGGGGGACTCGGAGGCGATTGTTCATACAATTTAACTCTGAACTGCAGGCAGAATACAAAAAAAACCCCACTTAATACCGTTTATGTGCCAGGGGAATGTTTTCACTTTCCTTTTTCCCGCTTTTCCATTCGGCCGATGGGAATAAAGAAAATATCCGGTACTTCTGGGTATGCCGAAGCATGTGGCTCGCTCCTCTTTCTGTCAGGTTATCACACCATTGCTCACTGATTGGCCCAGAGCTGTCCCATGGGGGAGAGCTGTTGGGAAAAGTGACCACTCAGAATTCTTCATATTTGATACATCTCTGGTCTTACGCACATTTTCTTTCCTCCTGTTTTATTATATTATATCAGTCCTACTAAGGATGGAAAGTTACGTTTACCACAGCAATGCATTACCATGTATTGGGGTTCTGTGCAATGTGAGTGCGCTCTCTTAGTGTGTTGGGGTGCCATCAAAAATTCAATGGTAACGTTCATTATTGTGCTTTGTAGTAACATGCTATGAACAACTGCAATGCAACAGTGTGACGGGGACCTTATAGGCAAAATAAAGGACATCTTTCATTGTAAAATAAAGACTGAGAACTTGTCTCTCCTGCCATCCAACACCAATCCATTCCTGATCTGGTCATGTGAAACGTTCTGGGAAATCAACCCTTCAACACTTACCTCTTCTGCAGTCCGACAACATTCCATTCATGAGAACTGGTCTTATGAAGCACTCTGGGAAATCAACCCTTTGACACTTATCTCTCCTGCCACATAACACCACCCCATACATGATCTGGTCCTGTAAAGCATTTTGGGAAATCAACCCTTCAACACTTACCTCTCTTGCCACCCAACACCATTCTGTTCCTGATCTGGTCCTGTGAAGCATGCTGGGAAATGAACCCTTCAACACTTTCCTCTCTTGCCACCCAACACCATTCCTGATCTGGTCCTGTGAAGTATGCTTGGAAATTAACCCTTCAACACTTACCTCTCTTACCGCCCACCACCATTCCATTCCTGATGTGGTCCTGTGAGGCATGCTTGGAAATCAACCCTTTAACACTTACCTCTCTTTCCACCCAACACCATTCTGTTCCTGATCTGGTCCTGTGAGATATGTTGGGAAATCAATCCGTCAACACTTACCTCTCTTTCCACCCAACACCATTCTGTTCCTGATCTGGTCCTGTGAAGCATGCTGGGAAATGAACCCTTCAACACTTTCCTCTCTTGCCACCCAACACCATTATATTCCTGATCTGGTCCTGTGAAGCATGCTGGGAAATCAATCCTTCAACACTTACCTCTCTTGCCACCCAACACCATTCCATTCCTGATCTGGTCCTGTGAAGCATGCTGGAAAATCAACCCTTTAACACCTATCTCTCCTGCCATTACATACCCCTCCAGTCCTGAGAACTGGTACTGTCAAACACGCTTGTAAATCAATATTTTGACACTTACCTCTACTGCCAACCAAAACCACTTCATTCCTAAAATGGTCCTGTGAAGAATGTTGGGAAATCAACACTTCAAAACTTACCTCTTCTGACACCCAGTACCTTCATGAGAACTGGTCCTGTGAAGCTCACTGGGAAATCAACCTTTAGATACTTACCTCTCCTGTTGCCCAACACCACCCCATTCCTGAAAACTGGTCCCACGAAGTACGTTGGGAAACAGACCTTTAAAGGGGTGTTGCTTTTCTTAGCATGTTTATCTCCTCCTGTAGGGAAGTTGAGGTCACCAGGAGGAACCAGTGAGAGGGGACCAGGGGACATTGACAATCCCAAATGCTCAGCAGAACCTTGAGTGGACACTGGGTGGTCCATCAGGTCAGACATTCTGTCTTATCTTTCATAAAGCTCTACTACAGAGACAGGGCCACTTTATTCCATGGAATAGTTTGCAGTTTACCCATTTGTCCGTTCGGTAAACAACAGTGCAGAGACGAAGATGCGCTGTTTACTGTGAAAAGTTTGAAAAAGAGAGAAGAAGAAGAAGAAACAAATCCATGAAATTAGTATTAGTGGTGTGATCGTTAATCTCTCTGTGTTTTGACCCAAAGCCAATTACAGAACCTTCCCGCAAAAAGAGTTTGGGACTTTGTTCGGAATTCAACCCTTACCTCTCCTGCCACCAGCACCTTCATGAGAACTGGTTCTGTGAAGCTCACTGGGAAATCAACCCTTAGATACTTACCTCTCCTATTGCCCAACACCACTCCATTCCTGAGAACAGGTTGCGTGAAGTACGCTGGGAAACAGACCTTAACAGTTGTGTTGGTTTTCTTGGCATGTTGTTCTTCTCCTGTCGGGAAGTTGAGGTCACCAGGAGGAACCAGTGAGAGGGGACCAGGGGACATTGACAATCCCAAACACTCAGCAGAACTTTGAATGGCACTGGGTGGTCCAGCAGGTCAGACATTCTGTCTCTTTTTTCATAAAGCTCTACTACGGAGACAGGGCCACTTTAATTCCATGGAATAGTTTGCAGTTTACCCATCTGTCCGTTCGGTAAACAACAGTGCAGAGATGAAGACGCGTTGTTTACTTTGAAAAGTTTGAAGAAGAGAGAAGAAGAAACAAATCCATGAAATTAGTATTAGTGGTGTGATCATTAATCTCTCTGTGTTTTGACCCAAAGCCAATTACAGAACCTTCCCGCAAAAAGAGTTTGGGACTTTGTTGGGAATTCAACACTTACTTTTCTTTTAGACCTTAACAGTTGTGTTGGTTTTCTTGGCATGTTGATCTCCTCCTGTCGGGAAGTTGAGGTCACCAGGAGGAACCAGTGAGAGGGGACCAGGGGACATTGACAATCCCAATCCCAACAGTGCAGAGACGAAGACGCGTTGTTTACTTTGAAAAGTTTGAAGAAGAAGAAGAAGAAGAAGAAACAAATCCATGAGATTAGTATTAGTGGTGTGATCGTTAATCTCTCTGTTTTGGGACTTCAACACTTATCTCTCCTGCCACCAGCACCTTCATGAGAACTGGTTCTGTGAAGCTCACCGGGAAATCAACCCTTAAATACTTACCTCTCCTATTGCCCAACACCACTCCATTCCTGAGAACTGGTTCCATGAAGTACGCTGGGAAACAGACCTTAACAGTTGTGTTGGTTTTCTTGGCATACTGATCTCTTCCTGTAGGGAAGTTGAGGTCACCAGGAGGAACCAGTGAGAGGGGACCAGAGGACAATGACAATCCCAAAAGCTCAGCAGAACCTTGCATGGGCACTGGATGGTCCAGGAGGTCAGACATTCTGTCTTATCTTTCATAAAGCTCTACTACAGAGACAGGGCCACTTTAATTCCATGGAATAGTTTGCAGTTTACCCATCCGTCCGTTCGGTAAACAACAGTGCAGAGACGAAGATGCGTTGTTTACTTTGAAAAGTTTGAAGAAGAGAGAAGAAGAAGAAGAAGAAACAAATCCATGAAATTAGTATTAGTGGTGTGATCGTTAATCTCTCTGTGTTTTGACCCAAAGCCAATTACAGAACCTTCCCGCAAAAAGAGTTTGGGACTTTGTACAGTGAGAATTTCAAGAGCCTAAGTCGGTTGCTAGGCAACCCAGCGCCATGATAACATAGGCCGACAATTAGCATCTATCTTGAGATCCTTAATAAGGTTGTTTATGCCTTACCTTCATCAAACAACTGCTACAAACAACTTCATACTCCAGCTTGTGGAAGGGAGGCCTGCACGGGCGTTGCATGATGCATGAAGATGTTAATTAAATGAGAGGTTAGCGAGAGGGATGGGGGGAGAAAGGAACCCTCCATCCTTCGAAAAACTGAAGGCAGGATTAACCCTTTGTTTCCTAATGTTCAGCTGATTACTAATCCCACGGGAAAGATGCGGAGAATGTGATGTGTTTACAATACAGCCGGCTTGTAGATGTCAGTAGGGTTACCCTCTACGCCGCGCACATTGTGGTTTTTACTAATTATTGCACTAATGTGGGAAATGTGTTGATTTAACAGAAGAGATTATAAAAAAAGATAACAAGTCGTTCTTTTCTCTTCCCATTAAAACTCAATCACAACAAAAGGTATGAATTGGTTGTTACACTACGTGAGTTCTCAAGATTTACCAAACCCCACTCTAAATGGACATTTCCAGCATGATTGGGGTGCATATGGGCTTGGGTTTGCCCCCCCCCCCTTATACTGTAGGTGTGATATTTTAAGGATCCATTTATGCAAGAATCTAAAATATTTGTAGTACTACCCCCGTACTACCCCGAAGTCAGGGTTCCCCACTGCTGCACAGCCAGTCACACAGCATTTCCTTCTTGCACCCAGACATCAGTCCTTTGGCTTGTTTTTTTGTTATTTAGTAAATGATGGAGTAAGGGAATATGGGATGCCCAACTTGAAAATGTCCTTGCGGCTGGGTCCACATTTGCTTCGGCCGTGGCTCACAGCAGGGGATCTGGGGAATTCCTGTTTACTGATTCAGGTGCAAATCATGTGCAATTCTTGCCTGAATTCCCACCTGATTTGGAGCTAAAAAAAAAAATATATATATATATACTGTATGTTTGGGGGTTCTAAAATACAGATTTTTTACTTGTGTAGCACCCTCCTAGATAGGTGCTAGGCAGGTGAAATATAGTTTGCTCTGTCTGCTTATCAGGGGAGCCTGATTATTAGTTATGCCTGTTGCATGTGTCCATTTGTGATTCATCTGGTCTGAGGGAGTGTCCCCACTGTATCCAATAGGGGAGCCTGTTGGACAGTGGAGGAAACCCAGCCAGTGACACACAGGCTTTTGTAGCTATCCCAGTGGGTTGGCACAAACAGTGGTGCATCCTGGGGTAGGCTATAAAAGCCAGGGGCACATGAGGCAGGGGGTCTTTGGGCGGGAAGCCAGGTCCCAGAGGGAGGGTGAAGGCTGTCTCCTCCTCTGAAGCTGTGGAAGGTGATCACAGGCAGTCGGCCTGGTGAACTGGATAGTGTGGCTGAACCCAGAGGTCCAGTGGATGCTGACAAGTGGAGTTTGGAGGCAATGATGACTCTGGAAAAACAGTGCAAGGAACTTGCCCAGGGGTCTACCAGGAAGGGGACCACTCCAGAAGCTAGGGTCAGCGGACGGGTGTCAGCACACAGGCATTGAGAGAAAAGGGGGTGCCAGTTTCAGAACCCTGAAGAGAATATTTACATAGGAGCATTTAAAGTATCTTCACTTAGTGGTAAAGTGAGGCAGCAGCCTTGCCGTATTATATACAGTAGTAAGCTGTTTCTCAAACTGTGAATAGTTAATAGTTGGAGTATCCCACTCACCCCCTATCCAAGTTCTCAATAAAACCACAAAAACCAACATCCCCTGGATTGATTATTGATTGAGCCAAGAACTTTCATTGCTGTTCATCTGCTGTCAGTTGATAAGGGTAACGCAGGGGAATCCAGAAGGTGTAATTCTCAGCAGTCCTCTAGGGGGCAGTGCTATACTTGTAAACAGCAAGTGTCAGAAAAAGGCGCGGTCAGCAAGTGGTAATATATAAAGAATAAGCTTTTAAAAGAAACAGAAGGTCTGGTGCTGAGTTTGGGGTGCTGGCAGATTTTGCATCATTCTGCTTGTGTCTCTGCTGAACTCTTTCAGGGGCAGACTGGCAACTTTCAGCCTAGAGGGCAAGTACAAACCAGAAGCCATGGTGCAGCGACTCGTTCCCCCTCCAACTCTCCCTTTTCCTGTCCTCCTCCTGACCTCATTCCAGGCTGAAGCTTTGCTCCTGGTACTCTCTACTCACCGTCTGAATCCTGGTTCCCAACCTGGCCAGCAGGGGGCAGTTGGGGGGAGCTGGGACAGCTTGGTCGGGGCTGGTTGTGGAAGAAAAGTCTCCAGTGGGGCATTAAACTGGCCTCTGCTCATACAACAATTTACACCATCCATGCTGGGGGGTGGAGGCATGCACCCTATCCTTGTCTTCATTCAGTAGGTCAGTGGTGGGGGCTTTTTACTTCTCTTCACCAGGAATCCTTTAGGCATGTCTGTAGCAGAAGCCGTGCAGCCTTTTAATGTGGCATCTGAGCAGCCCAGGGGGCAATTGCCCCCCCTGTCCCTAACCCAGTCCTCCCCTGCCGTCTTTGATCATTCTGCTGCAGAATCCCATGACTACCATTTACATGAAGACCTAATGTGATCCAGGAGTCTAGCACCGCGTTTGTGTATGTGAAGGTTAGGGTGTCCGGCTGTGATCACGGGTTTGTGTAATGCTTGTAGTCGTCTTGTCTTGTTTCAAAAACAGATCCAAGTGTCGGCTAACTGGGGTTATCATTTTTCCACTATCTGCATAGTAGATGTGATCAGTGATTCTTTGTTTGAGTGCTCTAATTGTTTTGCCGACGTAAAAAGCTCCACATCGGCAAAACATAAGATATACATTTCCCTGAGTGTTGCAATCTGCACCAAAGCGAGGCCTGAATATTTCACCATTAGGGAGATTACATTGTGTACCTTGGAGTACCCAGGGGCACTCTTCACAGCTGCCACATCTGTGTAATCCCGATTGTAACTTCGCTTTGGGTTTGATAGAAACATAGTACGAAGATGTGATATGATCGCGAATAGACACCGCTCTGGAGAAAATTTTTGACATACTTGGATACGCAACTATACTGCCGTAAAATGTGCCAATGTTTGTGCAGGACACTGCATAGTTCCTGATGTTGAGAAGAAAATGTGGTAATAAATTTGACCATTGTATTAGTGTTATCCTGAGTATTCGGTTTGTAGAGTAGCATATTTCTATCTTGTTTTAATGCTCGATTGTAAGCCTTCCGTAATAGGGTTTACTTATACCCTCTTTGAAGTAGATGGGTGGGTAACAATCCTGCTTGTGTTTTAAAATCCTCTAAATGTGTACAATTGCATAAAAGCTGCACAAATTGAGCATACGGAATGCTACAGATTAGCACTGGTGGGTAGGCTCTATATGCATGTAGCCGTGCAGCCTTTTAATGTGGCATCTGAGCAGCCCAGGGGGCAATTGCCCCCCCTGACCCTGACCCAGTCCTCCCCTGCCGTCTTTGATCATTCTGCTGCAGAATCCCATGACTACCATTTACATGAAGACCTAATGTGATCCAGGAGTCTAACACCGCGTCTGTGTATGTGAAGGTTAGGGTGTCCGGCTGTGATCACGGGTTTGTGTAATGCTTGTGGTCGTCTTGTCTTGTTTGCCAGCCACAAAGTTTGTCCTTGTAGTCCTATTCTGATTATTTATGCCTCAGACTTCTCATTAATGTTCATTTCTCTTCCTGTACTGGAGATGAAGTAAAAAAAAAAAAAATTTGCTCTTCTTTCAAGTCCCAATGTTGGCCGGAGTCAGAAACGCTCGGTTTGCTTAAATGTGTCTTTTTCTACAAATGTTTTTCTTTTAGCATCAGACCTCAGCAGATTATAATTAGTGTTCAGCATTCCGGAATCTTCTCATTTCTGCGATAAAGTTGTAGATGAGGATATAGTAAGAACTTTATGACTTAGAGCGCCATATTCAGGGGATCTGAAATACTCATCTGTAGCTAATTGTTGATTTTATTACATTATTTTTTCCCTTTATAGCAGCAAACACCAAATGATCACTTTGCCTTTTTAATGGCCATGATAAATATTTATTTTTATATTATTTTTATTATTATTATTATTTAGGGTTTAGATTATAATGATATTATAATTTTTATAATATTTGTATTTTATATTTATTTTATTTTTATATTTATTTTTATTTTATATTTTTATAATTATATATATATATATATATATATAAATATTATAATTATAATTAGATTATAATTAGATTTCTATCTATCTATCTATCTATCTATCTATCTATCTATCTATCTATCTATC
This sequence comes from Pelophylax lessonae, assembly GCF_965119305.1. NCBI lineage: Eukaryota > Metazoa > Chordata > Amphibia > Anura > Ranidae > Pelophylax > Pelophylax lessonae. The sequence continues at coordinate 5,122,306 of NC_138771.1, read as the reverse complement.
TATCTATCTATCTATCTATCTATATATATATATATATATATATATATATATATATATATATATATATATATATATATATATATATATATATATTTTTATATTATAATTATTATAATTAATTATAAATTATAATTAGATTAATACAATTATTATTTAAAGTTTAAAAAGCACTTTACTAAGAAAATGTATATAAATGTTTTAAACCAATTGTTCTGAAGTCTTTGTAGATGGGATAGCATTCCCACATACAGGGCTGATGATAGAAATTGTGGGGCCCCATACAGACTACCTGACATCCCCCCCCCAATTAAATGTAAAGCTATATTTAGCATAAAATACAATAAAATTATTATTAGCAGAAACAAATACAACACAACTGACAGAATTACTGCTAAATCTAAAAGAAAACTGAGTTAATAAATAAAAATGAAGATGAGATGAAAAAAATATACAGGCTGGGCCCTTAGGGCTCTGGATCAGAGAGACAGAGGGAGAGAAACAAAGTTACAGAGATAACAAACTCAGGAGCAGAGATAACATTAGAGCCAGGCCTGGGAGGGGGGCCCACACAGGGAGGGGGATTTGTGTACAACAGTACCTTTCTCAGCTTTCGGCTGCTGGAGGAAGAGTTCTGTAAATGTCGTTGATCACTAATCCCCCTCTCTGTGTTGGCCCCCCATGTGTGCTCGGACCCCCTACAAGAGGACCGGTGCCCCCCCCCCCCCCATCAGTGGCCCTGCCCACATACACAATATAACCAAAAGCATTGGAACACCTGCCTTTACACGCACATGTAATTATGAGAAAGCAGGGAAAAATGGACTTTGGTGGCACAACATAATCTCACAAACAAATAAAGTTGTCTAAAACATGCATTTTATTATTGTAGCACCCTCATAGGTAGGTGCTAGGTAAAAACATTTTTTGCTCCATCTGCTTATCAGGGGAGCCTGATCAGTAGTTTTGCCTGTTACATGTGTCCATGTGTTATTCACTTGGTCTGAGGGAGTGTCCCTACTGTATCCAATAGGGGAGCCTGTTGGACAGTGGAGGAAACCCAGCCAGTGACACACAGGCTTTTGTGGCTGTCCCAGTGGGAGGACACAACAGTGGTGCATTCTGGGATAGCTCATAAAAGCCAGGGGCACCTGTGACAGGGCGTCTTTGGGCGGAAAGCCAGGTCTCAGCAAGGAAGATGGTCACATCATGCGGTCGGCCTAGTGGACCAAGTGTGTGATGCTGAGCCAGGAGGTCCAGGAAACTGACAAGTGGAGCTGAAGGCAGAGCAACCCAGGGAAAAACAGTGTCCGTGAGTACCGGGAAGCTTGCCAGGGGTCTGCCCTTGATGGGGTGCACTCCAGTGGAGAGTCAGTGGACAAGGGGCTAGCATGCACGGGAAGTGAGAAAGGGGGTGCCAAGTCAGGACCCTGAAGAGAAATTCAGTCAGGAATATGTCTTCTACTTCACTTCAGTGGCAAGGTGAAGAAGCGGCTTTGCCGCACATATTACAGTCAGTTGTCCTCAGAAATTGTGCATAGTTCAAGTTGGAGTATCCCACTCATCCCTTCTCCCATCCAAGTTCTAAAATAAAACACAAAAACCAAATCCCCTGGAATGTTCATTGTCTGAGCCAAACGATAAAGTGATACATTTTACAGACTGTTGCTATGGGTAACCCAGGGGAATCCAATCTCAGCAGCTCCCTAGGGGGCAGTGCTACATTATATTCTCATTAAAAGCAAAACAGTCCCAAGACAATCAATAAGACATAAAGGTTTCAAAAACTCATCATCCCACCACTTAGATGGACTATCTATCTCATTGCTGGATAAACACACCCACAATTTACATCAAAACATGGGACCTGTATTGGTAGATTCCTGTGTAGAGATATACACGGGTAGCCAACAGTAGGGTAGTGTATCCAGTGGTAGGGATACAGCTTGGCTCTACATGTTTCACGTCGACCGCACTTCTTCAGGAGCTTATTACCATATAAAATGAGAGTTCTACATAGAAAAAGGTAACATAATAATCAATACACATGTATCATATACTGTATATAAGAGAAGATTCACAATTTTTTTTGCCTTCAGGCCTAGTAATACTTACAAAAGAATTATTATAATTCAACAAAACATCCGAAGAGAGTAGAGCAAGGTACAGGGAGCATGAAGCATCCAGCCCATGATAGGCGGGGATGGGAGCACACCTGAAAGCAATGGTGATAAAAGAATAACATAGTAAGGACATATAAAAATGACCGGAATACATGTTGCGGTAAGAGTACTACATAAATAGACCATTTACCCCAATTTTATTAGCCAACCGACTAAGCTGCTGTCCCAGTTGATGGCAGAGCTAAGGCTATTAGGTTGCTAGACTAGCCATATGTATTCATATATATAATTCTGGGCACCTTGAGACCATTTCTCCCGTTAATATACTAGTACAACTATAAACATATCAAAAAAAGGGGAGGAAAGGAAGGGCCCCCATACAACCCCGTAATTTGGGCACTCTTACCTAGGGTGGCAATACACAACAGAAAAATTCTGTCCTATAGCTGTCACCAGTCATCCATGTCTTTGCAGTAGTTAAATGTCGACCCAAAGGTCTTTCTAAGCTTCACAGGCTGCAGCCAATATACATGGTTGAGAATAATACAGATTCTTAGCAGGCTCTTATCCTAAGAAAAGGTAGTGTGTTGTTAGATATCTTTAATGGTAAAACTACTTGTTATAGCATTAAGTAGATCTCAATACCCGAGGTATGTGCTCTAACCCACAGCTACAGGTCCGTAGGGGAAATATAGTCGCCACCAACCAGATTCAATGGACAATATGCTGCCAGTCTCTTTAGGCCACCTGAGATTGCGGCTCTCTTACCTGGCTTCCCACCACAACTCCTCATGTATGCTCCAACCAAGGCGTCCACACCCTCTGTTGCGAGTGTGTGACATCACTTGGCTCGGCCGAGTACACCCCCCCCGACCTGCCGTCTGTGGCATGGCACACGCGTAATACACAAAGGGATCGCACAGGCGCACTACCATTGCTGGGAGTGTCAGGTGGACTGGCAAATTCTCGAGCCACCACAAGGAGGCTCAATGTCTCCAGTGGCGAACAAGAGCGCCGCCATGATCCCTGAGGGGGGAGGGGGGGCAGGACCAGGGAGGAGCCCATCCCCATGGATCAATGACGGGACTACCAGCCGCACTCCCACCACAGGGTCGGACGTCTCCACCACTCTCCTACTAGACCCTCTTTAGCAATAGCAATACCAAATAACATGCATTTGTTGACACAAAGCATAAACAACTCAGAACACAAAAAAATTAAACATAATGATAATGAATCAAAAGACAGATAAAACACCTATTTTTCTCCCAAGCATTAAAGGGAAACCAAGGGAATCGTTTTTGAGTGGGTTATAATGGATTATAAGGGCAGTGTGGGGAAATGCTGAGTTATAATTGGACAAACAATATTATTCTTGACAATGGCACTTGTATATTCCCTAGTATTTTATTCAGGGCAATTGATTACATTAGTTGTCCTAAAGAAAGGGATTATAGGAAGAAATCTCATTTAACCCTGGTGGATACGTAGCATTTAAACCCTCTATCCAAAGAGTTTCTTTTTGCAAGATATTTTTAGCCCAGTTACCCCCTCTTGGATCACGAGGATAAAATAGAAGATAAGTATGAGGTGTAAAAACGATGATACAGATCCAAGTGTCGGCTAACTGGGGTTATCATTTTTCCACTATCTGCATAGTAGAATGTGATCAGTGATTCTTTGTTTGAGTGCTCTAATTGTTTTGCTGACGTAAAAAGCTCCACATCGACAAAACATAAGATATACATCTCCCTGAGTGCTGCAATCTGCACCAAAGCGAGGCCTGAATATTTCACCATTAGGGAGATTACATTGTGTACCTTGGAGTACCCAGGGGCAAACTTCACAGCTGCCACATCTGTGTAATCCCGATTGTAACTTCGCTTTGGGTTTGATAGAAACATAGTACGAAGATGTGATATGATCGCGAATAGACACAGCTCTGGAGAAAATGTTTGACATACTTGGATACGCAACTATACTGCCGTAAAATGTGCCAATGTTTGTGCAGCACATTGCATAGTTCCTGACATTGAGATGAAAATTTGGTAATACATTTGACCATTGTATTAGTGTTACCCTGAGTACTTGGTTTGTAGAGTAGCATATTTCTATCTTGTTTTAATGTTTGATTGTAAGCCTTCCATAATAGGGTTTACTTATACCCTCTTTGAAGTAGATGGGTGGGTAACAATCCTGCTTGTGTTTTAAAATCCTCTAAATGTGTACAATTGCATAAAAGCTGCACAAATTGAGCATACGGAATGCTACAGATTAGCACTGGTGGGTAGGCGCTATATGCATGTAGCAGTGTATTGCCTGCTGTCTCATTACAGAACAGGTCCGTAGCTATACATTGATTGATGTCAATGAAAATTCATAAATCCAAAAAAATAATGGCCTGTGGCTCATATGAAAGTGCAAATTTAAGGTTGTAGGTATTGATGTTAATACATTCAACAAAGTTCCCCAGTCCGTATAACGAAAATATCATCAATATAGCGTTACCAGCATAGGACCTGTTCCATAAAGACAGAGCAGGATTCATCCTGCCAGAGTTCCCACTCCCGCCCCCTCAGGTACAGGTTTGCATACGACGGGGCGCAGCAAGTGCCCATAGCAACCCCCTGTACCCAGAGGTAGTGGGAGCCCAGAAATGTGAACGTGTTGTTTGTAAGTATAAAATGTAATAATTGAAGAAGAAATTCACTAAAGTCCCACTGTATATGTTCTTGCTCTCTTAGGAAATGTCCGTATTGTATCAATGCCTTTGTTATGTAGAATGCTATAATATAGCGCCTCCACATCAAAGGTCACTAGTAATGCTTCATGAGGGATTGACAGTCCCTCTATGTGCTTCAGCAAATCCAATATGTCCTTAATAAAGGACAGTAATTTATTAACATAAGGTGTTAAAAAAAAATCTACAACCTTTCTACACCACTCCTCGCTACCTACCAAAACCGACTTCCGTTCAGTTTCCATGCACATGGTCAATGAGACCAAACAATGCATCCCCTCATCTTGGCGATCAGCCAAATCCCCCTACCATTAAAGACTGGCTCCATAGAATGGAACGCATAGCCGAGATGGAAAACTTGATACACCAAGCCAAAGAGACACAACTTGAATACACTGAAATTTGGGCTTTCTGGTACCATTTCCTCACAACATCGGATTATTCGCACTACTTACGAATATAGAGCAGAGGGGAATGCATCCCCACCCCCTTTCCTTCCAACTGCCCCCCATCCTCCCTTTTGTTTATTAGACCTCCCACATCAGCTTTAAATCAGACACCCACCACCTAATCCCACATAACTCTTACACGATAAAAGATCTATACCCTAAGGCCCACTAGCCAGATTATATAAAGTTACAATAACAAACCAACACAGGGTCCAACCGTCAATGAGAATTAGACGACCACAAAAGCAAAGACAAACCTATACCCGAATCACCCCTCCTTGCACTTAGATTTAAAAACATTTTTAGAGCCGTCTCTAAACCCTACAGAATCCTGCTTAATATCATAGGTTCCACCAGCAATGAGTAAAATAATACTCACAAATTGGGTTCAAACAAACCCGACAGAGAGGGGGCATACGGGTGATGGGCGGGAGCGAACAATCGGGTCTGAGACGTTCTTCCGGACAGACACAGTTTGGTCCCAGAAGGGGTGTCATCCGGAAGCTATGTACCTTACTACCATACTATCCAATGATGATCACTTTAGCCCCTATGCCCGTGACCCCGGGTGCTCTCCACCAAACTACCACAGAAAAGTTACCCTCTTGATCGGTTCTTCTAGTTTACACGTTGTTATAATGTTAACACTGTTCTATTAGCCTTCATGTATACTCCTGTTACTTCTGTTTTTACAATGTACGCTTACTTTTGATTCACATTGTTAACTGCACCCAGATTGAAATTGTTATCTGTTATCTTTTCTCCCTTGCACCTGTACAAAATAAAATAAAAATGTATTAAAAAAAAAAAAGAAATCTACAAACTTGCTAGCGTTTTCCATTAATGATCCTATGCCCGAAATAATGGGCCTACCTGGGGGATTAGTAGCATTCTTGTGGATTTTAGGTAGGGCATAGAAAGTTACTTCCTGCAGGAATTGTATATTCAGATAGTCATAAGTACTTTTTACATAGTTAGTGAGGTTGAAAAAAGACATCGGTCCATCCAGTTCAACCTATGATGTGTGTGTGTGTTTGCTGTTAACTGTACATTGTATACCCCTGTATGTTGTACATTGTATACCCCTGTATGTTGTACATTGTATACCCCTGTATGTTGTACATTGTATACCCCCTGTATGTTGCACATTGTATACCCCTGTATGTTGTACATTGTATACCCCTGTATGTTGTACATTGTATACCCCTGTATGTTGTACATTGTATACCCCCTGTATGTTGTACATTGTATACCCCTGTATGTTGTACATTGTATACCCCTGTATGTCGTACATTGTATACCCCTGTATGTTGTACATTGTATACCCCTGTATGTTGTACATTGTATACCCCTGTATGTTGTACATTGTATACCCCTGTATGTTGTACATTGTATACCCCCTGTATGATGTACATTGTATACCCCCTGTATGATGTACATTGTATACCCCTGTATGTTGTACATTGTATACCCCCTGTATGTTGTACATTGTATACCCCCTGTATGTTGTACATTGTATACCCCCTGTATGTTGTACATTGTATACCCCTGTATGATGTACATTGTATACCCCTGTATGTTGTACATTGTATACCCCCTGTATGTTGTGGTCTTTAAGGTGCCCATCTAATAGTTTTTTGAAACTATTGATGCTCCCTGCTGATACCACTGCTTGTGGAAGAGAATTCCACATCCTTACCACTCTTACAGTGAAGAACCCCTAACGTACTTTAAGGTTAAACCGCCTTTCCTCTAGTTTTAGTGAGTGGCCACGTGTCTTATTGTATCTCCTTTCTCTGAATAGTTTGTTCCTTATGCTAGGGTTTCCAGTACAGTATTTGTACATTGATATCATATCCCCCCTCAATCGTCTCTTCTCCAGAGAGAATAAGTTCAGTGCTTGTAGTCTTTCCTCATAGCTGATGCCCTCCATTCCCCTAATTATTTTTGTTGCCCTTCTCTGGACTCTCTCCAGTTCCAGCACATCCTCTCTGAGGACCGGTGCCCAGAACTGGACAGCATACTCCAGATGTGGCCGGACCAGAGTCTTGTAGAGAGGGAGAATAATCTCTTTATTTCTGGAGTGAATCCCCTTTTTTATACATCCCAGTATTCTGTTGGCTTTGCTTGCAGCGGCTTGGCATTGCATGTCACTGCCAAGCCTGTTGTCTACCAGTACCCCCAGGTCCTTTTCCATCCTAGTCTCACCCAGAGGTCCCCCCCCCCCCAGTGAGTAGCTTGCTTTCTGGTTTCTGGCCCCCAAGTGCATTACTTTACATTTTTCAACATTAAACCTCTTGAACTTTACAAAAGGCCTCATCGATCAGTTCCTTAAATGCTGTTTTGAATTGCATTGTTCTAGTGGATGGAATTTTTCAGTACCAGTCTTTGTTTGACAGAATATTGAGGCACATTTCTTCGTAATTGGATTGTGTCATTACAACTACGATTCCTTCCTTGTCTGATTGTTTGATGACTAAATCGGGTTTCTTTTTGAGTTTAATTAGGGCTCGCCGTTGCGATGCAGTGAGATTGCTCTCAAATGTGGAAAATCGCATTGGCATAATTTCACTAATGGTGGCTATCAAAAATGTCCATATGTTGGGATTAGAAGTTAAATCCGGGAATCTTTGTGATTTCTTTTTAAATATATTAAATTTTATAATAGGTTGGACAGAGCTCACCAGAGTTCTCACATTTGTATCATCCTCTATTTATTAATTTTCTTCTAGAGGGGGGGATCAGATCTCGGAGAGCCTGAAAGTCCTCCATTCCAAAGTTTTTCATATTTTCTGTCAATTCTTTCTTTGCTCTTATTCTGTCATTGTCAAAGAGATATTTGTATGTCAGATTCCTTGAAATTAAATATAAATCTTTGATGGTTTTGTACTTGTCAATATCTGCTGCAGGGCAGAAACCAAGGCCTAGATTTAGTACTTCAATTTCACATTTAGTCAGGGTATAAGGTGTCAATTTAATAACACTACGTTCTATATTAACCTCCCTGGCGGTCTGATTATGTTCAGATTTTTGTGCTAAAAGCAGTACATTGTTTTGTATGGAAATCTGTTGTTTTACATTTTAAAACTCACCTTCCCCTGCGATCCCCCGCCGTCCTCCACCACCGTCCTCCCCCGCCATCCTCCCCTGCTGTCCTCCCCCACTGTCCTCCCCCAATGTCCTCCCCCGCCATCCTCCTGCTGTCCTCCCACCGTCCTCCCCCGCCATCCTCCCGCTGTCCTCCCGCCACCCTCCCCTGCTGTCCTCCCACTGTCCTCCCCCAAGGTCCTCCTCTGCCATCCTCCTGCTGTCCTCCCGCCGTCCTCCCCCACCATCCTCCCCTGCTGTCCTCCCGCCACCCTCCCCTGCTGTCCTCCCCCACTGCCTTCCCCCAATGTCCTCCCCCGTCATCCTCCCGTTGTCCTCCCGCCGTCCTCCCCCGCCGTCCTCCCCATCCTCCTCACACTCTCTCCCGCTGTGTGTTCGGCCAATTGCCGGCACCTGTCTTCCAGTTTCCTTCCCTACGAGCGTTGCGACGCAGGGGGTTGGAACCGGCGGCAATTTAAAAAATGTAAATACAACAAATGAGATGATAGAAAGCTGTGATGGGATTACACTGCATCATCCCATCTCACCACAGGATTTCACCTGGTGACTTTTCCAGTGCCCTGCCTGTGCTTTTCCAGTTCTTTGTGCCTGGAAAATAGAGAACGACCATGGCGTCCAAAAAGCGTTATTTTTGCGCAAAAGCGCTTTTAGACAAACTTAAAAACAGCGACAGCGAAACAGAGTTACTTAAAGAACTGTGCGATAGCGATTGGTGGGGAAATTGGTCATCAGGTGCGGAAAGTGAGGACAACGAACATTCTGAGGTCTCTTTCTGGCACATCGCTCCGTTGGAAATTCTGAAGAATCATTCGATATTCTTCCCAAATTCCACAAGCGATGTGCCAGAAAGAGACATCAGAATCGTCGTTGTCCTCACTTTCCGTACCTGATGACCAATTTTCCCACCAATCGCTATCGCTCCGTTCTTCAAGTAACTCTGTTTCGCTGTTGCTGTTTTCCAGTTCCTCTAAAAGCGCTTTTGCGCAAAAAAAATGCTTTTTGGACGCCATGGTCGTTCTCTATTTTCCAGGCACAAAGAACTGGAAAAGCACAGGCAGGACACTGGAAAAGTCACCAGGTGAAATCCTGTGGTGAAATGGGATGATACAGTGTAATCCAATCACAGCTTTCTATCATCTCATTTGGTCTATTTAATCTTTTGAATTTGCCGCCGGTTCCATCCCCCCTGCGTCGCAACGCTCGCAGGGAGTGAACCGGAAGACAGGTGTCGGCAATCGGCCGTGCGCAGAGCGAGGAGAGACAGTGAGGACGCCAGGGAGGACCGCTGGGGATCACAGGGAAGGTCAGTAACATTGCGGGGTAATCCTGAGTGTGGCTCGGTGTTACCGCTTTTGGTACTAAAAATGAACCCCGAGCCACACTCGGGAATACCGCCAGGGAGGTTAATGTTCAATTGGTCCCTAGTGTCATTAGAACAAGTTAGTTTACTGTGCGTATTACAAAAGGATCTAGAGTGCCTTGTCTGGTGATTTCCATGTGTTGTGTTCCTGGTAAAAAAAATCCCTAGAGTTGGGGGCTGTGTAAGGAACGGTTAATGTGCTCAAAGGGGTGGTAGTGGTAGTGATCGGTGTCATGGTTAATTGTCCATTGTGAGTAGACTGGGGATGAGAATTGTTTAGTGAAGTGAGAATTTGTAGAGCCTGTGCAGCCTAAATAGGGCCAAAATGTGTATTTTTGGTGTTAGTGGATAGACTGGTGTTAATATCACCTGATCTGGCTGATCCATTGTTGTGTTGAGACTGGGAATTAAAGTGACGTCCTTCATCTGGGCGTTTTTTTAGACATGTGAGGTGTGTCATGGCCCCTCACCAAAAAGATTCCTCTTGCATGCACCTGAGTAGGTTGTCCCATGTATTTTTTGTGATGTTTTATGTGGAAACTGCTGAAAGAAAGAAGACGTGGATGAATCAGATTCTCTACCTTCATCAGGGTTAACCACATAACGACCGCCTACCGCAGATATACTACGGCAGGCAGCCACTGTGCTGGGCAAAGTGACATAGGGGTACGTCACTCACTCAGCCACCTGTGGGGGGCGAGCACGCACCACCGCCGGCGCGTTCCTGCCCCCGCCGCTCGTTCCCTGGGGAGCTAGCGCGAGTGACCGGCGGGTCCGATGGCTGCCGGTCACTCACGATCTCCCGCAGCAGAGGGAGAAAGACAGACGGCTGATGTAAACACAGCCGTCCGTCATTCTCCCTGAAGTGATCACAGAGGCTATGTGATCCTGCTATATAGGATCGCATGTCTCTGTGGTTACTTCACAAACCATCCATTTGACAGTTAGAATCACGCCCCTAGGGTCACATTTAACCCCTTGATCGCCAATAAAGTTAACCCCTTCACTGCAAGTGTCATTTTGACAGTAACAGTGCATATTTATAGCACTGATTACTGTAGTAATGTCACTGGTACCCCAAAAGTGTCAAAAATGTCAGTCAGGGGTCCGATCTGTCCACTGCAATGTCGCAGTCGCAGATCGCCGCCATTACTAGTAAAAAAAATGACATACAGTGCATTGCGAAAGTATTCGGCCCCCTTGAACTTTGCGACCTTTTGCCATATTTCAGGCTTCAAACATAAAGATATAAAACTGTAATTTTTTGTGAAGAATAACAAAAAGAACAAGTGGGACACAATCATGAAGTGGAACAAAATTTATTGGATATTTCAAACTTTGTTAACAAATAAAAAACTGAAAAATTGGGCGTGCAAAAGTATTCAGCCCCTTTACTTTCAGTGCAGCAAACTCTCTCCAGAAGTTCAGTGAGGATCTCTGAATGATCCAATGTTGACCTAAATGACTAATGATGATAAATAGAATCCACCTGTGTGTAATCAAGTCTCCGTATAAATGCACCTGCACTGTGATAGTCTCAGAGGTCCGTTTAAAGCGCAGAGAGCATCATGAAGAACAAGGAACACACCAGGCAGGTCCGAGATACTGTTGTGGAGAAGTTTAAAGCCGGATTTTGATACAAAAAGATTTCCCAAGCTTTAAACATCCCAAGGAGCACTGTGCAAGCGATAATATTGAAATGGAAGGAGTATCAGACCACTGCAAATCTACGAAGACCTGGCCGTCCCTCTAAACTTTCAGCTCATACAAGGAGAAGACTGATCAGAGATGCATCGAAAGAGAAAAAGTGTCAACACAGGATGACACTGTGGACACTTAAATTAATACGTGCCACGTCCTATTCAAAATGTTTATGGAAGGGATAGGGACAATGGACTTTATTGGCACTGACAACCAGACAGTTACGTCATAAAAATCAAAATATTTTATTGAAAAATCATTAAAAGACATATATACGTATGTGTACCACCACAGGTGCAAAACAAAGGAAATAGATCAAAAAACATTCACATTCAAATTCAAAGAACACATATTAAAAGGCATATATAACCTCAATAGCCATAGCCTCTAAAACCCTCTACATAGACCAAGTATACCATGATGGAGCAATACAAACTGAAAGCTGTGGAAAAGCCCTGGGGCTATTTCTGGTATGGTAGTAAGAAGCTTGTAGGCAGATTCATCGACAGTAGAGGTAGAGAGGCTTGGTATTTGGGTATTGAATTTGGTCAGAAACAAACTCTACATGTTTCGCGTGTTTAGCGCTTCTTCAGGAGTTTAAATATTAGCTGAACAATTCTATAAAGGTATAAAAAGAAACAAATTTAGAATTAAATACATATGCCATTAGACCAAATATGTACATACATATCTATGTTTTGTCGCCTTCCAAGAAGAAGGGAAAAAAAAGGGGGAGGGGGAAAAGAATGGAAAAAAAGGGGAAAGAAGGGAGGGGAGGGGAAAGAAGAGAGGGGGAGGGGAAGGGAAAGAAAGGGGGGAAAAAAGGGGGGGGAACGGGAAAAAAACAGAGAAGGAGGGGAAGAAGTGGGAAATGAAGAGTGGAAAGAGGGACAGGGGATGGGAGAAGACAAAACACCTGATCTGATAATATCCATAATTGCAAAGACCTGACTGGGTGAATTAATTGTATTTTTAACTTACCAATATGACAATGTTGATAACACAGTGCACAAGGGGCACTATTCTCAATTAAAAAGGTTCAAATGCCTGTGCTTGCAAAGCAGACAGAAAGGAGCAGCCGTCCGAAAAATTGCCTCAAGCCACGCCCCAAACACAACGGAGAGGGGTATGTGTGAAGGAGGTGGGGGGATATTTAGGAACACGGTCCTTGATCTGATAAGAAAGAAACAGGAGTGTAATAATTAATAATAATTGAGAAAAGAAGGGGGAGGGGGAAAGAAAGAGAAGGAGGAAAGAAAAAGTCCCTAATAATTAGTAGAGGGTATATTGGTAGGTATGTATAAGAGCAAGGATATTAAAATCCAATTTCTTACCCATTCAAGTAAGGCAGTGTGAATAAGGTCACAAAATATACAGCTGGGTGCTGTTTTGCTTAGATGCAGTCAACAAACAAATTCCAGGAAAGGTAATTCAAACTTCCCTGTAAACAGAGCCAATGTACCAGGGTAATGTCGCAATCAAAGGATATGAACATATATTAATAGAGAAAACAGCAAGGCAGCAGGGTAGCAGTGTACAGCAAGGACCAGCTTATGTACTGTACATATGTCAAAATGTACCATATTGAAGCCTGTTCATTCAATATAGAGAAGGCAGGGGGGGGGGGGGGAGAAGGAAAAAGGAAAATAGGGGAGTAAACCAGAAAAAACATACCTCGGAATATATAGTACAACGTAACCACCCCGGATGTCTGGGTAGGTTGTGTGCTGATATTTTTCTGTGTGTCAGAGATGCAGCCAAGAGGCCCATGATCACTCTGGATGAACTGCAGAGATCTACAGCTGAGGTGGGAGACTCTGTCCATAGGACAACAATCAGTCGTATACTGCACAAATCTGCCCTTTATGGAAGAGTGGCAAGAAGAAAGCCATTTCTTAACCGGTTGCCGACTGTGCACAGTATATTTACTGCGGCAGTCAGCCCCGGCCAGGCAGAGTGACGTAGATCTACGTCGCTTGCCTGTCACTGGGATTTGAGCCAATAGCGGGCGAGCGCGCGCCCGCTTTGGCTCGTTCAGGGAGGAGTGCGGGCGTGTGACCGGCGGACCCGATGTCCGCCGGTCACTCACCGATCGTCGGTACAGCGGGAGAAAGGCAGAGCGGCTTATGTAAACAAGCCGCCTGTCATTCTCCCCTGTGTAAAAATGGAGATCAGACGGTTCTACTATGTAGAACTGTTGATCTCTGTTTTTACACTAGTAGCCATGTCCCATCACAGTTAGAATCACGCCCCTAGGACACACTTAACCCCTCCCTGTCCAATACAGTTAACCCCTTCCCTGCCAGTGTCATTTTTACAGTAACAGTGCATATGTATAGCACTGATTACTGTAGTAATGTCACTGGTAACCCCAAAAGTGTCAAAAATGTCAGTCAAGGGTCCAATCTGTCCGCCACAATGAAAAAAACCACAAAAAAAAATCGCAGATCGCCGCCATTACTCGTTAAAAAAAAAAACACCAAAAATGACAAAAATCTTTCCCTTTGTTAGTAAACGCGATAACTTTTGCGCAAACCAATCAAAATACGCTTTTTGCGATTTTTTTTACCAAACATATGTAGCATTAAACAATTTGGCCGGAAATGTAAAAAAAAATTTAGATTTTTACATTTTTTTGGGGGGAATTTCATATAAAAAAAAGTGAAAAATATTGTTATTTTTGCAAAAATTACGCTCTTTTTTTGTTTATAGCGCATGATCAAAAAATCGCGCAGGTGATCAAATACCACCAAAAGAAAGCTCTGTTTGAGGGAAAAAAAGGACATGAAATTCGTTTAGGTACAGCGTCGCACGACCGCGCAATTGTCCGTTAAAGTCACGCAGTAAAAAATCGCAAAAAAAACCCTGGTCTGGAAGGGGGTAAAAATCTTCCGGGGCTTAAGTGGTTAAAGATATCCATAAAAAGTGTCGTTTAAAGTTTCCCACAAGCCACCTGGGAGACACCAAACATGTAGAAGAAGGAGCTCTGCTCAGATGAAACCAAAATCAAACTTTTTGGTAACAATGCAAAACGTTATGTTTGGCATAAAAGCAACACAGCTCATCACCCTGAACACACCATCCCCACTGTCACACATGGTGGTGGCAGCATCATGGTTTGGGCCTGCTTTTCTTCAGCAGGGACAGGGAAGATGGTTAAAATTGATGGGAAGATGGATGGAGCCAAATACAGGACCATTCTGGAAGAAAACCTGATGGAGTCTGCAAAAGACCTGAGACTGGGACGGAGATTTGTCTTCCAACAAGACAATGATCCAAAACATAAAGCAAAATCTACAATGGAATGGTTCACAAATAAACATATCCAGGTGTTAGAATGGCCAAGTCAAAGTCCAGACCTGAATCCAATCGAGAATCTGTGGAAAGAACTGAAAACTGCTGTTCACAAACGCTCTCCATCCAACCTCACTGAGCTCGAGCTGTTTTGCAAGGAGGAATGGGCAAAAATTTCAGTCTCTCGATGTGCAAAACTGATAGAGACATACCCCAAGCGACTTACAGCTGTAATCGCAGCAAAAGGTGGCGCTACAAAGTATTAACTTAAGGGGGCTGAATAATTTTGCAGTTTTTTATTTGTTAAAAAAGTTTGAAATACCCAATAAATTTCGTTCCACTTCATGATTGTGTCCCACTTGTTGTTGATTCTTCACAAAAAATTACAGTTTTATATCTTTATGTTTGAAGCCTGAAATGTGGCAAAAGTTCGAAAAGTTAAAGGGGGCCGAATACTTTCGCAATGCACTGTAAATCTTTTCCGTAGTTAGTAAACACAATAACTTTTGTGCAAACCAATCAAAATACGCTTATTGCAATTTCTTTTACCAAAAATATGTAGCAGAAAACAAATTGGCCTAAAGTGTTAAAACATTTTGATTTTTACATTTTTTTTTTTTGAGAATTTCATATAAACAAATGTGAAAAATATTGTTATCTTTTCAGAATTGTCGCTCTTTTTCTGATTATAGCGCAAAAAAATAAAAATCGCACAGGTGATCAAATACCACCAAAAGAAAACTGTTTGTGAGAAAAAAAGGACATTAATTGTATTTAGGTACAGCGTCGCACGACCGCGCAATTGTCCATTAAAGTCACGCAGTGCCGAATCCCAAAATAGGCCCTGGTCTTTGAGCAGCCAAATTCTCCGGGGCTAAAGTGGTTAATGTCTGTGGTGTGTTTTTATTTCCTCTATATTCCCTGTGGGATCTGCCTCCCGGACGTGGCGTAGACCAATGGTAAGTAAACCCCTCAAGGAACGCTAGACGGTCCTTGACCATTTTAGATTTTGTTTTTTAAAATGTATGAACAATGAAGAGAGATAACACCGCTCAGGCCAGTCAAAGTCCATGATTCAAGGTGGGTGCTGAACCTTGGCTCGCCACCAGGAGAAGAATGAAGGAAGAAAATGGTCGCACACCACCACGGAATCCAATGAAGAAAATTTCCTTTATTAACATAAGTGGTACGAGGTACAGCAGGGTAGGACAGTAGACGCGTTTCACACGACTGCTACAAGTTTTACTGCTACAGGGCGGCCGCACTGGGCAGGATCACGTATATATACTATATACATGATTCTGCACCTCTGGGTATTGGGCACGAGTGTGCACCTCCAGCAGCACATCCCTGCTGAAATTATATACAGCAGGAGTTGATCAGCCGGTCCTATGGCCCTAATGTCCACCGGCAACCGCTGATCATTCAGTTTTACTGCTACAGGGCGGTCGTGGTGAGCAGGATACGTGATTCTGCATCTCCGGGTGTCGGGCGCGAGTGCGCGCTGCCGGTGGCTCATTCCTGCTGTGATTCTACACAGTGATTCCTGTGTACCTGATGTCTGCCGGCACCCGCTGATCGTTCAGTACACAGGCAGAATGATGATCTGTCAGCAGGGAAGGCATGGATCCCGTGTTCCTGTAAAGAAGGGACACCGATTCATGCCTTTTCCTAGTAAAAGCACCTCCCCCCACTGTAAAAAAACACTGGCTAGGCACACATTTAAATCTTTGATCACCCCTGATAGTAACCCCTTCCCAGTCATTGGCTCCCACTGCTGTCAATCATAGCCAGTGAGGCGGGGAGGGGCAGGGCTGAGCCACATTTTCTGTGTCCTCTGGATACGGGAAGCCAGCTTGGGAGTGAGCACGCACAAGTGCCCCCACAGCAAACGGCTTGGTATAGGGGCACTCGGCAAGGGGAAGGGGTTTAGAGCACCAGTGGGGGACCCGAGAAGAGGAGGATCGGGGCTTCTCTGTGTAAAACTATTACTGAGGAGGCAAGTATGACAGGGGCGTAACTACAGGGATTTGCAGGGGTTGCAATTGCAACCGGGCCCCATGCTACCAGCCTGTGGGGCTCCCCTGTACACCTGGATAGGAGGGGCGGCGGGGGCAGCATGTAGAGAAATCACTGTCCTCCTGTTTTTCTCCTGTAGCTGCAGGAGGAAAATGGAGGAGATTGGTTCCTCTGTATGCTGCCCCCGCCACTCCTCCTATCCAGTTCACTTGTGTTCTGCTGTCTCTGGGCCCCTGTGTGCTCCCTTGGTCCTCCCCCTCCCCTCCCCCCACTATGCTCCCTTCCCTCTCCTGCTGGCTGCTGCAGGGGATGTGTCACAATAGAGAACCAGGAAGGGGTCAGTAAATATGTAATTTACCAGCTCCTTCCTTTTCTGAATGGACAGAGTCATAGTCAGTGACATTGTAAAAAAATAAAATTAAATGATAAAAAATAATACAATTAAAATACCAAAAAATAAAAAACTACTGACACCAGTGGGTGAACTTCCAGGATCGCAAAGGTCACACTTTGGCAGATGGAAGGAAGGGAGCCCACTGCAGAACTTGTTAAAGGGTCCGTAATAAAGGGCCCCGCAACGAGAGTAAAGGGCCCCAGGATCAGTGAAAATAGCCCCAGGCTTGAATGGAAGGGCCCTGGCCAGGAGCCCGGGGGGGGGGGGGGCTTCATGGTTTCTTACATCGGGGCCCTGAAGGTTCTAGTTATGCCTCTGAAGTATGACATGTTTCTTGTTTCCTTTACAATCACTGTAAGTAGAGGACCAAGCTTCACCCAACTTCTCGAGTTTCCTAATTAGGCTGAAGTTCCTCCGTGGCGATTGATTGGCATAAGAGACCTCAAACCCTGGCCTCTTTCTATGGAAAATACTCCTGTTGCACTCCTTATCTAGGTAATGATCACCCTCCTCTGGCAACAGGCCTAAAATAATTATACAGCCATCCATATCCCTCTCCCTGGCAGGAGGCCCCTGAAAAAGATGACTTCCAAAGGTCACTCCTGAACATTTATACCCTCTCCCAGCATGCACCAATGACAATAAACTTCCTAGTGGTTGGCCAAGGAGATATAAAGGTTTTTGAGCTCTTTCCACATGATTTCCAGGGACAGTCCCCAACAGCAGACAGAAGCAAACAACCAGAGCTCAGGAGAGACCCAAGGAAGCTAAATTACCAATAAAGCTCCAGCTGACTACATCCCAGTAAATGCACAGCTCCTAACTGTCCCTGATTTGGAACAAAGTCTCTCTGTCCCTCTTTCCTCCTCATTTGCCCCTCATTTTGGACTGATCTATATCTTTGTATATAAAATGCACTTTTTATCTTTCAAAAAGTGTTTCCCGGTGGGACGTGAGTCACTTTGGCTGGGGGGCTTGTGGAACCCAGATTGCTTTAGGGAGGTTGGGAGACTCCTTGTCCAGCTTCCCCAGCCCCTCTTATGTGTAAGTCACCCTGTGTCTATTAGGGGCACAGGGTGGCCAAGAACCCCAGTTGGGTCTGCACTAATCAGACTCGCTGTACAACCACACCGGACTCAGCCTTTCGTGTTACCCTGGTTATCCTGGGTTCTATATGTGTGGTTTGTGTTGGGGGAGGGGCTCTTTCACTTGGGACAAAAATATTTCTGAACAGTGTCTCTCAGGAAATATATACAGATGTATTGCAGATTGCTAGGATATTGCATAAAGTGTTTTCATAGAACCTTGCTAGTGGGGTGGGGGTTTGTTATTGTTGAATACCTGCATTCCATTGTTCTATTGTTCCTGTCTGCCTTGAGTAAGCTTATTATGGGATGTGTATGTTTGTGTGGATTGGCTAAGGGGGAGCGGTTGTCAGAGTGTATATTTCCTTCTGCTTTGTGTTTCAATAAACAGTTTGATTCTGGTTTGACTCCAAAACTTGTACTGTTGAGTTCTTGGGGTAACGATAGCCAGATTCATGGATCCCGTGTTCCAGAGCTTAGGAAGCAGGTTCTTGGCGGAGATACCCAGTCGCGGTGTCCGGATTCCGTCACATTTTTGGACTGATCTATATCTTTGTATATAAAATGCACTTTTTATCTTTCAAAAAGTGTTTCCCAGTGCTAAACCTTTCATCCAATTTCTAAATTGCTGCATTTGTAAATTTCAAAAGCCAATATAAAGGAATAGTAGTGGTAAAGAAAAAGGACTTGTGGATTTAAAGAGGTTGTTAACCTGAAAATAAAAAAATAAAAACCTGTAATGTGACATTGGCATAATGAGCTAGCATGCATGGCATAGTAGCTCATTATGAAATACTTACCTTAGAACAAAACCCTTTCAGTGGCGCCTGCTCACCTCTGAGAGGACTGACATGTTCACCTAACTTCCTTTCCAGGTGCGAGCCCTCCAGCCATCTGATTGTCCGGATCCATGACGTCACTCCCGAACATGTGCGTGGGAGCCGCTGTTCACGGCACAGGGCTCTGAAGGAACGGCATGGGCGGCATGTAATGTAAATATCTCCTAAACGGTGCACGTTTAGAGTGCCTATAGGTAAAAGTTACAGAGGAAAGTTTACTTCCTCTTTAACTAATCTTTTTTTTATATAATTCTCCTTTAAAGGGGTGTGGCAGGGGGTGTGTCCTATACCTACATACTTTTGCTAATAAGCGCCCCTCGTTCCCATCTCACAGAGTTGGAAGGTATGAGTAAATGCTTCATTTAAAGCGGACCTTTACCCTCCCTGGGGATGATCCCGCCTCCCAACCCATCCCTTCTTCCTCTCCTGGAATAGGGCATAGTTGTTTTCTTTTATTCTTTTGTTTATGTCCTTTTTTTTATATGTAAAGTCCGCCCTGTCTCCCCATGAATGGCACTCTCCCTTAGGCGAATGATGCACACACTGCACGCTGTGCCTCCCGGGGTATACAGTGTACGTCACATTTCCCAGGAGGCATAGCCTTTCATTCAAGAACAGGAGGAGGGGGCCGGCCTATCAAGACATCATCAAGAGGCCCACTTGCTGAACCTGGAAAAGGCAGAGGGCTGCTGGACATCAGAGAAAACATGGCGGCGCAGGACGGAGCTGTGGCTGGGCATGGGATGATCTCAGCAGGTCAACGCTGGATCTACTGGATGGGTGAGTGTGACGGTACTCACCATTAGAGATGTATAGAACTGTTCGCCGGCGGACAGTTCCCGGCGAACTTAGCATGTTCGCGTTCGCCGCTGCGGGCGAACATATGCGATGTTCGGTCCGCCCCCCATAATACATCATTGAGGCAAACTTTGACCCTGAACTTTACAGTCAGCAGGCACATTTCCAGCCAATCAGCATACCTCCCTCCCACACCCTCCCACCTCCTATAAATAAGCAAGGGCAGCATCCATCTTAGATCATTCTGAAGCAGTGTGTGTAGTGAGAATAGGGAGAGAGCTGCTGCTGCTGCTGCTGCTGTTAAGCTAGGGACAGTTAGTCAGTGTTCCTGGTCTTGCAGTGTTCTTGGTCCACTACTGCTGTAATATCAGCACCCCAAAAAGCCCTTCTAAGGGCTGGTATTTGTGTAATTTTTTTATATATATATATATATATATATATATATATATATATATATATATATATATCTATTGTACACTGCAGTTGCCTGCCCGCTGTGTGTGAGAGGCCACAGACCTACCACAGACTGTACTGTGTGCACACCACACTCATTTCGGGTGGCACAGGCACAGTACCTTGCATTTTAAAAAATATTTTTTTTTTCCTCTGTCATAATTGCAGTGAGTGCTGTGTCAGGTCCACAGAGTGCACTGTACCCACTGCAGTGCACTGCCCACCACTGATATATATACGTTGGCACAGCATCTTGTTGCAATTTGCAAATTGAAAAAAAAAAATATTTTTTATTATTGCAGTTGCCTGGGCTGCCAGTGACTGTCAGGTCCACAGAGTGTACTGTGCCCACTACAGTGCCACTGTGTGCCCACCCACCACTGATATATAAGGTGGCACAGCAGCTTGCAAAGTAAAAAAATATATATATATTTTTTAATTGCAGTTGCCTGGCTGCCAGTGACTGTCAGGTCCACAGAGAGTGTACTGTGCCACTGCCCACCCACCACTGATTTATAAGGTGGCACAGCAGCTTGCCAAGTAAAAAAAAATATATTTTTTTTTTAATTGCAGTTGCCTGGGTGCCAGTGACTGTCAGGTCCACAGAGTGTACTGTGCCCACTGCCCAACACTCCTATAGGGTGGCACAGCACCTTGCACTCATAGTACAACACACACATTAAAAAAAAAAAAATGACAGGCAGAGGCAGGCCACCCCGCAAGGGCCGTCGTGGTCGTGGTGCTGTGATTTCCTTAGGCCCTAGAATAATGCCCAGTGTTCAGAGGCCAACACAGACCCTGAACTCAAAAAATTCTGAGGCCATAGTTGACTGGCTTACACAAGACACCCAATCGTCTACAGCTTCCGCTCGGAACCTTAATGCACCATCCTCCTCCAGCTCAGCTTCGGGCACCTCTCAATTTACCACTCGCCAGCCCGCCGGCACCACCACCAACACTAGCACCACAGCCGCTTCACTTGATCCGTCAGAGGAGTTATTTTCACATCAGTTGGAAGAAATAAGTGATGTGCAACTATTAGTGCCAGAGGATGTAGATAACGGGGATATGTCTCAGTCAGGCAGCATTATACACATGGACGTACATTGTGATGATGATGATGTTGTACCTGCTGCTGCTGCCTTTGCTGAGTTGTCAAGTGAAGCGGCTGATGATGACGATGTGTCTGTGGATGTCACCTGGGTGCCTGCTCGAAGAGCAGAAGAAGAGGGGGAAAGTTCAGATGGGGAGACAGAGAGGAGGAGGAGACGAGTTGGAAGCAGGTGGAGGTCGTCGCAAGGAGCTAGTGGCGCAGTCAGACAGCATGTAGATTCGGCACCCGGGGTCAGCCAGACAGCACGCCAATCAACGCAAGCTGTTGCCACCACCAGAATGCCGTCCTTGCAAAGCTCAGCAGTGTGGCATTTTTTTTGTGTGTCTGCCTCTGATAGCAGCGATGCCATTTGTAACCTGTGCCAAAAGAAACTGAGTCGTGGGAAGTCCAACACCCACCTAGGTACAACTGCTTTGCGAAGGCACATGATCTCACATCACAAACGCCTATGGGATCAACACATGAGTAAAAGCAGCACACAAACTGAAAGCCACCATCCTCCTCCTGGTCCAGCATCTTCAGCCACGTCAACCACTGCTGTCCTCCATGCCCCCTATCAACAACCCGCCCCTCCGCCTCTCACCTTCAGCAGTTCCTGCTCACCTTCCCACAGTCAGGTGTCTGTGAAGGAAATGTTTGAGCGTAAGAAGCCAATCTCACAGAGTCACCCCCTTGCCCGGCGTCTGACAGCTGGCTTGTCGGGAACTCTTAGCCCGCCAGCTTTTACCATACAAGCTGGTGGAGTCTGAGGCCTTCAAAAAATTTGTCGCTATTGGGACACCGCAGTGGAAGGTACCAGGCCGAAATTATTTTTCACAAAAGGCAATCCCCAACCTGTACTCTATTGTGGAAAAGGAAATCATGTCACGTCTGGCACACAGTGTTGGGGCAAGGGTCCATCTGACCACTGATAGCTGGTCTGCAAAGCACGGTCAGGGCAGGTATATAACTTACACTGCGCATTGGGTAAACCTGCTGGCGGCTGCCAAGCATGGAATGCGTGGCTCTGCTGCAGAGGAGTTGGTGACACCGCCACGACTTGCAGGCAGGCCTGCTGCCACCTCCTCTACTCCTCCTACTCCATCCTCTTTGCTAACCTCCTCGGCTGAGTCCTCTTCTGCTGTTGCGTCTTGCTCCACACCAACTGCACCCCCCAGCTCCCCAGGGGCTATTCCACATGCCGGATACGACAGTGTCACGCTGTCTTGGGGTTGACTTGCCTGAAAGCAGAGAGTCACACCGGACCAGCACTACTGTCCGCCCTGAACGCACAGGTGGATCAGTGGCTGACCCCGCACCAACTGGAGATCGGCAAAGTGGTGTGTGACAACGGGAGCAATTTGTTGGCGGCATTGAATTTGGGCAAGTTGACACATGTGCCGTGCATGGCACATGTGTTGAATCTGATTGTGCAACTTTTTGTGCAGAAGTACCCAGGCTTACAGGACGTCCTCAAGCAGGCCAGGAAGGTGTGTGGCCATTTCAGGCGTCCCTACACGGCCATGGCGCACTTTGCAGATATTCAGCGGCGAAACAACATGCCAGTGAGGCGCTTGATTTGCGACAGCCCGACGCGTTGGAATTCAACACTGCTAATGTTCGACTGCCTGCTCCAACAAGAAAAAGCGGTCAACGAGCATTTGTATGCCTGGGGTGCTAGGACAGCCTCTGCAGAGCTGGGTATTTTTTTGCCACGTTACTGGACGCTCATGCGCAATGCCTGTAGGCTCATGCGTCCTTTTGAGGAGGTGACAAACCTAGTGAGTCGCACCGAAGGCACCATCAGCGACATCATCCCATATGTTTTTTTCCTGGAGCGTGCCCTGCGAAGAGTGCTGGATCAGGCCGTAGATGAGCGTGAAGAGGAAGAGGAAGAGTTGTGGTCACCATCACCACCACCAGAAACAGCCTTACCATTGCTTGCTGGACCTGCGGCAACACTGGAAGAGGAGTGTGAGGAAGAGGAGTCAGAGGAGGAATGTGGCTTTGAGGAGGAGGAACACCAACCACAGCAGGCATCCCAGGGTGCTCGTTGTCACCTATCTGGTACCCGTGGTGTTGTACGTGGCTGGGGGGAAGAACACACCTTCAATGACATCAGTGAGGACGAGGAATTGGACATGAGTAGCTCGGCATCCAACCTTGTGCAAATGGGGTATTTCATGCTGTCATGCCTGTTGAGGGACCCTCGTATAAAAAGGCTGAAGGAGAACGACCTGTACTGGGTGGCCACGCTACTAGACCCCCGGTATAAGCAGAAAGTCTCGGATATGTTACCCAATTACCGGCAGTCGCAAAGGATGCAGCAGCTACAAAATAAGTTGAAAAGTATGCTTTACACAGCATATAAGGGTGATGTCACAGCACAACGGGAATCCAACAGGGGAAGAGGTGAAAGTAATCCTCCTCCTACCACCACAACCACGCCGGCAAGGACAGGACGCTTTACAGACGTCTTGTTGATGGAGGACATGCGGAGCTTTTTTAGTCCTATGCATCGCCACAGCCCTTCGGGGTCCACCCTCAGAGAACGACTCGACCGACAGGTAGCAGACTACCTTGCCTTAACTGCAGATATCGACACTCTGAGGAGCGATGAACCCCTTGACTACTGGGTGTGCAGGCTTGACCTGTGGCCTGAGCTATCCCAATTTGCCATTGAACTTCTGGCCTGCCCCGCTTCAAGTGTGCTGTCAGAAAGGACCTTTAGCGCAGCAGGAGGTATTGTCACTGAGAAGAGAAGTCGCCTAGGTCAAAAAAGTCTTGATTACCTCACGTTTATTAAGATGAATGAGGCATGGATCCCGAAGGGACTGACAGTGGGGGATGCATTTGACTAAAAAAGGCCTGGTGATGACTGAGATGCCTTGGGCTAAAAATGGTCCACACGCTGCTGTCTTTAATCATTCTCTGCATGCCGGATGACTTACGTGACGTCTCCGCCACCAACTACGGTTCAAGCCGCAATGTTTTAGTGCACTTTCTGCCTTGAAAACCTCAATTTTTCAGGCCGCTGCTACAGCAGCGGCTGCAACAATACCTACTTTTTCATGCATGTGTACATGCCTAATTTTTCTGGCCTCTGGTGCTACACTGTGGCTGCAAAAAAAACAAAAAACAAAAAAAAAGGCACATACATGTTTCAATTCCCCTTCGTGATCGTTACCTTGTCGTGGTGAAGGGGCTTGCGTATCACAATGAAGCGATCACCTCTAGGATTGTGTTGGCACACCCCAGATGATAAGGTCGTTGCTTCATTGTGTACAGACCAAAAGCGATCCGCAGGATAATCTTTCATAGAAAAAACATTCATTTTCTTTCATTCTTTCTGCGGAGCTGGGTATTTTTTGGCCGCGTTACTGAATGCTCATGAACAATGGCTGTAGGCTCATGCGTCCTTTTGCGGAGGTGACAACCCTGGTGATCAGTCGAACCCAAGGCAACATCATCAACCTCATCCCATATGGGTTTTTCTGGAGCGTGCCCTGCGAAGAGTACTGGATCAGGCTGTAGATGAGCATGAAGAGGAAGAGTTGTGGTCCCCATCACCACCAGAAGCAGCCTTGTCCTTGTCAATTGCTGGTCCTGTGGCAATGCAGAGAGAGGAGTCTGAAGAAGAGAAGTCAGAGGAGGAAGGTGGCCTTGAGGAGGTGGAATACCAGCCACAGCAGGCGTCCCAGGGGGCTTGTTGTCACCTTTCGGGGACCCTTGGTGTTGTACGTGGCTTGGTGGAGGAAGAGACCTTCAATGATGTCAGTGAGGACAAGGAACGGGACATGGCTAGCTTGGTATCCAACCTTGTGCAAATGGGGAGTTTGCGGTTGTGCAAATGGACTGACTGACTGTTAAACGGGGAGTTTGGTCTGTCAGAGTTTGGTCTGTCACTGTGAAGCGGGCGTAACCCTTACACTACTTGACCGATAAAACATCATACCTGATCGTATTCACACACTGGATGTTTTAAAGCACGTTATTCCAAACAATTTAGGAATGTTAGGTGATGTATGCCCTTTATGGATCAAAACCCGACTCTGCGTCAACTACGTAATTTTCCATGGGCGTTTTGCCATGGATCCCCCTCCGGCATGCCACAGTCCAGGTGTCCCTGCTCTACTGAAAAATTATCTTTTTTTTCTGGTTCTGGACATGCTACAGAGCTGAAACTTCACACAAAAAAAGTTCTTAAAAATTGTCATTTTTGATAGAGAGCCAATTATTGAAAAAAAAAAAAAAAAAAACCTTAAAAAAAAAAAATTCTTTGGATTTATTGTCTGGGGGGTCTAAAAAGTGTACCTGTGAAGTTTCAGCTCTGTAGCATGTCCAGAACCAGAAAAAAAATAGAATTAGGGTTAGGGCTAGGGTTAGGGTTAGGGTTAGGGTCAGGGCTAAGGTTAGGGTTATTTTTAGTGCTTAGGGTTAGAGGGTTAGAGTTAGAGGGGTAGGGCTACTAACTCTAACCCTAAGTATCTCACCGTAACCCTAACCCTAGCCCCTAACACTAAACCTAACCCTAACCCTCTAACCATAACCCTAACCCTCTAACCTTAACCCTAACCCTCTAAGCCTAGCCATAAAAATAACCCTAACCCTAAACCTAACCCTAACCCTAGCCCTAACCCTAACCCTAGCCCTAACCCTAATTCGTATTTTTTCTGGTTCCGGACATGCTACAGAGCTGAAACTTCACAGGTACACTTTTTAGACCCCCCAGATGCTAAATCCAAAGAAATTTTTTATTTTTTTTTTAATTTTTCCAATAATTGGCTCTCTATCAAAAAATTACAATTTTTAAGAACTTTTTTTTTGTGTGATCCCTCTCCGGCATGCCACAGTCCAGGTGTTTGTCCCCTTGAAACAACTTTTCCATTACTATTGTGGCCAGAAAGAGTCCCTGTGGGTTTTAAAATTCGCCTGCCTATTAAAGTCTATGGCGGTTCGCCCGGTTCGCCGGTTCGCGAACATTTGCCGATGTTCGCGTTCGCCGTTCGCGAACGGCGAATTTTAGGTTCGCGACATCACTACTCACCATCACTGGGAGTGAAAGACAGATATTTAATGAATTTGGACTGGAATGAGACAGTAATATTTGTCAGCAATATCTCTCAAGAAATATGAAGATTTAATCCCAATTTACACTGTGAGACCTATAGCTTATTGCCATGAAGTCTGTGACTCCTAAATAATCATAGCAATACTTAGATGTGTATTCCATGTACTTCAATGTAGGAGACGGACAGACTGTCATTGGCAGTCTTGTCCTATTGTCTATCTATTGAGGTGGAATGTGGATTGTGTTAAGTCTGCCTCTCCCATTGTTAAATGTTAATGAGCCCATGTTGTTCTGTCCAGATGGATAGATAATTAGTTTAGGTTAATCCTGTTTCTGTGTGCAATTTCATCTGCATATGATAATGTTATCAGGCAACCCCTGACCTGTGTGGGGTAATATGATCAGGAGGGGGGGGGGGGTCCATGCTGCTGTATATAAATTATGTGTGACTGTTCAATAAAGTGTGATTCCAGTACAAGCTAAGTTGTTGGCTATCTTTGTATGAGGGCGGCTTGGAAAATCTGGTATATATGTTCATGACTGCAAGGAAGCCGTATACTGACGGAAGACCACAAACACAGTGTGGGTCGGTGGTTCTGTTACAGTGAGTATCTGAGATGTCCAAATTCCACCATCAGGTAAGTGGGCACCAAAAAAAGAAATGAGGAGGTTGGCTGAAATTTCTCTTTAAATAGACGCTCCTGCCTAAGTCAGGACCCACACCGTATTATGGTGTACACTTATATCCTCATACAAATCTGCTTGTGTTTCAGTATTTACAGTATAGAAAGATACAGTGTCTTGAAAAGTATTCACACCCCTTGAAATTTTCCACATTTCGTCATGTTACAACCAAATACGTATATGCATTTTATTGGAATTTTATGTGATAGACCGACACAAAGTGGCACATAATTGTGAAGTGGAAGGAAAATGATAAAAGATACAAATAAATCTGTGAAAAGTGTGGATGCATTTGTATTCACCCGACCCCCCCCCCCCCCCCCCCCGGAGTCAATACTTTGTAGAACCGCCTCTCCCTGCTACTACAGCTGCAAGTCTTTTTGGGGATGTCTCTACCAGCTTTACACATCTAGAGAGGGTCATTTTTGCCCATTCTTCTTTGCAGAATATCTCAAGCTCTGTCAGATTGGATGGAGAGCGTCTGTGAACAGCAATTTTCAAGTCTTGCCACAGATTCTCAATGTGATTTAGGTCTGGACTGTGACTGGGCCATTCTAACACATGAATATGCTTTGATGTAAACCATTCCATTGTAGCTCTGGCTGGATGTTTTGGGTCGTTGTCCTGCTGGAAGGTGAACCTCCGCCCCAGTCTCAAGTCTTTTCTTCTAAGATTGTCCTGTATTTGTCTCCATCCATCTTCCCATCAACTCTGACCAGCTTCCCTGTCCCTGCTGAAGAAAAGCATCCCCACAACATGATTGCTACCACCACCATGTTTTACAGTGGGGATGGTGTGTTCAGGGTGATGTGCAGTGTTAGTTTTCCGCCACTCATAGCGTTTTGCTTTTAGACAAAAAAGTTGAATTTTGGTCTCCTCTGAGCAGAGCTCCTTCTTCCACATGTTTGCTGTGTCCCCCACATGGCTTCTCCAAAACTGCAAACAGGACTTCTTATGGCTTTCTTCCTCCAATGGCTTTCTTCTTCTCACTCTTCCATAAAGGGCAGATTTGTGGAGCGCACGACTAATAGTTGTCCTGTGGACAGATTCTCCCACCTGAGCTGTGGATCTCTGCAGCTCCTCCAGAGTTCCCATGGGCCTCTTGGCTGCTTCTTTGATGAATGCTCTCCTTGCCCGGCCGGTCATTTTAGGTGGACGTCCATGTCTTGGTAGGGGCTGCCTGGTCAGTTTAGGTGGATGGCCATGTCATGGTAGAGGCCCGGCCGGTCAGTTTAGGTGGACGGCCATGTCTTGGTAGGGTTGCAGTTGTTCCATACCCTTTCCATTTTCCCATGATGGATTGAACAGCGCTCTGTGAGATGTTCAAAGCATGAGAGAATTTTTTTATAACCTAACCCTGCTTTACACTTCTCAACCACTTTATCCCTGACCTGTCTGGGCTGTTCCTTGGCCTTCATGATGCTGTTTGTTCACTAAGGTTCTCTAACAAACCTCTGTGGGCTTCACAGAACAGCTGTATTTATACTGAGGTTACATTGCACACAGGTGGACTCTATTTACTAATTAGGCGACTTCTGAAGGCAATTGGTTCCACTAGATTTTAGTTAGTCCCAGTTCACACTGGGACAACTTGTCAGGCGACTTAGCCGCCTGAAAGTCGCAATTCATTCAGTGCAATGGAACTGTTCTAATCGGAACAACTCAAGTCGCTCTGACTTAGAGAAGTCATTTGCAAGCCAGGCTGAAGTCGCGCCACCCCAGTGTGAACCCAGCCTTAGGGGCAGTGGCAGCTGGTGCTCCATGGGGGTCAGGGGGGGGGGGGTGGCAGACGGACCACACCATACCCCCCGGACCACACCAGCCCACACACCATACCCCCCCCGGAACACACCAGCCCGCACACACGTCGATGGCTCACTCATCCCTTACCCGGGACATGTGGACGGGCAGCAGCAGCAGTGTTGGCGGTGGTGGCGGCCTCCCCCCTAGTGAAGTCTTCTGCGTCTCCTCCTTCCTCCTCCTCCTGTGCCAATGGCATGGCTTCTCCTTTCGGCCAGGATCCACTTCCTGATTGGTCAGGAGGAGGATCCGTGTGACAATAGTGAATATTCATTCGCTGTTGTAACACAACTGGGTGGGCTTGGGGTGCAGTGCTCTGCGCCCCGATCCTACCCTTTTTTTGAAGCCTATTAGAGCCTCTGGCTCTAATCAGGTGCTTAAAGAAAAAACCCATTGGAATCCATGAATTCGGCGCCCTGCATGTAGATTAGGGGGCGGAGGCGCCCCTGCACCCCTAATGCCCCAGGCGCCACTGCTTAGGGGTATCAGAGTAAAGGGGGTGAATACAAATGCAGCCACACTTTTCACAAATTTATTTGTATAATTTATCATTTTCCTTCCACTTCACAATTATGTGCCACTTTGTGTCGGTCTATCACATAAAATCCCAATAAAATACATTTACGTTTTTGGTTGTAACATGAGAAAATGTGGAAAATTTCAAGGGGTGTGAATACTTTTTCAAGGCACTGTACATGTAATGGCACAGATGCAGGGCCGTCTTTTCCACTGGGCATGCCCGGCGGTTGCCCGGGGGCCCCACTTGCCAAGAGGCCCCACATGGATGGTGGCATGTCCCTGGGGGTCTAGGGCCCCCCCCGTTCCGTTGTCCGCCGGCCCTGGCCCTCCCCTTATTGCTTTCCGCCCGGCGGCGGCGGCCGTGGCTCGAGTCTGCACTGCAGTGCTTACTGGTTGCTAAGGCCAGCCCGATTGGCATCTAGCAACCAGTGACGTTACCAGAGCAGACCCAGGATGCACAGCACCGCAGCGGAGGACTCGGAGGAGGATCCTCCTCCTCGTCGGCTCGTCCTCCTCACTCCTCTCCTCTGGCTCCTTCTCGACCCTAGAAGACTGGCTCCGCCTCCGCCTCCACCCACCTCCTCCCATGTGCAGCCGTTGTAAAGGTAAGGCTGCTACAGCCTGCCAGGCTGATTGATTAAATGATATTTTTTTTAACTCTCTCATGGCAATTATGGGATCGAATCGATGACTCAAGAGACAGACAGCTACCTGTCCTGGAGGATATACCTTACTATATATTGGTCCCTGTAATATGTATATAGTAAGGTATATCCTCCAGGTAGTTGTACTCTCTTGTAGTATATAGTGTTCCCTGTAATATGTATATAGTCTATGAGAGTACAACTACTACCTGGAGTATATACCTTACTATATACATATTACAGGGACCAATATATACTACAAGAGACAACTACCTGGAGGATATACCTTACTATATACATTTTTATTCTCGTGGGTGATTGTGTAGGCAGGGGGCCCCAGTGCACTGCATTGCCCGGGGGCCTATAATGCTCTTAAGATGGCACTGCACAGATGGTAGAGCCTGAGGGTTCTGTGCAGATCATCTTCTAAAGTATCTTTATCTATTCTTTTGCCGATCCAAGCAGCCAATTATCTAAGGTGCTGGAGAAAATTTGCAAAGCTTAGCGAATCGTCATTTACATTCTCCCAGGTACATATAAACCTTTGACCTGAATAACACAAATCGCATCCCTGCCTACTGTTCTGTATCTCAATTACTTGTAGAACAGCACAGAACAGGTTAGATAATGAGTGTTTCTCATTCTGGGGGAATTGACTTCCACCTACTTCATGGTGATTACCCCCCCTCCCCTCCCTCCCCCTCCTTTACAATGATTGTTTACAGAAAAAAAATTGTCTTAACGAACTCTATCTGAATAGATTAATGGCCCGCAGCCAACTGACTCCATGCTGAAGACTCTGTCACTTTCTGTGAGCCTCACAACCGGTGCCGGAGTTGTAAATTAGCAAGTTATTGGAACATGATGTAAATTATTTGGAAAGATCCGTCATTAGCTACTTTGTAATTGCGTGTAACCATCACACGGAATTAGCGTCGCCCCTCACAGATGGGTGCTAGCGGGAGAACCTTCTCTCTGGTGTGAAATGCACCCAGTAAGTTTGGAGTTGGGAAGTGCGCCTCCCAGGGACTGGTATCAGGTGTACCCTCCGAGGAGCGCCAAGAGGACAGGAAATCCGCTCCAAGTATCTTTTAATGGAAGCAAGATGCATGAAACCCAATTTCGGAAGTCACGGACCCCCAAGCACCTCTCACTTTAACATCAGATGTTGTGTCTTAGTGGTGGAAACTTTGCCACGTCTCCGGCATTTATTCATCTGACTCGTGTCTGGCTCTGTCACTTTCAAAAAATACAGAAGAGTGAGATGAACTAATTATTAAAAAAAACCTTTTCAGTCCACAGCCAGATTATAAAAAAGCGGAAAAAATGGGAAGAGATTCTGTTTTGACACCAGATCAGACAGCAATCGTAATTACATGCCAAGGCCCTGTCCCTCAAACAGCAGAGTAGAAAAAGGGGGGAGATCCCACCCCCTTTCTCTCCCTCGGGAGGAAAAAGTGATGGAAGCACTAAGAGGGATTTTGGAGGTACCAGGCAAGAATACACAGATAGTGTATAAATAATGCAGCCGGCCGGTTACACTGTCGCCTTTCCTTCCAGGTTTTGCATGGTGACGTCAGCACGCCCGTCCCAACGTGTTTCGTCACAGCTGACGTCTTCCTGGTGGTGTTTAACATACTACACTATGGAGGCTTTTGTATTCTCTATATGGTAACCTCTGGACGGATACAGCTTTTGGCTTATGTGCTCTGAGTCTGATATATGGTGGAACCTCTACCTTATTGACGGTAATTCATATTTACTCCGGCTTCTCCATCTGAATCCATCAGGGATTGATTTGATTGGCTTATTGATTACCATTATCTGGTAAGGGCACTGGCATGCCATTGACAGACGCACCGTGGAGGAGAATATTTATCTAAATTGTTGTGGTGTAGGACTGTATATTCCCTATACATTTTTGTTACACCAATTGCTTTTGGGACTTTATTACCCTTTATTATCCTTTGTTATTATTTAATCACACATTTATTCTGATTGTCACCTTACTGTTTATTATCAGTGTGCACATTTATACATTTATACAGTTGAACATACGTTTCTATATATATTTATTTATATGTGTCTGGTCGAATATAGCGCAGCTTCACTTTGTTTAACCACTTAAGCCCCGGAAGATTTTACCCCCTTCCTGACCAGGGGTTTTTTGCGATTTTTTTACTGCGTTACTTTAACGGACAATTGCGCGGTCGTGCGACGCTGTACCTAAACGAATTTGACGTCCTTTTTTTCCAACAAACAGATCTTTCTTTTGGTGGTATTTGATTACCTGTGCGATTTTTTGATCATGCGCTATAAATAAAAAAATAGCGTAAATTTTGCAAAAATAACAATATTTTTCAAATTTTTTTATATGAAATTCCCCAAAAAAATGTAAAAATCAAAATTTTTTAACATTTTAGGCCAATTTCTTTTATGCTACATATATTTGGTAAAAAAAATTGCAAAAAGCGTATTTTGATTGGTTTGCGCAAAAGTTATCGCGTTTACTAACAAAGGGAAAGATTTTTGTCATTTTTGGTGTTTTTTTTTAAACGAGTAATGGCGGCGATCTGCGATTTTTTTTTTGCGGGACTGCGACATTGCGGCGGACAGATCGGACCCTTGACTGACATTTTTTACACTTTTGGGGTTACCAGTGACATTTCTACAGTAATCAGTGCAAAACATATGCACTGTTACTGTAAAAAGGACACTGGCAGGGAATGGGTTAACTGTATTGGAGAGGGAGGGGTTAAATGTGTCCTAGGGGCGTGTTTCTAACTGTGATTGGCTGTGGCTACTACTGTAAGAACAGAGATCAACGGTCCTACATAGTAGAACCGTCTGATCTCCATTTTTACACAGGGGAGAATGACAGGCGGCTTGTTTACATTAGCCGCCTGCCTTTCTCCCTCTCTACCGACGATCGCCGAGTGACCGGCAGACATCGGGTCCGCCGGTCACACGTACTGACTCCTTAGTGAATGAGCCGGGGCGCGCGCGCGCGCCTCAGCGGGCGCGCGCTCGCCCGCTATTGGTTCACAAGCCGGTGACAGGCTAGTGACGTATATATACGTCACTTTGCCTGGTCGGGGCTGACCGCCGCAGTATATGTACTTGCTGCGGTCGGCAAGCGGTTAAAAGTCATTAACATTTATTAGTACAGTAACATTACATTCTCTGACATGCTGTGCCTCACTGGGCAAAAAGTAGCAGTTGGAGCACATGTGGGTAATTCTGGATCTACGCGTTTCACCCAAAGCTACGGGCTTTCTCAGGATCCAAGATATGATTTAACACCACTTCAGTTGTAGGCAAAAAATGCCAGAGAGCCCAGCAGGTGAGGACAGCCAATACTGTAGCTAGATCACGTGGAAACCACCATGGACAAAATATAAAATCAATGTCATCAGTTGCTGCATATGAATCAGCCAGCCTGTGGAAACTCTGTACGTATCCAAAAAGATATACCACACTTCCTCAGCCTGAAGAAATCAGAAACAAAGGGGGAGAATATATAGTATGTGAATAGGCTTCCAGGGAGCCATTTCCTATATCAGCTAAATGAGTAGAGCAGGGTCAGCAGATCCCACATTAACCATCCTTCTCTCACTGCTTAGTGGACCCAACAGTCCTCCGAACTAAATATAGCCAGAGATCCCGCTGCCTCGTGAGGTGGAACTGCTGATTCACTACCTCACGCCGTCTCTACAGGTCTGATTGCAGACAGCTGACTATAACTTTCATCATCTTGTACAAAAAGATCTGATACAACTTATTGCCTTGAGCGGGATAGTAAGGGATGGGTGTCATGGGTTCTACTGTTTACGACTTCACCTTGGAGCGCCATTTCTACAATTATATTTTGTGTAGTTGCTATGGGTAACCAAGTGAAGGAACAAGCTATAAGCAACCAGGCATTGGCATGGTATCTGGTAATGTCTGGTCCTCAGGTAGTGAGGGGTTAATGTTCTGGCTCCCTGCCTAGCGGTTGGTATTCAATGGCAACCGGATCCAAACCTGCATTACAGAGATACATTTTTTTTTTTTTCAAGCTCGTGGTGTGTGAAACGCACTCAAAAGCTACACCCGGTGCATAAAATAGTGCACACACGCAAACGTGGGAAACACAAAAAGTGCACAAGGCGTACACATAGCCCTCCTCCGAAGAGGGAAGGCCCTAACCCTGATCCCCCGGGGCACAAGGCTCCTGACAGTGACTGAGGTACTTCACTTGGTCCTGCCTGGCCGAAACCCCGTGTAACCGATCTTAGTACCCCAGGTGGGCACAACCGCCGGACCTGTGTCTCCTGTCCTCCAAACGCTCCCACAGCCTGCAGAGAAGCCATACCCAGCCCTTAACCCCTTAATCACGAGACAATCCACACAGGTGTTGAGGGTTCAACATGCAGAGCTTAAACTGTTTATTAAATTCCAAGACATACAGTTTTACCCACAGTTAGGGAAACTCCCCTTAACCTTGCCAAAGGGGGGAAGGGGACAAGGAACAACCAATGGGGACTGAACCTTTGTACATTGAAACAGGCTACAAATAACCTAATGAGATTATGGTAAACAGGCAGTCTCTCAATACACACCTGTGGAGAGATGTCTCCAGTCCAGACCATTGTCTATGTGTCATGGATCAACACAATTAGACATAGCAACAAGAGGGGGGGGGGGGGAGAAGGGCTGTGGCATTACATTACATTAACTCAATGCCAGCATGTCCCCAGGTGTCCAATATTTTCTGGCCCATAGTCTGTCGGTAGGAGGCACGCGCACAGTCCCTTCCAAACCACACAGTGACAGTGGGTTCTGTCACACCCAGCAGACCCCGTTCTCTGGGAGGACTGCCGAAAAGGCCCACCCCAAGTACTAGGTGGGGCTCCCCCGAAGGGAGACCCCATGAGGGAGGGCGAACTAAGCCGGAAGGCCATATCCACCTCCTCCCAAGACTTTAAGGGCAGGCCCGAGGACCTACGCCATACTCATCGTGCTGTGAAACATAATCAACCACCACGTAAAAAAGGACAAACTGTGAACACACACAACACAAAAAAGATTGGGGAAGGGGAATTGGAGAAGTGCGGGTAGTGTCAAAGTGCAAGACCTTGACAGGCTTTACAGGGATACATGGCTTAGTCACGGTGTACTGTAGAGCATGTAAGAGGTCCATGCTAGGTGCCCAATGGGACCCCATTCTGTTACTGGGTGAGGTAACAGAGGTACGCTGGACTGGTGCAGAGCTTGAAGGCTCAGCACCTTCCTTCTAATGCAACATACAAGTTACAGTGTGTAGTGACTTGGGACAAGCGGCGCTACCTAATAAATATGTCATAAAACAGTGGTGTATCCAGACCATAGAGTGTCACTCTATAAGAATAGTGAAAAATAAAGGGCCAGTGCAAAGGTATATTGGATCAATCAAAATCGTGCAGATAAAATTATGGCTGGATAAGTTAAAAGACAAAAGGTGCTGGTGAAAATATTTAATGTGAAGTGACAGATTATAATAATAATAATAAAATCAAGAGAAAAGTGGTTGTGATAAAATCTCAAGTGCTTGTGTTCCGATTGTCCACTAGGGGTCGCACTCACCCTTCAACGGAGATACCAATAGTAGTTGTAGGGATATCCACAAGAGGAAACTCCCAGATATGGCTCCTGGAAATCCTCACAGACAAGCGGATCCCATCTGGGTGTTTAAGCACAGGAGCCCCATAGTGCAGTATATACTGTATAAGTTACAAGATAAATAGTAGCAACTCACGGTGAAAAAAGTAGCCGATCGATTCAGAGTGCAATTTGCAGAGCCGGGAAGCTTCCGCGTTCCAACCACGGACGACTGCAGACTGGAAATGACGTTGACGCAAAGTCCCGCCCTACGCGTTTCGTCATTGGACGTCTACTGGAGATTTTATCACAACCACTTTTCTCACCCATTTTTTAATACAGCTGGCTTTTCGAATTTTTTTCAATTATTGATTTTATTATTATTATAATCTGTCACTTCACATTAAATATTTTCACCAGCACCTTGTGTCTTTTAACTTTTCCAGCCATAATTTTATCTGCACGATTTTGATTGATCCAATACACCTTTGCACTGGCACTTTATTTTGCACTATTGTTATAGAGTGACACTCCATGGTCTGGATACACCACTGTTTTATTACATATTTATTAGATAGCGCCGATTCAAACTACTCCCCCCTTTCTATAATACTTGACCCCTAATTTTTAGGGGTTGGTTGGTGGCTGCTTCCTGTTTTTATAAAAGCAATTTACTCTGGAATAATCCATAGCGCTGGTCCCTTCCTATTCTACTTCAGTTTTACGCTATGTCTGTGTCATTTGGCTTATGTCCACATACGAATATCTGATTGGGAGATCTAGCCATCTTCGTTCAAGACTTCATGGCCATTCGTCCGAACATCCGATGATACAGCCACTGTTGGGGAGACCCATGACTAACATCCAGCCTGTATGACCCATTTGCTGTATGGTATTTTGGGTCCATAACCTCTGGTGAGCCCATTCAACTTTCAATTCAATGGTGTGGGGGTCTATCTGCATCTTTAGTCACCTATATAAGTCTGGATGGTTCACCTTCATCTCTTCACTTGAGACTCACCATTAATTTATTATTTCACATTATAATTTGCAGTTCTTTTTTTTTTTTTTCCAAAACAATTTATTGAAAATTTAGCAGACTACACATCAACCAGTACAATTTCAAGTAACGCAAAGTACGCATACAAATGGTGCAACAGAAAATAAAACCAAGAAAAAAACAAAATAGTTATACACAGGGCTGCTGTTAGAAATCGCGGAGCCCTGTACAGACTACCTGGCAGGGCCCCCCCCCCCCCTAAGAAAATATTAAAGATATATTTAGCTAAAATTACAACAAAATTACTATTATCAGACACAAATATAACATAACTCGTATAATTCCTGCTAAATCTAAAAACAAAAACTATGTTAACCACTTAAGCCCCGGAGGATTTTCCTGCTAAAAGACCAGGGGGTATTTTGCGATTCGGCACTGCGTGACTTTAACGGACAATTGCGCAGTCGTGCGACGCTGTACCTAAACGAATTTGACGTCCTTTTTTTCCCACAAACAGAGCTTTCTTTTGGTGGTATTTGATCACCGATTGTGCGATTTTTTGATCACGCGCTATAAACAAAAAAAGAGCGACAATTTTGCAAAAATAGCAATATTTTTCACATTTTTTATATGAAATTCCCCCAAAAAAAATGTAAAAATCAAAATTTTTTAACATTTTTGGCCAATTTGTTTTATCCTACCTATGTTTGGTAAAAAAAATAGCAAAAAGCGTATTTTGATTGGTTTGCACAAAAGTTATCGCGTTTACTAACAAAGGGAAAGATTTTTGTCATTTTTGTTGTTTTTTTTTTTAACGCGTAATGGCGGCGATCTGCGATTTTTTTTGCGGTACTGCGACATTGCGGCGGACAGATCGGACCCCTGACTGACATTTTTGACACTTTTGGGGTTACCAGTGACATTTCTACAGTAATCAGTGCTATACATATGCACTGTTACTGTAAAAATACACTGGCAGTGAAGGGGTTAACTTTATTTGGGAGGGAGGGGCTGTGTGTGTCCCTAGGGGCGTGATTCTTACTGTGATTGGCTGTGGCTCTAGCTGTAAGGACACTGATCAATGGATCTACATAGTAGATCCATGTGATCAGTGTCTTTACAGCGAGGAGAATGACAGGCAGCTTGTTTACACAAGCTGCCTGACTTTCTCCCTCTCCCCCGACGATTGCCGAGTGGCCGGCGGACATCGGGTCCGCTGGTCACACGCGCGGGGGGGTCCGTGACCGCGCGGGAGCGGGAGCGTGCCTCCGCGGGCGCGCGCTCGCTCCCCAGACCCTCCCAGGCTAGTGACGTTAATTAACGTCACTCTGCCTGGCAGGGGCTGACCGCCGCAGTAAATCTACTTGCGGCGGTCGGCAAGCGGTTAAATAAAAAAGAAGATGAGATGAGAAAAATATACAGGCTGGGCAGTTGGAGCTCAGAGATCAGAGAGACAGAGAGAGAGAAACAAAGTTACAAATAAACTCCTGAGCAGAGATAACATTAGAGCCAGTGCTGGGAGGGGGGCCACACAGGGAGGGGGATTAGTGAGGGACAACTGTCTCTTTCTCAACATATAAAAGCTGATAGCAGGGAGAGGGACAGAGATCAGATTCAGGTGCTGGAGGAAGATTTCTGTATTTGTTGTCCCCCCCTATCAGCGGCCCTGTACACAGTGCACCTGCGGACATAAGAAAAGATAAGGCATTGTGGAAACACATACAGGAAACATATTGTATATGTAAGGTCACAACAGTAGAAGTATCCCAACTGTAAATCTGGGGTTTTGGAGCAGGGTGAGCATAGCGGTGAGGCATTCTGGACCCCGACACCCCCTAGGGGGAACTTACCGTGTCGGCGAGCAGAAAGCGGACACCATATAAAAGGCAATTCCCAGGCAGTAGGGGGCCACAGTGGGGATACTCGTAGATGCGATCAGGGAGAAGCGGTGACCTTCGGAGGATGGCAGAGGTCTCAGGGGAGGAGGGGGGTAGGGGGAAGAAGGGAGAGAGGGGAAGGCGTGGGGGGGGGATAAGGGGGGAGAAAGGGAAGGAAAGGGTAAAGGAGAAAAAAATAAAGGAGGGGGGGAAGCAGAGGTCGGCCCGGCTG
Source organism: Pelophylax lessonae (assembly GCF_965119305.1). Taxonomy (NCBI): domain Eukaryota; kingdom Metazoa; phylum Chordata; class Amphibia; order Anura; family Ranidae; genus Pelophylax; species Pelophylax lessonae. Next base: position 5,083,407 of record NC_138771.1, on the reverse strand, counting down.
ACAATTGCATAATGTAAGATCAAATACGGCGAAGTGGACAGGCACATAGTGAGGTACGGTCGTAGGAGAAAACCGGGTGATTAAGTGCTTAATGAAGCTAGGTAGATAATTTGCAGTTCTTCATGGGACTCTTTATATGTTTTTTAGCGCTGCACTTTATTTGTATACTTTGTTTGGACAACTGATGTTGGTTGATGTGCTAGCAGCTTGTTTTCATTTTGTATGTTTGCACAGTTTGAATCCCCTTTTAAAGTTTCAGTGTGTAGTGATATGGGACAAGTCGCTTTCACAGGAACTCCGCACTTTTTCAAACCCTTCCCTACTGGCCGGTATGTTGAGGCACAAATCCGGCATTGTATTGCCCAAAATGAAGTCGCTCCGAATCAGGATGTAGGTGTCTGAATGGTGTCCCCCATTAACAATACTGTTCATCTATGTAAGGTGTGGTAGGGTATAATCAGCAGTTTATCGCCGACTCCCAGGGTGACGACCCGTCTCCCCCCTATCTCTGTACAGGACTCAGTGATGTCTCCTGCAGTGATCTCCTCTTTGCACTCAGGTGGCATAGGCATGCGCACAGGGTGTGCTGGGTGTGCCTCAATTTTATTTGGGTACAGCGTTGCACAACCGTGCAAAAATAACGCAATGTCATATCGCAAAACATTGCCTGGTCATTAAAGGGGGAAAATCTTCCGGTCCAGAAGTGGTTAAAATGGGCATCAAACAAATGGAAGCACAGCCGCCTGCAGTATGGACCATGTGCAATGACAACACAGCTGGCTCCGCCCGACGCGTTTCCACTCGGAAGGTGTCAACTGGGATTGGAGGTAATGCATTATCAGTCCTCTTCTCTTCTCTTCATCCAGGGGCCGAGAGTCCCTGTCTGACAGGGAAGGTGACAAAGATGGAGTTCTCTCAGTTGAGTATTCCTATATGCCTTCTGACCGCTGGTGTCTGGTAAGCGGCCATTTAGCTCACTATTGAGCACACTGGTGATGCATGCAGCACTCGGAGGAGTTCATGTACGCCGCATTTCCAGTTTTTTCATATATTTGGGACTGAATTTGACAAATGGAAGCACGGCCGCCTGCAGTATGGACCATGCGTGATGACCACATGGCTGGCTCCGCCCGACGCGTTTCCACTTGGAAGGTGTCAACTGGGATTGGAGGAAATGCATTATCAGTCCTCTTCTCTCTGCGGCGCGCTCTTGCCCCCACTTGGCTGCAGGGATGCTGATGCACGGGACAGGCGGCTCCGATTGTCACCCACGATCGCTCCCCGCTGAGAGAGAAGAACAGTCGGATGTTGTAAACACAGCTGACCGTTCTTCTCCCTGGAATGATCACAGAGCTCATGTGATCCTTCTATATAGGAACACATGTCTCTATGGTCATTTCACAAGCCACGCCCCCCAAAGAATCAGGTCCCTAGGTACAAAAGGTACAAATTTAACCCCTTGATCACCCACACTGTTAACCCCTTCCCTGCCAGTGTCATTAGTACAGTAACAGTGCATATTTTTAGCACTGATTACTGTAATAATGTCACTGGTCCCCGCAAAAGTGTCAAAAATGTCAGTTAGGGGTCCGATCTGTCCCCCGCAATGTCACAGTCCTGCAAAAAAAAAATCGCAGATCGCCGCCATTACTAGTAAAAAAAAAAAAAAACAATAAAAATGACATAAATCTTTCCCGTAGTTAGTAAACACAATAACTTTTGCGCAAACCAATCAAAATACGCTTATTGTGATTTTTTTTACCAAAATTATGTAGCAGAAAACAAATTGGCCTAAAATGTTACAAAATTTTGATTTTTAAATTTTAGGGGGGGGGGGGGGGATGTTATATAGCAGAATGTGAAAAATATTGTTTTTTTTTTTCAAAATTGTCGCTCTTTTTTTCAAAAATTAAAAATCGCACAGGTGATCAAATACCACCAAAACAAAGCTCTGTTTGTGGGGAAAAAAGGATATAAATTTAATTTGGGTACAGCGTTGCACGACTGTGTAATTGTCCGTTAAAGTAACGCAGTGCCGAATCGCAAAATATGGCCTGGTCAGGAATGGGGTAAAATCTTCCGGTCTAAAAGCGGTTAAAAATACGCTCATTGAGAATTTTTTTCTCAAAGACATGTACCTAAATACATTTTGGCCTAAATAGATGACAAAAATTGAATATATTGGATATTTTTTAACTGTCAAAGTAGAAAATGTCAATTTTTTTGCAAAATTTTTGCATTTTTTTATTAATATCGCAAAAAATTAAAAGCGCAGAGGGGATCAAATACCACCAAAAGAAAGCTCTGCTTGTGGGAAAAAAAGGACGTAAATTTAGTTTGGGTATGGACCGCGCAAATTGTCAGTTAAAGTCGCGCAGTGCCAAGTTGCAAAAAGTGGCCTGGATGTAAAGCAGGAAAATCCTCCGGTGGTAAAGGGCAGTGGTGGGATTCAGCCGGTTCGCACCGGTTCCATAGAACTGGTTACTAACGTTCTGCGAGTTCGCAGAACCAGCTGAATCCCTCTGCGCGTCCGAGCGCAGTACAATTGAATGTCCCGCGCTCGGACCGCGCAGCCGCAGACGTGGCGGCCAAGGAGCGGAGCAGCGCGCCCCGACCCGCCCATTCTGTGACAATAGCGAATGAGAATTCGCTATTGTCACACGGATCCTCCTCCTGGCCAATCAGGGAGCGGGTCCTCCCACTTCCTGATTGGCCGAAAGGCAAACACCGTGCCATTGGACGAGGAGGAGGCGCCGCGGGAGGATTGAAGACTCGGAGATGCGGGGAGCCGGGGACTGAGGAGAAGCTGCGAGAGAGGTAAGTGCGGGGGTATCGCTGGCACTCTGCAATCATTGGGGGCAATGTGTGGCTGGCACTCTGCAATCATTGAGGGCCATGTGTGGCTGGCACTCTGCAATCATTGGGGGCAATGTGTGGCTGGCACTCTGCAATCATTGGGGGCAATGTGTGGCTGGCACTCTGCAATCATTGGGGGCAATGTGTGGCTGGCACTCTGCAATCATTGGGGGCAATGCTGTGGCTGGCACTCTGCAATTGGGGGCAATGTGTGGCTGGCACTCTGCAATCATTGGGGGCAATGCTGTGGCTGGCACTCTGCAATTGGGGGCAATGTGTGGCTGGAACTCTGCAATTGGGGGCAATGTGTGGCTGGCACTCTGCAATCATTCCCTCTGCATTGAAAGGGGGCACGCTGGTCATTCTGCTGGGAAAGTCGGAACTGGTTACTAAAATTTTTGAATCCCACCATTGGTAAAGGGGTTAATGTCACCGATTTTTCCTGCACTTTTTTTATTGTGAACCATCAAACCTATTGCGGTTGTGATATTTGATTTCAATTTATTTTAGACAGCGCACTTGTTTTTTTTTTTTATTTTATTTCCATTTCTCCCAGTATTCTCGGTGCTGCAATCTTAGCGCCTCCTTGGTTGATTATTTCTTTTTTAAGCAGAAAATTGCTTTTACTTTGCATGGATGAATCATTTACTTATAACGCATTAAATAGATTTTATAATTGATGGCGGACATCTGATTTGCATAAAAGGAAGTGTCATCAAAAAACAATTATGGCCGTTTGATACATTGCATTTGTCAATCACATATTGAGGTTCTGCTAAATGACATCGACATTCATCACCCGGCTCTAACAATCCTGGCCGACTTCTCTGCCTTCTGGAAGAGCGGGCAAACGTCCCTCATCCTAATTCCACCATCAACCTTCCGTGTGCCGCACAACCTGAGCCGCTGCGTCCAACAATTCCCGAGAACAGATCCCCCGCTATACACCATTGGCCATTGGCGGAAAACATGGACAGAGATAAAACAAACCTCTCAGTGTGAATAAAAACCTTTTAAAATGTACAATCACCGGACAATTTATTAGGTAGACCCATCCCCCCCCCATACAATCACCGGCCACTTTATTAGGTAGACCCATCCCCCCCCCCATACAATCACCGTCCGCTTTATTAGGTAGACCCATCCCCCCCCCATACAATCACCGGCCACTTTATTAGGTAGACCCATCCCCCCCCCATACAATCACCGTCCACTTTATTAGGTAGACCCATCCCCCCCCCATACAATCACCGTCCACTTTATTAGGTAGACCCATCCCCCCCCCATACAATCACCGGCCACTTTATTAGGTAGACCCATCCCCCCCCCATACAATCACCGGCCACTTTATTAGGTAGACCCATCCCCCCCCCCATACAATCACCGTCCGCTTTATTAGGTAGACCCATCCCCCCCCCATACAATCACCGGCCACTTTATTAGGTAGACCCATCCCCCCCCCCATACAATCACCGTCCACTTTATTAGGTAGACCCATCCCCCCCCCATACAATCACCGTCCACTTTATTAGGTAGACCCATCCCCCCCCCCATACAATCACCGGCCACTTTATTAGGTAGACCCATCCCCCCCCCATACAATCACCGGCCACTTTATTAGGTAGACCCATCCCCCCCCCATACAATCACCGGCCACTTTATTAGGTAGACCCATCCCCCCCCCATACAATCACCGGCCACTTTATTAGGTAGACCCATCCCCCCCCCATACAATCACCGGCCACTTTATTAGGTAGACCCATCCCCCCCCCCCATACAATCACCGTCCGCTTTATTAGGTAGACCCATCCCCCCCCCATACAATCACCGGCCACTTTATTAGGTAGACCCATCCCCCCCCATACAATCACCGGCCACTTTATTAGGTAGACCCATCCCCCCCCCCATACAATCACCGTCCACTTTATTAGGTAGACCCATCCCCCCCCCATACAATCCCCGGCCACTTTATTAGGTAGACCCACCCCCCCCCCATACAATCACCGGCCACTTTATTAGGTAGACCCATCCCCCCCCCATACAATCACCGTCCACTTTATTAGGTAGACCCATCCCCCCCCCCATACAATCACCGGCCACTTTATTAGGTAGACCCATCCCCCCCCCATACAATCACCGGCCACTTTATTAGGTAGACCCATCCCCCCCCCATACAATCACCGGCCACTTTATTAGGTAGACCCATCCCCCCCCCATACAATCACCGGCCACTTTATTAGGTAGACCCATCCCCCCCCCATACAATCACCGGCCACTTTATTAGGTAGACCCATCCCCCCCCCATACAATCACCGGCCACTTTATTAGGTAGACCCATCCCCCCCCCCATACAATCACCGTCCGCTTTATTAGGTAGACCCATCCCCCCCCCATACAATCACCGGCCACTTTATTAGGTAGACCCATCCCCCCCCATACAATCACCGGCCACTTTATTAGGTAGACCCATCCCCCCCCCCATACAATCACCGTCCACTTTATTAGGTAGACCCATCCCCCCCCCATACAATCCCCGGCCACTTTATTAGGTAGACCCACCCCCCCCCCATACAATCACCGGCCACTTTATTAGGTAGACCCATCCCCCCCCCATACAATCACCGTCCACTTTATTAGGTAGACCCATCCCCCCCCCCATACAATCACCGGCCACTTTATTAGGTAGACCCATCCCCCCCCCATACAATCACCGGCCACTTTATTAGGTAGACCCATCCCCCCCCCATACAATCACCGGCCACTTTATTAGGTAGACCCATCCCCCCCCCATACAATCACCGGCCACTTTATTAGGTAGACCCATCCCCCCCCCATACAATCACCGGCCACTTTATTAGGTAGACCCATCCCCCCCCCATACAATCACCGGCCACTTTATTAGGTACACCTTGCTAGTAGCGGGTTGGACCCACTTTTGCCTTCATTCTCTATGGCATAGATACAACAAGGTGCGGGAAACATTCCTCAGAGATTTTCCTCCATAGTGACATGATAGCATCACGCAGTTGCTGCAGATTTGTCGGCTGCACATCCATGATGCCAATCTCCCTTTCCACCACATCCCAAAGGTGCTCTATTGGATGAGATGTGGTGAGTGTGGAGGCCATTGGAGGACAGTGACCTCATTGTCATGGTGAAGAAACCAGTGGTGAGATGATTGGAGCTTTGTGACATGGTGCATTATCCTGCTGGGAGGAGCCATCAGAAGATGGGGACACTGTAGTCATAAAGGGATGGGCATGGTCAGCAACAATACTCAGGGAGGGGGTGGGGTTTAAACCACTAAAGGGGCCCAAAGTGTGCAAAGAAAATATCCCCCACACCATTACACCACCACCAGCAGCCTAAACCATTACCCCCCTCCCCCACACCATTACATCACCACCACCAGCCTAAACCATTACCCCCCCCCCCACACCATTACACCCCCCACCACCAGCCTGAACCCTTACCCCCCTCCCCCACACCATTACACCACCAACCTGAACCATTACCCCCCCCCCACACCATTGCACCACCACCACCAGCCTGAACCATTACCCCTCCCCTCCTCCCCCACACCATTACACCACTATCACCAGCCTGAACAATTACCGCCCCTCCTCGCCCACACCATTACACCACCAGCCTAAACCATTACCCCCCCTCCTCCCCCACACCATTACACCACCACCACCAGCCTAAACCATTACCCCCCCTCCTCCCCCACACCATTACACCACCAGCCTGAACCATTACCCCCCCTCCTCCCCCACACCATTACACCACCACCACCAGCCTAAACCATTACCCCCCCTCCTCCCCCACACCATTACACCACCACCACCAGCCTGAACTGTTAGCCCCCCTCCTCCCCCACACCATTACACCACCACCAGCCCAAACCATTACCCCCCCCCCCACACACCATTGCACCACCACCACCAGCCTGAACCATTACCCCCCCTCCCCACACCATTACACCACCAGCCTGAACCGTTACCCCCCCTCCACTCCCCTCCTCCCCCACACCATTACACCACTATCACCAGCCTTAACAATTACCGCCCCTCCTCCCCCACACCATTACACCACCACCATTAGCCTGAACCATTACCCCGCCTCCTCCCCCACACCATTACACCACTATCACCAGCCTGAACCATTACCCCCCCTCCCCTCCCCCACACCATTACACCACCACCACCAGCATGAACCATTACCCCCCCTCCCCTCCCCTCCTCCCCCACACCATTACACCACCACCACCATTCTGAACTGGTGATACAAGGCAGGACGGATCCATGCGCCAAATTCTGACCCTCCCCCATCTGAATGTTGCAGCTGAAATCCAGACTCATCAGACCAGGCAATGTTTTTCCAATCTTCTATTGTGCAATGTTGGTGATCTGTGCCAATTGTAGCCTCAGTTTCCTGTTCTTAGCTGACAGGAGTGGCACCCGGTGGGGTCTTCTGCTGCTGTAGCCCATCTGATTCAAGGTTGGATGTGTTGTGCATTCAGAGATGGTATTCTGCATACCTTGGATGTAACGAGTGGTTATTTGAGTTACTGTTGTCTTTCTATCATCTGAAACCAGTCTGCCCATTCTCCTCTGACCTCTACAAGGCATTTTCCTCCACACAACTGCCGCTCACTGGATATTTTCTCTTCTTCCCACCATTCTCTGTAATCCCTAGAGATGGTTGTGTGTGAAAATCCCAGAAATACTCAGACCAACCCATATGAAAGAAAAATATATTTCCAATATATTTAGGGGAAAAAAATTAGAAATATATTGAATATGGCTAAAATTGTAGTATTTCCAATATATTTGGGAAAAATAAAAAAAAAATGTAAAATATATTTTTCTTCCTTGTGGGAACCCATCTGCCACCAACAACCATGCCACGTTCAAATTCACTTCAATCCCCTTTCTTCCCCATTCTGATGCTCGGTTTGAACTTCTGCAAGTTGTCTTCACCACGTCTAGAAGCCTAAAAGCATTGAGTTGCTGCCATGTGATTGGCTGATTAGAAATTTGTGTTATCAAGTTATTGAACATGTGTACCTAATAAAGTGGTTGGTGAGTGTATAAAAACCCCAAATCTATGTTTTAGTATCTTTGACATAGGGAGTGACTAGGACGTTGGGAGACCGCGCATGGCAATCTCTGTCTGATGGCTGAGGAGACGGATTACTTACACAAGTTTACCTTCATTGTTTCTATGCCATTGTACCCACGCCAGATTCCTTTGTGTCGGGATGACACTTACCAAATGTGAGCGATATTTCTATCTAAATAAAAATCTTTTATATTGTACGGAATCACGCTATGCAGGCTTTTTACTTTCTCCTGTACATATCTGCCTGAGGTCATACGGATGTCTGTCTGAGGAGGATTCGGTGAAGTAGGACATCAACTCATACATTCTAAGAGCTTCACTGCTGGATTATAACCTTCCCATTCCATTACCATTCCATCCGGTGAGTTGGTTTGGGGGAGATTGGTGGAAGCAGCACAATGGGTGCTGAAGAGTGATCACAGCTGACATTTTCTGCACATTTTTCCTGTTGCACCTTATTGGACTTTTTTCCTGGGACTTTTTTTTACTAATGATTTCTAATTAAACATTTATGGTTTTACCTGTATGATTAACCACTTTACCACCGGAGGATTTTCCTGCTTTACGTCCAGGCCACTTTTTTGCGATTCGGCACTGCGCGACTTTAACTGACAATTGCGCGGTCATGCAACGCCGTACCCAAATAAAATTGACGTCCTTTTTTCCCCACAAACAGAGCTTTCTTTTGGTGGTATTTGATCACCTCTGCGATTTTCATTTTTTGCAATATTAATAAAAAAAGAGCGAAAATTTTGCAAAAAAATTGATATTTCTACTTTGACAGTTAAAAAACATCCAATATATTCAATGTTTGTCATATATTTAGGCCAAAATGTATTTAGCTACATGTCTTTGAAAAAAAAATTCTCAATGAGCGTATTTTTTTTTTTTTATACAACTTTTGTTTATTAACAGTTCCAGGAAAATGAGCGTATTTTTAACCGCTTTAAGACTGGGAGATTTTACCCCATTCCTGACCAGGCCATATTTTGCAATTCGGCACTGTGTGAATTAAATGGACAATTGCACGGCCATGCGACGCTGTACCCAAATTTAATTTATGTCCTTTTTTTCCCCCCACAAATAGAGCTTTCTTTGGTGGTATTTGATCACCTATGCGATTTTTAATTTTTGCAAAATTAATAAAAAAATGCGACCATTTTGAAAAAATAATAATATTTTTCTACTTTGACAGTTAAAAAACATCCAATATATTCAATGTTTGTCATATATTTAGGCCAAAATGTATTTAGCTACATGTCTTTGAAAAAAAAATTCTCAATGAGCGTATTTTTAACCGCGTAAGACCGGAAGATTTTACCCCATTCCTGACCAGGCGATTCGGCACTGCATTACTTTAACGGACAATTGCACGGTCGTGCGATGCTGTACCCAAATTACATTGACGTCCTTCTTTTCCCCACAAACAGAGCTTTCTTTTGGTGGTATTTGATCACCTGTGCGATTTTTACTTTTTGCGCTATATACAAAAAAATAGCGAAAATGTTGAAAAAATAAAAATATTTTTCACATTTTTTTGTAAAAAATGTAAAAATCCATTTTTTTTAACATTTTCGGCCAATTAGTTTTCTGCTACATATTTTTGGTAAAAAAATTGCAATAAGCGTATTTTGATTGGTTTGCGCAAAGTTATCGCAGCTACTAACTACGGGAAATTTATGTCATTTTTATTGTTTTTTTTTTTTAACTAGTAATGGTGGCGATCTGCGATTTTTTTTTTTGCGGGACTGCGACATTGCGGCGGACAGATCGGACCCTTGACTGACATTTTTGACACTTTTGGGGGGTACCAATGACATTACTACAGTAATCAGTGCTATACATATGCACTGTTACTGTAAAAATGGCACTGGCAGGGAAGGGGTTAACTTTTATTGGTGATCAAGGGGTTAATGTATGCCTGGTGCTTACTGACGTGTGTGGGGGGAGGGGACTGAGTGACACAGGGACAGATCGCAGGTTGAGCTATGCTGAATCCTGCAATCTGTCACTGTTTGTCACTTAGGAGATCCGCCCGCTTTGTTTACACAAGCGGGCGGATCTCCACACTAGATCCCCGACGATCGGGGAAGAGCAGTGGTGATCACCGCCGCTCCTCCCCTGGCCCGACTCCCGCTGTGACTGAATACAGCGGGAGCGAGCCTCCGGCGGCGCCGCGCGCCGCCCACAAGGGGAGGGGTCCAGCGTCGTAAGTCTACGTCGCTGGACGGAATCGAACCACTTTGCCGCAGTGCGGTCAACGTGAGCGGTCGGCAAGTGGTTAACCGCTTGCCGACCGCCCACAATATATTTACTGCGGCAGTCAGCCTCTCCTGGGCAAACCGACGTAGTACTACGTCGCTCACCCAGGAGCCTGTAGGGGGCGAGCGCGCGCCGCTGGAGGCGCGCTCCCGCCCCCGCTCGTTCATGGTCATCCCTGCGCGAGTGACCGGTGGCTCCGATGTCCGCCGGTCACTCGCGATCTTCCGCTGGAGAGGGAGAAAGGCAGGCTTTTATGTAAGTTGCTACTATTGTTTTTACATAAATGCTATGATGGATCCACTAACGCCTGCCCTTTGGCTATTTATGTTCTATTTATGTTCTCCATATACTGTTTTGTTAATAAAGCTTCAAAACGACACTCAGTCTGGCTTACTGCAGAATAGGAGGGTTTAGCTGCATGCCGTGCTACACACAGGGAAACGTCTAGCAGGGACAGAACACTTGTCATATTGCTGTGTGCACTCCTTCTGTTGGCTGTTGGGCTCCCTATCAGGTCCATTAAGTAGGCAGCCCAAAAGGCAACTAAAGAAGCTTTAACATCGGGCTAACAGGAAGTACAGTCTACAGAAAAATGGATCTAGCAATACATGATCCTTTAATGCAAAGGGGAATGGGAGGACTTGGCTAGATTAGTTCTAACCTGATCCAGCCCTTCTACAACGGCAATAGCATAAAATATGTAAAGAGTAAAATACAGCATAAAAAATGTCAAAGAAGCAAAGGATGGGAGGTCAGTAGGGCAGTGTAGAGGGCATCAGCAGGGCAGTGTACAGGGTGGCAGCAGGGCAGTGTACAGGGTGGCAGCAGGGCAGTGTACAGGGTGGCAGCAGGGCAGTGTACAGGGTGGCAGCAGGGCAGTGTACAGGGTGGCAGCAGGGCAGTGTACAGGGTGGCAGCAGGGCAGTGTACTTGGTGGCAGCAGGGCAGAGTACAGGGCGTCAGCAGGGCAGTGGACAGGGTGGCAGCAGGGCAGTGGACAGGGTGGCAGCAGGGCAGTGTACTTGGTGGCAGCAGGGCAGAGTACAGGGCATCAGCAGGGCAGTGTAAAGGGTGTCAGCAGGGCAGAGGATAGAGGGCGTCAGCAGGGCAGTGTAAAGGGTGTCAGTAGGGCAGAGGATACAGGGCGTCAGCAGGGCAGTGTAAAGTGTGTCAGTAGGGCAGAGGATACAGGGCGTCAGCAGGGCAGTGTAAAGGGTGTCAGTAGGGCAGAGGATACAGGGCGTCAGCAGGGCAGTGTAAAGGGTGTCAGCAGGGCAGAGTACAGAGCGTCAACAGGGCAGGGTAAAGGGAGTCAACAAGGCAGAGGATACAGGGCATCAGCAGGGCAGAGTACAGGGCATCAGCGGGGCAGTGTACAGGGTGCCAGTAGGGCAGAGTACAGAGCGTCAACAGGGCAGGATAAAGGGAGTCAGCAAGGCAGAGGATAAAGGGCATCAGCGGGGCAGAGTACAGGGCATCAGCGGGGCAGAGTACAGGGCATCACCGGGGCAGAGTACAGGGCATCACCGGGGCAGTGTACAGGGTGTCAGCAGGGCAGTGTACAGGGCACAACAGAGATCTGGGGGGAGAAGCACCCCTCTAGATTAAACCATGGTTATTAATCAAATATGTTTGTGTTGTCTTGTGGACAGTAATGGGTAGAAATACTTCAGATGTGAAGTGGTTAAGCGCCATCCTCAACAACTGTGATTCATAAAATGTGATATTAAAATGAAGATTAAATTTGCGGATACCAATGACTCTCTCTTATCTTCTTGATGACGGCACATTTTTTTTGCATTTAGAAATCTCCATATATGCAAATCCGATAATTGAATGTATTCGTTCATTAGTTCCTGTCCGTTTCCTGTTCGACCCTTTCTACCGCACAATAAAGGAATAGAAATTAAAGAAAATAAATCAATGCTAATCATTTCTCGAGAAACAAAGAAAGTGACAATAAAAGCGGGGAAAGGTTACGGCGCTAAACTCCGAGGAGTCGGTTCGGAATTTCAGACCCAAGTCTTTACTTTTTTAGCCTGACCTAAAGTCCTCATTTAATTTCCTGCTTCTCTTTGTTATAGAAATAGGACGAGTTGGCACTAGACGGTGGAAAACATTATTTTTATTTTAACCACTTTACCACCGGAGGATTTTCCTGCTTAATGACCAGGCCACTTATTGCAACTTGGCACTGCACGACTTTAACTGACAATTGCGCGGTCATGCAACCCCGTACCCAAACTAAATTTATGTCTTTTTTTTCCCACAAACAGAGCTTTCTTTTGGTGGTATTTGATCACCTCTGCGCTTTTAATTTTTTGCTATATTATTTAAAAAAAGAGCAAAAAATTTGCAAAAAAACTGACATTTTCTACTTTGACAGTTAAAAAATATCCAATATATTAAATGTTTGTCATATATTTAGGCCAAAATGTATTTAGCTACATGTCTTTGACAAAAAAATCCTCAATGAGCGTATTTTTAACCGCTTTAAGACCGGAAGATTTTACCCCCCCCTTCATGACCAGGCTATATTTTGCGATTCGGCACTGCGTTACTTTAACGGACAATTGCGCGGTCGTGCGACGCTGTACCCAAATTACATTTATGTCCTTTTTTCCCCACAAACAGAGCTTTCTTTTGGTGGTATTTGATCACCTGTGCGATTTTTTTATTTTTTTTTAAAAAAGAGCGACAATTTTGAAAAAAAATAAAATAATATTTTTTACATTCTGATAGATAACATTCCCAAAAAAAAATTAAAAATCTGAATTTTTTAACATTTTAGGCCAATTTGTTTTCTGCTACATATTTTTGGTAATAAAAATCACAATAAGCGTATTTTGATTGGTTTGCGCAAAAGTTATTGCGGAAAGATTTGTCATTTTTATTGTTTGTTTTTTTACTAGTAATGGCGGCGATCTGCGATTTTTTTAGCAGGACGGGAACATTGCGGCGGACAGATCGGACCCCTGACTGACATTTTTGACACTTTTGGGGTACCAGTGACATTACTGCAGTAATCAGTGCTAAAAATACTGTAATAATGACACTGGCAGGGAAGGGGTTAACTTTTATTGGTGATCAAGGGGTTAAATGTATGCCTGGTGCTTACTGACATGTGTGGGGGGAGGGGATTGTGTGACACAGGCACAGAGATCACGGGTTGAGCTATGCTGAATCCTATAATAGCGGCGGATTTCCACACTCGATCCCCGACGATCGGGGAAGAGCAGCGGTGATCACCGAATCTCCTCCCCTGGCCCGACTCCCGCTGTATTCAGACAGTGAGCCTCAGGCGGCGCGCGCGCTGCCGGGAGGGGGCGTTGCCCAGCAACGTAGGTCTACGTCGCTGGAGGATAACGAGCCACTTTGCCGCAGTACCCTCAACGTGAGCGGTCGGCAAGTGGTTAAAATGGACATTAGAAAGATCCTTTGATCTGCCTTCCTGGTCTAAGCCTTCGAAGTCTAACCAATATAAACTAGAAAACCAAAGAAAAGTGGGGCTGTTAGGGTCCCTCATATATTTAGGACATCCAATATAATTCTTTTTAGACTCGTATTTGTATTGAAAAAATTGATCACCTGGTCCATAAAATGCATTGCCTACTGGCCACAAATATCCACCATAGACACACCCCCTGGGGGGAGGGCAGGGGAGGGCTGGCATCCTTAGGCCTGGGGGGCAAATCCAGTCAAGTGGCCCATTGAACCATGGAATCAGCTCACCATCCGTGCCCACCTGGTTTTGGACTGACAGCTGTATACAGTGTCTGGCCCCTACAGTAATCCAGCCCTGAGTGTACTACCTTTTTACTAGTTTTTACCACTTTTCAGCACGGCCCGGGGGGCAATTGCCACCCTACCCCCATTGCCAGTCCTCCCCTGGGGGAGGGGGCATCACCTCTCTGACCGGTTTTCACAGCACTCCTAGATAGAACAACCCTCAAAAAATCATTATGGGAGTCCAGGAGTAAGAATAGACCAGAGGGTCAGTGCTAGAATATTTTTAATTTTTAATTATTATTAATATTTATATTTTGTGCCCTCAGCAAGACCACCTGCTACTTGCACCCCCCAAAAAAAATAAATAAAATAAAACTTTTAAATCTTTCAGGTAAAACAACATGGTTGTGAAAGAGACCGTTCCTCCCTCCCCTCTTTTTCCCTCTTCCCTTGCCCCTCCCCCTTTTCTTTTGCCCCTTCCCCTTTCTCTTTTCCCTTACCTCCCCCCCCCCCCCTCTTCTGTTTATTCCTTGGGTATGGTAACCTTTTTCTAGGGAACCAATGATGTTGCTGCCACTAGTCCAGGATATTTGTCTCATGTTTTTTGTATGCGCAAAATGTATTGTGTTTTATCATATACAGTACATATAGTTCTTCTTTCCGGGGGGGCATTCCTATCTGATTTTGAATTTTTCTTTTGCTGGAGAGCAGAGAAAATGCACCACATCCCTTTAAGATAAGTAAAGAAGTACCAATTTATTTTATTTTCAGGTACTTCTATAGCGCTGTCAATTTACGCAGCGCTTTACATATACATTGTACATTCACATCAGTCCCTGCCCTCAAGGAGCTTACAATCTAAGGTCCCCAACTCACATACATACACAGTAGGGCCAATTTTTTTTCTATACAGGATCCAATTAACCCACCAGCATGTCTTTGGAGTGTGGGAGGAAACCGGAGTACCCAGAGGAAACCCACGCAGGCACAGGGAGAACATGCAAACTCCAGGTGGGTAGTGTCGTGGTTGGGATTCGAACCAGCGACCCTCTTGCTGCTATGTGAAAGTGCTAACCACTACACCACTGTGCCGCAATGGGGATATTTGGGACTTTAACAGTGCAAGAAAATATAATTAGACCCAGATGATGGAGAAAAACTCAGCATATATAAAACATAAAAAACTTTTATTTGATCAAAGTACAAACATTTTAACCACTTAAGCCCTGGAGGATTGGGCTGCTCAAAGACCAGGGCCTATTTTGCGATTCGGCACTGCGTGACTTTAACGGACAATTGCGCGGTCGTGTGACGCTGTACCCAAATAAAATTGATGTCCTTTTTTTCCCTCAAATAGAGATTTCTTTTGGTGGTATTTGATCACCTGTGCGATTTTTATTTTTTGCACTATAAACAAAAAAAGAGCGACAATTTAAAAAAAAAAATAACAATATTTTTCACATTTTTTATATAAAATTCTCAAAAAAAATGTAAAATTCAAAATTCTTTAACATTTTAGGCCAATTTGTTTTCTGCTACATATTTTTGGTACTAAAAAAAAATCACAATAAGCGTATTTTGATTGGTTTGTGCAAAAGTTATTGCGTTTACTAACTACGGGAAAGATTTATGTCATTTTATTGTTTTTTTTTTTTTAACTAGTAATGGCGGTGATCTGCGATTTTTTAACGGACAATTGCGCAGTCGTGCGACGCTGTACCCAAATTATAGTATATAGAGGGGGATTAACCGCGCTTAAAGGAAGTAATTTGAACAGCAGCAACTTCAAGTGTGACCACACCCTGTAGAATATTTGTAAATTGAAAACGTCATCTGTGACGAAACGTCGTCAGGGCACGGCGTACTGACGTCATCCGATCGCGACCAGAGAGTGCGGGCGAGCGAAGCCGGCCGGCCGGCGGCTGCACACAATTGCTCATTCTATCCTGGTTTCCGTGAGTGTTCTTGCTTTTTATTTTTGGAATAAATTTTACTGTTTTACGCTATGGGAGCCTCTTTCTCTCTTTTTGAATGGTGAACTTTGGGAACATCTGAGGATCAGTTGCTCAAGTCTATGGTCGGGCCCCCAACCATTTAATAACATACAGGCGTGGTTGATCAAAAGATCTGGTAAGAGGCGACCCCTACTGGTTCTTTTCCGGTACTGAATCTTGGTGTCTTATTGGAATTTGATTTGTACACACTTGGTTTTGCTTTCACATGGTAAGAGGCTCATCTAGCTGGTGATGGTTCTACACCTATCTCTCATCATTGTTTTTTTCACTTTGGCTTATATATCATTGTCGTCTGGTAAGAGGCAACTTCAGCTGGACTATATTAATTGTTTTATCTGCATCAACCCTTATTTTTATTTGGTAAGGGGTATTTAAAGCGGAGTTCCACCCTGGATTTGTTTTTTGTTTTTTTAATACCCCCGGGACAGTCAGGGCTAGTGCATTCCACAATGGCTAGCCTCTGATCTGTCCCGGGTTGCACTTACCTGCAAGACGAAATACTTACCTTGCAAACGTCTTGTCCAGCGCTGCCATCTCAGATGTGGGCAGCTTGAAGCCAGCGCGTCCTCTTCGGTGTCTTCTTCCGCCTTCTGTGGTCCCACGATGCTCTGCGCCGGCCCCGACGTCACTTCCGGGTCGCGCGCGTCACCCCTCCACAGCTTCTGGGCATGCCCAGAAGCTGTTTAGAAGGGGATGACGCGCGCGACCCAGAACTGACGTCGGGGCCGGTGCAGGCGCAATGATTCCTGGGAGCTATGACGTCCAGCTCCCAGGAATCATTGCAGAGCCAGGAAGTGACGACGGGCCGCGGCCGAGGAAGGAGGAAGAAGGAAGTAAGGTAAGTATATTTTCTTCGCTACGAGGTAAGTAAAAAAAAAAAAATATGCGATTATCCATTTCTTTTTCAGGTGACCCGGAGCGAGAAGATGGAGGTAAGTATAAAAATAGGGTGGAACTCCACTTTAACACATATTAATTTCTTCATTTATACACTTGTTCACTGACAATAGTGATCTTTGGTGGTGGTTTAATTTACACACATGTTATCCTCAAGTCACATTGATGATATTTACCTAGTTGTTGGGTTTTACGCTATTGCGACCCTTCGGACCCTTGACTGACATTTTTGACACTTTTGGGGGTACCAGTGACATTACTACAGTAATCGGTGCTATAAATATGCACTGTTACTGTAATAATGACACTGGCAGGGAAGGGGTTAACTTTATTAGTGATCAAGGGGATAAGTGTGTCCCTAGGGGCGTGATTCTAGCTTTCAAGGGGTGTGGCTTGTGATGTAACCACAGAGACATACGATCCTACATAGCAGGATCGTATGATCTCTGCAGTTACATCAGGGAGAATGACAGACGGCTTTGTTTACATCAGCCGCCTGCCTTTCTCCCTCTCCAGCGGGAGATCGCGAGTGACCGGCAGCTCCATCCGCAGGGATGTCAGGGAGCGATCGGGGGCGGGAGCGCGCCTCCGACTGCGCACGCTCGCCCCCTAGAGGCTCATGGGTGAGCGATGTACCGGTACGTCACTTTGCCCAGGAGCGCCAGACTGCAGCAGTATATGTACATGCGGCAGTCGGCAAGTGGTTAAAGGCATATAAAAGAAAAAAGTCATAGAGGAGGGAAAACCAAGCCTGGGACTGTGCGGTGATAGGAGGAAGCGCTCGATGCAAAAATCCTTCTCAGAAGAATACCACCTACTGAGAGGGCTTCCGTTTTTTCATAAGGCCAGTCATTTCAAAGCTCAGGACAGCAGTGTATTGGCTTCCCACTTATAGAACTTTCTTAGCTTTTGGAGGAAGTCGCTAGAATTCTAAAAAAGCTTTTTTGCACAGCATCAGGTGCCACTCAGCGCAAAAGTGTTTCATCAAAGGATTTTTTTTTTACCCCGGCTTGGTTTTCCCTCCTCTATGACTCACCATTTGCATGGCGGGAGGTTTCCCTGGCTGTTTGTTTTTTGTGAAGTCTTTTTTCCTCTGCAGTCTACCGTTCACAGATGGCACAATCTAGTTCTTTGAGAATATCACTTGTAAAAGATGTCCGTAAGTCTCCTGAAGAAGCTATGGTATCATGGCGAAACATGTTGAGCTGACACCATCAAGTGTTTTCTGTCTTTTATATGCTCTGTGATATTGGGGGGAGATGTGAACTTCACAATGGACCCGTCCCTGGACGCCTCTAGAAACGCTTCACGTGTTTCCTGCGCTTCACTAAAACGCTTAAAGAAGAACTTTCATGCATTCCATCTTATAGACATTTGACGAATACTCCATCCAAATCAGCGGGATTACACATTTTATTCCCCTCCCCATTAATCTTACACTAGAATTGACCTCTTTTTGCTCCCTCAATACCTCCTGTCTAAAATTAAATCTGCTTCCATTGGTGCAATTACTTTCTCAGACCACGCTCCGGTCTTTGTGGATGAAGACCTGATATCTCTTGCCCCCAAGCCGTGGATGTGGAAGCTTAATGATTCCTTGATCCAAATTCAGACAGTTATTGAGGAACTCTCTAGGGAGTTGCGCTTTTTCTTCTCCACCAATGTGAACCCAGAAAGTACGCTTATGACGGTGTGGGAGGCGTATAAAGTGTACATCAGGGGAGCCCTGATTAAGATCGGGTTACGCCTCAAAAGAGAAAAGGCTAAACAAATGGTGGACCTCCTGGGGAAGATCAGGGCCTTATTCTTATCGCTTATTATTATCTCCGCCGCCAGGTGGTGGGAACGAGAGTTGGGGCTGAACTTCACCTATAAACAAGTGGAGAGAATTCTTCAGTTCTCGTACAAATCCTCTATCTGTTCTTTTTATAACCAAATTTTTATTGAATTTTTGCAAGAAGGATAAGTACAAACGTTGTAGTAGCATAATAAGGAAGAAAAAAAATGATCACAATGGTCACAGATTCAAAACAAGAAACATGAACATAATAACAGGTGGAGTCACGGCACTTCAGGTGAACCTTGCCGGTGACACATGAGTGTGTTGAGCCTCCACCATGTGAGGACCAAACATTAAGATACACCGGGCTCCGACTACCCCATATGGGAACCAACTGTAGTCAGGACCGGGTACAACAGGGGGAGTAATATGGGTTGGGGTTAGCAATGAATAACTTGTGGAAGGCCAATCGGTGGGGGGGGGGGGGGGCTAGGAGAGGGGGGATCATGTACCTGCAAGGTTCCAGAAAGGGGAGAGGAAAGGGAACAAAACCCAAGAGGAAAATGGTTTGATAAGTAGGTGGACATCTGATGCAGAAATCGTGGGAGTGTCCCCAGTCCGTTGGGATGCATTGTATGTCCCAAGCAGGATAGATTCGGGGTGATGTAGGTTATCCGGGGGCAGAGTTCAGGTTAGATCGAGACCGTTGGGGATTCATAGGCTAGCACTCCTATTATCAGAGAGCCAGGGTGCCCAATGCTTGTAGAAGGAGGCAGTGGTCAGGTTGGCTTTGGCGAAGGCAAATTCCATTCGAAGGTTATTGTTGAGCAAGAGAATGGTGTCCGCTAGTGTGGGGGGGGGTTTGGTGATTTCCAGGCTCTTGCCAGTGCTAGGCGAGCTGCTATGAGGACATGGGTAGCCAAGATTCTGTTGTGAGAGGGCCAAGTTGGAATTGAGAGACCCATGAGGAGATCCAGAGGGGAAAGTGGGGAGGAAATGTTGCACAGGGAGCAGTGGTGTATTTAGGTTTTGTGCTGCCCTAGGCCTGACTAAACTTGTGCACCCCCTAATTTAAATATGACCCACCCCTTCCTGTAAAGGCCACACCGCTTCCTGTTTATGACCCACCCTGTCATCTGTAAACCACAGACCATAACCACAGTCTATCAGTGTCCATCAGCATAGCTTCATCAGTTCCCATAAGTTCAGCCTCATCAGTGCAGCCTTGTCAGTGCCGCCGCTTTACTGCCCATCAGTGCAGCATATCAGTGTGGCCCCATCAGTGGCCACCAGTGCAGTTTTATCAGTGCCCGTTAGTACAGCCATATGTCACAAGATTAGTAAGATTGATCTTTTAGAATATTTGGACTTGTGTTTGCTGCCACTGATTGTAATTATAGGATTATTTCACTTATTTGTATAATAAATAGGAAGTCCATAGTCATTATACAAATTATGAAATATTTTTTTTGCTGCCCCCCTGAAAAGTGCCGCCCTAGGCCTGGGCCTTGTTGGCCTAGGCCAGGACACAGCACTGACAGGGAGGAGAGGAATGCTGAGATTGAATTCCAAAAAGGTTTGATATGAGTGCAGTCCCACCAGATATGTTGAAGTGATCCTATTCCTTGAAAAACCTCGCCAGCATAACGGAGATGAGGTGGGATATATAGTTGCCAGTCTAGAGGGGGTAAAGTACCATTTGTGGAATAATTTTTGCAGAGATTCTCAGTGGGATATGCACCTTGAAGCTTTTAATGTTAGGAGCATTGCTTGGTGCCAAATCCTCTATCTGTTCTAAGCACCAGTAATCGGGGTTTAAAGTATTGACCCGATGATACCATACTCCTGTAAAAATGTATAGTATGTTCCCCCATTGCTCAGATCTTTGCTGGAGGTGTGGAGAGGACCCGGTTCCACTCTCCACATTTTCTGGTCTTGCTTAGATTGTAAGCTCCTTGAGTGTAGGGACTGATGTGAATGTACAATATATACGTAAAGCGCTGTGTAAATTGATGGCTCTATATAAGTACCTGAGATAAATAAATAAAATATTGGCTGGAGAGAGCACATTAATCTGGCAAACAAGAAGTGCATAGACATGGCTTAAAGTGTTAGTAAAGTATTTTTTTTTAGATTTACCTACAGGTAAGCCTATAATAGCAGAGTTTAGGAGATATTCCCAATGGATGTCACCGGCGCATACTATGCCGGACCTTCAGAGCTCCGTGCCGCAGCCAACGGCTCCTACGTGCATGTGCGGGAGTGACATCATCGTAGCTCCGGCCACTCATACAGCCGGAGCACGTGAACCCTGAAGGAAGACCGGGTGAAGATGGAAGCTAGCACATACTAGCACATTATGCCATTGCCTTTGCAGGGGATTTTTTTTTCCAGCAGTGGTTTACTACCGCTTCAAATAGGAAGTCTGTGAAAGAAGCAAAGTGTTCAAGAGAAACAAGACTCAAGGCAAGATTGTCCAAGGAATTGTCCAGGGAGCTGTCCAGCATTTCAGGTGGTTCAGCAAAAAGAGACACAATAGAGGTTGTTGGTTCAGATCCGGGTCCTGACAATGAGGCTCACTCAGAGTTTTTAAAGTGGTTTTATCTCAGCTTCAGCCTGGCACGGCATGCAATTTTTGAGTCAATGGTCCAGAAGAACCCATAATTTCCCCAGATGAACACATCCTAATGAGCTGGTTGCACACATATTTTAGCTACCAAATGCACAACTTTACCTATTTCGGTATTGAATCTCATCTGCCATGTAGCTGCCCATCTCTCAGTGTTTAGGTTCTCTTGTGGAAAGTCTATGTCAATGGTGGTCAACTTTTTTGACATGTGGGGAGGGAGGATCAACACCACCAAAGAGCTTAAAATTTGGTGAATATTCATTATCAGAGACAGCAGACACACAACGGGATATAGTCAGAGACAAAAAGAGATGGTCAGAGACTGTGGACATGCTGCAGGAGAGTGTGAACATGCTATAGAAGTTATTGGAGACTATGGACATGCGGTAGAAGTTGTTGGAGGCTGGGGACATGCTGTCGAATTTTTGGAGGCTGGGGACATTCTGTAGAAGTTCTTGAAGGCTGGGAACATGCTGTAGAAGTTGTTGGAGACTGGGGACATGCTGTAGAAGTTGTTGGAGGCTGGGGACATGCTGCAGAAGTTGTTGGAGGCTGGGGACATGCTGTAGAAGTTGTTGGAGGCTGGGGACATGCTGCAGAAGTTGTTGGAGGCTGGGGACATGCTGTAGAAGTTCTTGGAGGCTGGGGACATGCTGTAGAAGTTATTGGAGCCTGTGGACATGCTTTATAAGTTGTTGGAGGCTGGGGACATGCTGTAGAAGTTATTGGAGCCTGGGGACATGCTGTATAAGTTGTTGGAGACTGGGGACATGCTGTAGAAGTTGTTGGGGGCTGGGGACGTGCTGTAGAAGGTGTTGGAGAATGAGGACATGCTGTAGAAGTTGTTGGAGGCTGAGGACATGCTGTAGAAGTTGTTGGAGGCTGAGGACATGCTGTAGAAGTTTTTGGAAACTGGGGCTATGCTGTAGAAGTCGTTGGAGGCTGGGGACATTCTGTAGAAGTTGTTGGTGGCTGGGGACATGCTGTTGAAGTTGTTGGTGGCTGGGGACATGCTGTTGAAGTTGTTGGAGGCTGGGGACATGCTGTAGAGGTTGTTGGAGGCTGTAGACACACTGGAGAAGTGTGGCGGGGGATGTTTTTTCCAGTGCAAAAAATAAGACAACATTTTAAGGAAATGTAGTGCAAATATCTTTATATAATTATACTTCCATAACTTTTTCTTTGCTTTCCTTACCATTTTATCTGCTATCCTTCCCTTTTCTTTGCACTTTCCCTTTTCTTTGCTCTCCTTCTGTTTTCTTTGCTCTCCTTCCCCTGTCTTTGCTCTCCTTCCCCTTTTCTTTGCTCTCCATCCATTTTCTTTGCTCTCCTTCCCCTTTTTATTACTATCCTTCCTTTTCTCTGCTCGTCTTCCCCTTTTCTTTGCTCTCCTATCCCTTTTCTTTGCTCCTCTTCCCCGTGTTTTGCTCTCCTTCTCTTTTCTCTGCTCTCATTTCCCTTTTCTTTGCTCTCCTTCCCCTTTTCTTTGCTCCCCTTCCCCTTTTTTTGCTCTCCTTCCCATTTTCTTTGCTCCTTCTGCTGTCCTTCCATTTTCTTTGCTCTCCTTCCCCTTTTCTTTGCTCCTTCTGCTGTCCTTCCATTTTCTTTGCTCTCTTATCCCTTTTCTCTGCTCCTCTTCCCCTTTTTTAAATCTCCTTCCCTTTTCTCTGCTCTCCTTCCCTTTGCTCTCCTCCCTCTGCTCCTCTTCCCCATTTTTCTGCTCTCCGTCCCATTTTGTTGTCTCTTCTTCCCATTTTATTTGCTCTCCTGATGGGATGCTCTCCTTCCTCTTATCTGCTGCTTTGCCTAATATCCCTTTTCTTTGCTCAACCTTCCCCTTTCCTCTGCTCTCTGCTCTTCTCCCCTTTTCTCTCTTCTGCTTACCTTTTTTTCTCTTGTGCTCTGCTCGCTTTCTTGCAGCAGCAGCTAGTTTTCTTTCTTCTTCGTTTTCTTTCTTCTTCTTCTTCTTCTTCTTCTTCTTCTTGGTACCGCGGGCGCCGGGCGGGGAATGCAGGGAGGGGTTACGTCGTGACGTCACAACGTCATTGGCACGGCATTGCGGAATTGGTCAGAAAGCGGAGGGAAGGGGACGCACAGTCACTACATGATGAAAGTGACGAACACCAATAAGGTACCGCGGAATATGGAACAAAGTGCGTTCCATATCAGTTTGATACTGAACAGCACTTGTCTGTTTAAAATACGGGACGATTCCATATTTTACGGAACGGTTGGCAACCTTAGGTGGTACACCCATTTTACGAATTTTGGTTGTAACATGACAAAATGTGAAGAATTTCAAGGTGTATGAATACATTTTCAAGGAACTCTATGCCATGAAGAATGAAGGCAAGGCAAAAGGGGGTCCAACCCTATACTAGCATGGTCTACCTAATAAAGTGGCCAAGGGTCTTGTATGGATCCCGTAATCCTTATCAATGGAAAGCAATACAAATCCTGCGGGAGGCATGTGCAGCAACGTGGAGGAGCTCAGGTAAATTATTATAGTATGCTTTTTTTTTTTCTGGAAATCCCTTTTATAACAACATCCAGTTCTCGGGATTCTTGGCTCTCTTTGATATTCTAATCACGTTGGTGTCACGTAGAGCAGAATGATACCTTGTGCCCACTTCCAGCATGCGGCCCATGACATACATGATATAAATGCGCTCATCTGGCAGAAAATGTTCCCAGAATATAATATTCAGCTGTTGGCAATGATAGAAATGGCGCGGTTTTAATCATAGATAGTGATGGAGCCGGTTCTAATCTGTTTAGGGAGCGGCTCAGGGTGCCATCTTGCAGCCTTAGGTTAATTCATGATGCTGCTACCTAATGGGAGCGAGTCAGACAGGTACTCAGCAAGATGGAGGACGTGGACCTGAGGCAGAAAACAGTCATATATTGCATTTATTTCCAGAGAAGAGATATATAAAAGGCCGAGCCTGGAGGGAGGTGAGACCTGTGGAGAGCAGATAGGAGAGGCTTGCTGTACAAGGTGTATCTGGCTCCGTCTGTGTTCCAGTAATACTTATCAGAGGGGAAGAACGCGATGACAGAAGAGGAGAGCAGGTCAGAGCATCTGCTGGAGAAAATAGATCTTTATCCTGGAGGCACTTAGTAAATGGAATCTTCTCTCCGCGTTACCTGTTTTGCGTACAAATAAGAGCCGTGAGCGAGGCGTTAGGAGCGCGCTTATTATACACGGATGTGCTCAGAGTTATCTAAGACACGGTATCAGCAATTCAGTCCTATAGAGATAGAGTCTTCGCTCAGTAAATTGCGATAGGAATTGCTGTATATGACGAGGTCCTAATGTATTCTGGGTTTACTGCGCTGCCTTTGTTTTATACTTTCTTTTATTTGTTTTATCTGTATTGGTTTACTGTGTAGTCTATGTCTTTGAACATGGACATATTTGAATATAGAGCCTCCCATAGTATCCTAATGGATGATATTTTTGTCAACACTAGTGAGCCTAGGAATGACATGGATGGCATCTTTTTAAGACTGAAAAATGTCTTGACTACAGAGATGCACACAAAGTGGGATATTATCCTACTAGAGAAGTACATGTCTGAAAAAATGGTTCCTAGAAGCCTCCGTTGGGAACTGGCGCCCTATAATGAGGGATACTGGGGAATGGTTCACATTTTTTAATGAAGCCGGAGTTTCACTTTTAAAATTTTTAACCTCTAAGAAAAAGAGGAAACTTGAAGCCATAGATGGAGAGGTTAATACTCTCAAAACTAAATTAGAACCATTCAACAAACAGGAAAACGATAGGATTAAATCGGAGGATCTGAAAAAAATATTTAGAAAAAGAGGAAATGGATCAAAGGAATAAGAAACGAAAGAAATTTATGAAAGATCTTGAGGACTATAAGCAGTGGTGTATTTTGGTTTTGTGCTGCCCTAGGCAAGACTAAAATTGGACGCCCCCTCCTCCTCCTATGTAAATTTGCCCCACCCCTTCCTGTTTAATGGATTTGACTCCCTCCAGAATTGAAGGACTCCAAGTCCCAGCAAGGACCCCTGAGATCTCACGAGAGGGGGGGGGGGTGAGAGGGGGTGGGAGAGAGAGGGGGGTGGGTAAGGGAGGGTGAGGGGGAGATGAGAGAAAGAGGGTGGGAGAAAGAGAGAGAGGGAAGGTGGTGAGAGAGAGAGAGGGTGGTTGGGGAGAGAGAGAGGGGGTGATGGGAGAGAGAGAGGGTGGTGGGGGAGAGAGAGAGGGGGTGATGAGAGAGAAAGAGGGTGGTGGGAGAGGGAAAGAGAGAGAGGGGTGAGAGAGAGATTGGGGATGAGAGAGAGAGAGAGAGAGAGAGGGGATGAGAGAGAGAGAGAGCATGGTGGGAAAGAGAGAGAAAGAGGGTGGTGGGAGAGGGAGAGCGAGAGGGGGGGATGAGAGAGAGAGAGAGAGAGAGAGGGGATGAGAGAGAGAAAGGGGGAATGAGAGAGAGAGAAATGGGTATGAGAGAGAGGGGGTGGGTGAGAGAGAGGGGGGGGGATATAGAGAGGGGATGAGAGAAAGAGAGGGGGAGTTGGAGAGAGAGAGAGGGGGGGGGTGGTGGGAGAGAGAGGGGGTGGGAGAGAGAGAGAGAGAGAGAGAGGTTGTGGGGGGAGCTCTAGGCATGGAGGAGGAGGAAGTTAAATCCTCCTCCACTTTGAATTATGGGCAGGGCTGCCCCCCTGCAAAGTGCCGCCCTAGGCCTGGGCCTTGTTGGCCTAGGCCAAAATACAGCACTGACTATAAGTCCAAGAAAGTCTTTAAGTGGCAGACTAAATTGGAGGTGGTGAAGAATGATTCCTCTCCCTCCAATGATCCTGCCCTTCCAAATCCGAATAGCGCCTACTCACTTACCCCCAGACCTAACAATTGCATGGTCCACCCTGGGGCCTTTCAAAATGTTAGACCCCGAGGCAGGGGGAAATCAGGTAGGGGTAGGTCTGGACGAGGAAGGCGGGGTAATGGAAGTCAGCCTCAGAGGGTATATCCTTCTACTTATAACCATTATGAACCTCTATATGATTACGAGGAGTATGAGGAAGATAGGTACATTACACATTATCCGAGGGAACAATCTTCTAGAGGTTATAATAATAACTATTCCCATCCAAGGAGAGAATCGGAGTATCAGAACTCTCCGAATTGGGACTCTAGAGGTCTGGCTCCCGTTGATGGTACTGTAAGAAATGGTCAGATTGATGGGAATAGACATTTTTTTCCAAGGGATCAATCTCGACCATAAAGGGCCATCGAACCAAACGAGGGTCCCGAGGGGGGAGGAAATCTCGATCAAAAAAGGAGAAAAATGTAGATGATGGGGGAATTTTTAATTTGAGCGGTGCTCCCCTCTCCAATGAGGAGAAGATGGTGTTGAGCAAAGGCCTTAAATACGTTCCAACCCCGCTCATTAAGTAAATTTGAGGTTTTTATGGATGTGCAAAAATTTGTGAGAAAACTAAGTATCCAAAGATACCTCACTTCAAACCCTGTCCGTAATATACTCCCTAACTCTAGTGGATTCCAACATACATCGTTAACAAATGCCTCTCTTTTCAACCCCGCAAGGGACTATGGCTCCCTCATTGAGCATGTTCAATGAGGTTATGACATCAGATCTGGACAGGATGAGGATCCCCAGTGCCCCCCAGGACCAGTTTTTTAAGAAGGGACTTGAGTCACTTAAGAAACGTCACAATATTGTTGTTACGCCCCGCCGACAAAGGCAAAGGCGGGGGCATTGTAGTTTTAAGTAGGGAGGCGTACGATACAGAAATGAGGAACATCCTGTCGGATGCTGACACATATGGCCCCTTACCTAGTAATCCTACAATCAAGTATAAAAAGTTACTTTCCCAGCTGGTTGAGGATGGGTACGGTAAAGGGATTCTAAATAAGAAAGAAAGGTCTTTCCTGATTTTAGTGGCCCCCAGGGTGCCAATCATCTATTTTTTACCGAAGATCCACAAGGATCCTGTTCGGCCCCCTGGGAGGCCAATGATTAGTGGATTGGATTCCGTGACCTCCCGTGTGGGAAGGTATGTGGACAATTTTTTACAAACTATAGTGTCCACAATGCCGTCTTATCTTAAAGACACCACACAGGTGATCAATATTTTGAGGAATATAGTTTGGGAGGAGGGATGTCTGCTGGTTACAGCGGACGTCCCCTCGCTCTACACGATTATTTCACACTCTCATGGCATGGAAGCGGTGGAGTTCTTTTTGGCCAGAGATTCCTCCTTGCAGAGGAGACAACAAAAATTCATCCTTAGTTTTCTCAAATTTTCTATGGAGCATAACTACTTTTGGTAGAATGGAAACTATTACCTTCAGCAAAGAGGAGTCGCCATGGGCGCAAAATTTGCGCCCTCTATGGCAAATTTATTTATGGCCAAATGGGAGGAAGACGTTGTCTATGCGGACCCTGTTCCAGAGCTCCTCCTTTGGAGGCGCTACATAGACGACGTCATCCTACTATGGAGAGGTGACAGGGCATCTTTGGATGTTTTTATGGAAACTCTTAATACCAACGATAGGGGCATCGAGTTAAAATACATGGCCAGCGACTCCGAAATTAATTTTTTGGATATAAGGATCAGAGTGGAGGGGAGAGAATTAGTAACTTCCACGTATTTTAAAGAAACGGACCTTAACGGATACATTCATTTGAATAGCTGTCACCATTGCCCTTGGCTTAAGGGGGTACCCAAGTTTAGGCGTTTGAGGAGAAATTGTTCCCGTTTGGAGGATTACCAAGTGAAGGCAGATTTGCTGAAGCAGAGGTCTGCGTCACAACCCTTAAATAGCCCGACTCCGTAAAGCCAGGATTAAAACACCTGCAAATTCAATCCAGACACAGCCACCCCCGGAACCGGAAATGGCCTATGCGTTCCACCGGCAAGCACCGGAAGCCACAGGATACATAATCAGAACCGGAAGTGGAAAATATAACAATCCCATGGGGGACACAGTCCCGGAGACCCAATGAAATTAATTAATGGGTGGAAAAAATATAGCTAAAAAAATCGCATAAAGCGTATTTTGATTGGTTTGCGCAAAAGTTATTGCGTTTACTAACTAAGGGAAAGATTTTTGTCATTTTTGTTGTTTTTTTTTTGACGAATAATGGCGGTGATCTGCGGTTTTATTTGCGGGACTGCGACATTGCGGCGGACAGATCAGACCCTTGACTGACATTGTTGACACTTTTGGGGTTGCCAGTGACATTACTGCAGTAATCAGTGCTATACATATGCACTGTTACTGTACAAATGACACTGGCAGTGTCATTGAAGGGGGCGTGTTTCTTAATGTGATTGGATGTGGCTTGATGTGTAAGAACAGAGATCAACGGTCCTACATAGCAGAACCGTATGATCTCCATTCTTACACAGGGAAGAATGACAGGCGGCTTTGTTTACATTAGCCGCCTGCCTTTCTTTCGGTGTAACGGATGATCGCGAGTGCCCGGCGGACATCGGGTCCGCCGGGTACACACGCGGGGGGGTCCGTGACCAAGCGGGAGTGCGCCTCCGGCGGCGCGCGCTCACTCCCTAGAGCCTCACAGGCTAGCGACGTAGCCCTACGTCGCTTTGCCTGTGAGGGGCTGACCGCCGCAGTAAATAGTCGTGCGGCGGTCGGCAAATCGTTAAAGAGAAGGGTTTTCAGGGATTGTCTAAAGATGGATAGATTAAGGGACAGTCGGACAGATTGGGGTAGAGAGTTCCAAAGAATGGGAGAAGCTCTGGAGAAATCCTGGAGGCGAGCATGGGAAGAGGTGACAAGGGAGCTAGAGAGCAGGACGTCTTGGGAGGACCAAAGAGAGTGGCTTGGTTGATATTTTGCGATCAGGTTAGTGATGTAGCTGGGGGCAGAGTTGTGGATGGCATTGTAAACTATTGTTAGCACTTTGAATTTTATTCGTTGGGTGAGTGGAAGCCAGTATAGGGATTGGCAGAGAGGGGTTATTCGCAGGATCTGCAGGAGGCTGGAAGTGACGTCTGCGGTTCACCGCGGCCGGTATTCCGGCTTCCTGTTTTTGCCGAGCGGATATGACGCGACCTGGCATCACCGGAAGTGACGTTCGCGTGCCACAATCCTGTGATTCAGCCGGCGTGCGTTCCAAAGGCCAACTGCCAGCTTTCAATGACGATCTCCATTACTATGAGTACCCTTTTAGCCCTTGCATTAGGCAACAACAGCCTGGCCCCACCTGTACACCCCCGGTTCTTTGTATGTTCTATTGAACGTTCTGTGATGTGAGTATACCTTGATATGACAATGGCTTGGTGATGATGAGTATTTAATCTCATAGATTCATCTTGGTTTATATACAGCATGACGCACAGTGCATTGATACTTGTAGGCCTTGAGCTAAACATTTGCTTTTATTTTCAATTATAAACTTTCTTTTATTTAGATACATATAAATAATGTTTTTTTTGAGATGCAAGGTCCTTATTGCAAGAGATTCACTCATGTGTATTTGTATTCTTATATACCTATCCACATGACTTGATTCCATCAGCCTGCTCATTGTAGGTAGGGGTTTAATTAGAGCTTGTAACGGATCAACTGGCACCCCGACTGGGTACCTCTGTTGACGGATGCTCCTAGTGCTTCCGGAAGGCTCTAAGCACTCCACCAGACACCATAACCACTGCAGACCCCACGAACCGCCGCAGCTTGGTTGGGGTCTTGCCGTCTCCAACCCACCCTGGACCTACAACAAGGCTCCAGGTTCCAGAGGGTGAACCTCTCTTTCCCCAGAGAGTGAAGCAGGAACAAGTTCTTACAAGACCTTAGTGATTACTCAAGGGAGTATGAAGAGCATAGCAATCCTTTATAGCCGATTCCCCCAAAAAGAGGCAGGACTCTAGATTGAGGGTGAAGTAGAACTCAAACTGTTTATTTAAATACATGCACAAAGAGATATACACTAGGGCTGCACGATATTGGAAAAAAAAATCACATTGCGATATTTTTCCCCAACGATATATATTGCGATATTTATACTGCACATATATATAGTAATATGGGGGAGGTGTATGCACTGTATATACTGTTGTCTATATAAATCCTGAATAATAATCTAACCCAGTGCTGTATTTTGGCCTAGGCCAACAAGGCCCAGGCCTAGGGCGGCACTTTGCAGGGGGGCAGCAAAAAAGCCACCCCCCTCCACCTGAGACTCTATTGGCCAATGGTTGCTAGAGCCGCCTCTCTCACCCCCCTCTCTCTCCCACTCCCTCTCTCTTTCTCTTTTATCCCCCTCTCTCTCATCCCCCTCTCTCTCACCCCCTCCCTCTCTCATCCCCCTCTCTCCACCCCCTCTCTCTCATCTCCCCTCTCTCATCTCCCCTCTATCACTATTTGATCCCCCCCTTCTATCTCTCACCCACCTCCTCTCACACCCCCCTCTCATGAGATCTCAGAGGTTCATGCTGGGACTTGTAGTCCTTCAGTTTTGGAGCATCCGTTAAAAAAGGAGTGTGGCAAATTTATATAGGTGTGGGCGGGGGGGGGGGCGCCCAATTTTAGTCTTGCCTAGGGCAGCACAAAACCAAAATACACCACTGATCTAACCATCCCCCCCCCATATATAGATATGTATATACACACCTCCCCCACTCACATTACACTACATACAGTATACACCCCCCATCACATAATATATAGCCCCCCCTCACATTACACCACCCCTCCCATCTCATATCCCCCCATTGTATTGCCCCCCCTCACATATCGCTATGTAGACCTCTCTGCCCCCCTCTTCCCGGTGTACATAGTACCGTCGTCTCCCCCCCGTATTTGGTACCATCTTCGCGGCCTCTGCCCAGATGCGCTCCCTCCGCCTCTTCTTTTTGTCCCTCATGATCGGGGTGTGAAGCCGGTTTTCCCGGAGGGAGAGGGAATCTCTTTGGCTGGGGGCAGACGGAAGTGGGGGTAACGCTGGGAGTTGTAGTCCTCTCCCCCGGGCAGCTCCTTCGCACTGGAACCACACTCCCAGTCCCCACAATACACTTTCGCCCCACAGCACAGCGAACCAATCACGTCGTGAGTAGCGGCACAGCGAACCAATCAGGTGTGCAGGCACACCTAATGGAAAAGCACAAAAAGCCGCACAACCGGTTGAAGATGCAAAAAGTTAAAATCCAAATTTATTTTGCAGGCAAAAAAATAAAATCATCCAAGATGAAACCAAAACAGTCGGAGACATGGGGGGTAAAAGGGGAGCACGGCGGTTGACGCGTTTCACGGAGTCTTACGACTAAGCGGAAGACTCCGTGAAACGCGTCAACCGCCGTGCTCCCCTTTTCCCCCCCATGTCTCCGACTGTTTTGGTTTCATCTTGGATGATTTTATTTTTTTGCCTGCAAAATAAATTTGGATTTTAACTTTTTGCATCTTCAACCGGTTGTGCGGCTTTTTGTGCTTTTCCATTTGCTGCTATCAGGACTGCGGATCCGTGCCTGCACCTGGGTTGGATGTGTTTGGAACTATCCCCTCACTTGAGCGGTTCTTTTCCCTCTTGACCGTTTGGTGCAGGCACACCTGATTGGTTCGCTGTGCCGCTGCTCACCGCTCAGTCAGGAGAACTAGCTGCAGAGCAGACTGAACATGTGGGATGGATGTCAGGCTGTGTTCTTCTACCACCACTGCGAGTCCCGACTTCTCTGCCTTACATCGTATGTTCCGGCGATGTGACTATCGCCCACGCTCGCAGCACGATAGTCGATATCACATCGACTATCGTTCAGCCCTAATATACACTGTGGAACAATCTTCCCCCTCCCCCTTAAAAGCCAATCCACATACACATAATACGTTTATCTTAAGGCAGACAGAAACAATAGAACAATGGAATACAGGCACTTACCAATAACAAACCCCACCCCCATCTCACTATCTAGCAAGGGTCTATGAGACACTCCTGCAATATTCTAGCAATCTGAAAAGTCAAATCATTCATCTTCATACATTTCCTGAGAGATATTGCTGACAAATATTACTGTCCCATCTGAAGCCATCCAAACCATTCTCTCCCCCAAGTATCTGTCCATCACTCCCAGTGATGGTGAACACCTTCACAGAGGTCACATGTGATTTTTTGATTATATAAAGATCAGCTATCTGCATTCCAAACCCAGCTCTGAAGAAGAGGAGACACCCCTTGAAACGCGTCAGTTTGTTTGGACTTTTTCATTCCATAACTGTCCCTAGCCGACAGAATTTGCTGAATGGAGCATTTGTTGGACTTTGTACACACATTTTGGTGGACATTTGCATCCCATTTGTGAGTATAATACATACATTTTTTAATCAATAAATCGTCACAAAGATAATGCGCTAGGCTGGGGCGCCTTCTGTTTCTTTCTTTTTAGAGTTCTATTTCTGTTTCCCTGACCTGTTGTGAGTGGCAGCACAGCCGATGTAGCGGCTGAACCAGTGGAGACATCAGTTTTCAATCAGCCGCACAGCAAGTTCTCAAGCGCAGGAGTATTAGCTTCTTCTTTTATCTACCGTGTATGACCTCAGGTTGACTCTGCTTCTCTTGCTCTGCCATGTATGACCCTGGCTTGACTCCTCTTCACTTGCTCTACTGTGCATGACCATGGCTTGACTCTGCTTCTCTCTAAAAGGTGGTAAGTATAGTGAACAATATTATAAACCCAACACTTTTGTTTTTGCCCCCATTTTTCGTGAGCTGAACTCAAAGATCTCAGACTTTTTCTATGTACACAAAAGGCCGATTTCTCTCAAATATTCTTCACAAATCTGTGTTAGTGATCACTTCTCCTTTGCTGAGATAATCCATCCACCTCACAGGTGTGGCATATCAAGATGCTGATTGGACAGCATGATTATTGCACAGGTGTGCCTTAGGCCGGCCACAATAAAAGGACCCTCTAAAATGTGCAGTTTTACTGTATTGGGGGGGGGGGGGGGTCCGAAAACTGGTCAGTATCTGGTGTGACCACCATTTTCCTCAAACAGTGCAACACATCTCCTTGGCATAGAGTTGATCAGGTTGGTGATTGGTTCCTGTGGAATGTTGGTCCACTCCTCTTCAATGGCTGTGCGAAGTTGCTGGATATTGGCAGGACCTGGAACATGCTGTCCTATACGCCGATCCAGAGAATCCCAAACATGCTCAATGGGTGACATGTCCGGTGACTATGCTGGCCATGCAAGAACTGGGATGTTTTCAGCTTCCAGGAATTGTGTACAGATCCTTGCACCATGGGGCCGCGCATTATCATGCTGCAACATAAGGTGATGGTTGTGGATGAATGGCACAAAAATTGGCCTCAGGATCTCGTCACGGTATCTCTGTGCATTCAAAATGCCATCAGTAAAATGCACCTCTGTTCCTTGTCCATAACATACGCCTGCCCATACCACAACCCCACCCCCACCATGGGCCACTCCATCCACAATGTACGCCTGCCCATACCATAACCCCACCACCACCACGGGCCACTCCATCCACAACGTACGCCTGCCCATACCATAACCCTAACGCCACCATGGCCCACTCCATCCACAATGTACGCCTGCCCATACCATAACCCTACCGCCACCATGGCCCACTCCATCCACAATGTACGCCTGCCCATACCATAGCCCCACCGCCACCATGAGCCGCTCGATCCACAACGTACGCCTGCCCATACCACAACCCCACCCCCACCATGGGCCACTTCATCCACAATGTACGCCTGCCCATACCATAACCCCACCACCATGGGCCACTCCATCCACAACGCTGACATCAGCAAACCGCTCACCCACACAACCTCATACACGCTATCTGCCATCTGCCCTGTACAGTGAAAACCGGGATTCATCTGTGAAGAAAACATCTCTCCAAAGTGCCAGATGCCATTGAATGTGAGCATTTGCCCACTCAAGTCGGTTACGACGACGAACTGCAGTCAGGTGGAGACCCCGATGAGGACGACGAGCATGCAGATGAGCTTCCCTGAGACGGTTTCTGACAGTTTGTGCAGAAATTCTTTGGTTTTGCAAAGCGTTTGTTGCAGCAGCTGTCCGGGAGGCTGGTCTCAGACCATCTTGGAGGTGAAGGTGCTGGATGTGGAGGTCCTGGGCTGGTGTGGTTACACGTGGTCTGCGGTTGTGAGGCCGGTTGGATGTACTGCCAAATTCTCTGAAACGCCTTTGGAGACGGCTTATGGTAGAGAAATGAACATTCAATTCACGGGCAACAGCTCTGGTGGACATTCCTGCAGTCAGCATGCCAATTGCACCCTCCCTCAAAACTTGCGCCATCTGTGGCATTGTGCTGTGTGATAAAACTGAACATTTTAGAGTGGCCTTTTATTGTGGCCGGCCTGAGGCACACCTATGCAATAATCATGCTGTCCAATCAGCATCTTGATATGCCACACCTGTGAGGTGGATGGATTATCTCGGCAAAGGAGAAGTGATCACTAACACAGATTTACACAGATTTGTGAAGAATATTGGAGAGAAATCGGCCTTTTGTGTCCATAGAAAAAGTCTGAGATCTTTGAGTTCAGCTCATGAAAAATGGGGGCAAAAACAAAAGTGTTGCGTTTATAATTTTGTTCAGTGTATGTGGTATCGCTGCAATCGAGCAGGAGAATTTATTATGGGTTGCTCTTTGGTGGTAGGTTATGGTAGTAACAAGAAACATACAGCTAATTTTTTAAAAAGAAAATTATTTTTATTTTTTAGTTTTCTTTGATAATGAAAAAAAAAAAAAAAAAAAAAATCAAGAGATATCCATTACCATTTACCACCAAATGAAAGCCCAATCAGTCCTGAAAAAAACACAATATAATCCACCTGGATACACGAAGTAGTTGCGATGAGATGTACGGTTTTACTAACACATATCAAAGTTGCAAAATTCTCCCTAGGCATTTATATTTGTTTTCCCCTTAGGTGTGAAGGGGTTAAGGTACCACATTACATATCACATAATACAAACACATTAAACAAAAAAATGTATGAATTTTAACCTTTTCTTGTAAAAAAAATTAGTTTTCCATTAAAATCCATCACCTATAAGTGATATCCCCTGTGAGTTCTCAGTGTTTTTCCTCGCTGTGTCGCCTTCCCACTATCTGCGACTCATCAGACTCCCACACCATGACACGAGATTGTTGTTTCAGTTGCTGAATGCCGTTCCATTTATCACGTATTTGTTAATTCCTTGAGTTAGTCAGTTGTTATTCTCATGGGATGTATTGTAATTTATCTGTTGTGTTATATTATAGATCCAGTGTTAATCTTCTCCTGAGGAAGCGAACGTTGTTCATGAAACGCATTGAGATGAAGTCTCAGGTCTTGGAAAACATCCACAAAAATCAATATGTATAACAATGATGGCTTGAAGATGTAACTACAAAGGATGTATAAATTGATGTGATATCTTAAAAGTCCTATCTAGTGCTATGCGTGTGTGAGTTCTCATGGAAGGATGTTGGTACATTGAATATTTGTTACCCTAAAGCAGGGTTCTCAACCAGGGATCCATGGAACCATAGGGTTCCTCCAGAGGTTGCTAGGGGTTCCTTGAGCAATGACCAATTTTTGGCTTCTACTAACACCATTGATCTTTTTAGCTTTATGTAAGGGGGGGGGGGGGGGGGATTCTTCCCACTGACCACCTATATAAGGTACATTCTTCCCACTGATCACCAATGTAAGGGGCATTCTTCCTACTGACCACCAATGTAAGGAGCATTCTTCCCACTGACCACCAATGTAAGGAGCATTCTTCCCACTGACCACCAATGTAAGGAACATTCTTCCCACTGACCACCAATGTAAGGGACATTCTTCCCACTGACCACCAATGTAAGGAACATTCTTCCCACTGACCACCAATGTAAGGGACATTCTTCCCACTGACCCCCAATGTAAGGAGCATTCTTCCCACTGATCACTAATGTAAGGAACATTCTTCCTATTGACCTCCATTATAAGGGACATTCTTCCCGCTAACCACCAATGTAAGGAGCATTCATCCCACTGATCACCAATGTAAGGAGAATTCTTCCCACTGATCACCAATGTAAGGAACATTCTTCCCACTGTCCCCCAATGTAAGGGACATTCTTCCTACTGACCTCAAATGTAAGGAGCATTCTTCCCACTGATCACCAATGTAAGGGACATTCTTCCCACTGACCACCAATGTAAGGGACATTCTTCCCACTGATCACCAATGTAAGGGACATTCTTCCCACTGATCACCAATGTAAGGAGCATTCTTCCCACTGACCACCAATGTAAGGGACATTCTTCCCACTGACCACCAATGTAAGTGACATTCTTCCCACTGACCACCAATGTAAGGGACATTCTTCCCACTGACCATCAATGTAAGGGACATTCTTCCCACTGACCACCAATGTAAGGGACATTCTTCCCACTGATCACCAATGTAAGGGACATTCTTCCCACTGACCACCAATGTAAGGGGCATTCTTCCCACTGACCATCAATGTAAGGGACATTCTTCCCACTGACCACCAATGTAAGGGACATTCTTCCCACTGATCACCAATGTAAGGAGCATTCTTCCCACTGATCACCAATGTAAGGGACATTCTTCCCACTGACCACCAATGTAAGGAGCATTCTTCCCACTGACCACCAATGTAAGGAACATTCTTCCCACTGATCACCAATGTAAGGAACATTCTTCCCACGGATGTATCATGAATTGCAGCTCTTTTGATTATTTAGTGTGTAGGTGGGGTGCAGCGTGGTGCGGCGGCAATAATTCATACAGCCGGATGCAAAGAAGACTTGTACTGAACCTATGCAGCAACAGTTCATCACAACAAACCCAGTGTGGAGACTGCTAAAAAAAAGAAGCTGTGTCATTTTACCTTTCTGAAACCTCCAGAGGTGACGTTTCTATGATTAAAGGCTTTCTGCCCCCTTTTATCAAAGAAATAACAAGTTCAACACATTGGTTGCCCACACGGGGTGTCAGCTTCGCACAGAAAAACATTCCACCAAAAATGCTAAGACACCGCTCTTAGCTCCGGCCCCTCAGACTTAGCCCTCTGGCTCTCCTGGCTCACTTGCACCTTGCTGCATGGTCCCCCCTCCTGGCCTATCAATAGGGGATCTCCTGATACTCCAGGCTCTCTCACTGTTCTGAGACTTACAGAATTTCTTTAGTCCCCTGGACTTGCTATTTCAGTTCTGCAGACTCGCTCAGCTGTCCCAATTCTCCTAGTCCTGTGGGTAAGAAATCTCGCCCATATGGAGTACTGTCTCCCGAGTGGGTCACCTCTCCTGGTTGAAGCACACACCTGTAGGCAGGTGCAGTCTACTTTTTCCACTGTAGGTGGCGCTCAACTGTTGTGGCATTACAGAGGGAGAGGAAATCAAGTGGTACATGGTTCCTCTATCGTTTCCTAGGTCACCGGGGGAGCTAGCTGATTTGACTCTGGCAGCCATATTGGGTAAGGCAGAGTCTATTTAGGTGCCTGGCTCCCAGGCTTGACGTGCATTTCGCTTGTGAGTAGAGTAGGAACAGGTCACCCATCTGTAAGGGACAGTGATTGGCATCAGGGAGAGGTTCCAGACAAGTAGGGAAAGAGCAGGTACACACCATCCTTCCTGGAAGTCTACCATACCTGGGTACAGACTGGCCAGGCCATATTCTGCCCCTCAAGACAGACGCGGTCGGTGCACCTGGGACCTACTGTTATACTCTTCACTGCAGCATTCTGTGAGTGCACCTTATCAGGTTGTCTTCCCGCCAAGTAGTTGTGCTTCACTGAACTCTAACTTCAACAAAGTTGTGTTACTGCAACTGATTCTGAGTATTTACTGCCATCATGCGGTACCTCCCCACACACCGATCTCCAAACCTGAGCTAAGACCAACTCCTGGATTATAACGGATATGCACACCTGAACACATTGACATGGCCTGCAGGCCTCCAGGAAGACCTGGACACAGGATTAAAGCCTTCATCTCACCCAATACACTTTAAAGCCTTCAAGCTCCAGGCCCCGATCCGGGATGAAAAAACTCAGAGAAAGTCATAAACATAGTTTTCTTTGCTCACAATAAACACGCCGGAGCCCCGCACTCTGCATTAGTGAGAAACTTGTATCATTCCCACATCCATTTTCACAGTGGCAGGACCTCGCACTGTCACTGTATACAGTATCTCACAAAAGTAAGTACAATGTAAAGTAGTGAGTGTACA
This sequence comes from Pelophylax lessonae, assembly GCF_965119305.1. Lineage (NCBI taxonomy): Eukaryota > Metazoa > Chordata > Amphibia > Anura > Ranidae > Pelophylax > Pelophylax lessonae. The sequence goes on along the minus strand of NC_138771.1, from coordinate 5,044,878 downwards.
GCTTGTATAACAGTGTAAATTTGCTGTCCCCTTAAAAATAACTCAACACACAGCCATTAATGTCTAAACCGCTGGCAACAAAAGTGAGTACACCCCTAAGTGACAATGTCCAAATTGGGCCCAAAGTGTCAATATTTTGTATGGCCGCCATTATTTTCCAGCACTGCCTTAACCCTCTTAGGCATGGAGATCACCAGAGCTTCACAGGTTGGCACTGGAGTCCTCTTCCACTCCTGCATGATGACATCACAGAGCTGGTGGATGTTAGAGACCTTGCGCTCCTCCACCTTCTGTTTGGGGATGCCCCACAGATGCTCAATAGGGTTTAGGTCTGGAGACATGCTTGGCCAGTCCATCACCTTTACCCTCAGCTTTTTTAGCAAGGCAGTGGTCTTCTTGGAGGTTTATGTAGAGTTGTTATCATGTTGGAATACTGCCCTGCGGCCCAGTCTCGGAAGGGAGGGGATCATGCTCTGCTTCAGTATGTCACAGTACATGTTGGCATTCATGGTTCCCTCAATGAACTGTAGCTCCCCAGTGCCAGCAGCACTCATGCAGCCCCAGACCATGACACTCCCACCACCATGCTTGACTGTAGGAAGACACACTTGTCTTTGTACTCCTCACCTGGTTGCCCCCACACACGCCTGACACCATCTGACACCAAATACGTTTATCTTGGTCTCATCAGAGCACAGGAGATGGTTCCAGTAATCCATGTCATTAGTCTGCGTGTCTTCAGCAAACTGTTTGTGGGCTTTCTTGTGCATCATCCTTAGAAGAGGCTTCCTTCTGGGATGACAGCCATGCAGACCAATTTGATGCAGTGTGTGGCGTATGGTCTGAGCACTGACAGGCTGACCCCTCCCCCACCCCTTCAACCTCTGCAGCAATGCTGGCAGCACTCATACCTCTATTTCCCAAAGACAACCTCTGGATATGACGCTGAGCACGTGCACTCAACTTCTTTGGTCGACCATGGCGAGGCCTGTTCTGAGTGGAACCTGTCCTGTTAAATCGCTGTAGGGTCTTGGCCACTTTGCTGCAGCTCAGTTTCAGGGTCTTGGTAATCTTTTTATAGCCTTGGCCATCTTTATGTAGAGCAACAATTCTTTTTTTTAGATCCCCAGAGAGTTCTTTGCCATGAGGTGCCATGCTGAACTTCCAGTGACCAGTATGAGAGAGTGAGAGCGATAACACCAAATTTAACACACCTGCTCCCCATTCACACCTGAGACCTTGTAACACTAACGAGTCACATGATACCAGAGAGGGAAAATGGCTAATTAGGCCCAATTTGGACATTTTCATTTAGGGGTGTACTCACTTTTGTTGCCAGCGGTTTAGACATTAATGGCTGTGTGTTGAGTTATTTTGAGGGGACAGTAAATTTACACTGTTATACAAGCTGTACACTCACTACTTTACATTGTAGCAAAGTGTCATTTCTTCAGTGTTGTCACATGAAACGATAGAATAAAATATTTACAAAAATGTGAGGGGTGTTCTCACTTTTGTGAGATACTGTATATACAGTACATACATCCACCGCAGGCTGTAGAGTAGCACATTATCATACAATATGGTGGACATCTGTTGGCCATTTAAAGCAAATTAGCACACAGAGTAAGCATGAAACTATTCTGACCCTCTATAACTGCCAACTGACCCTTTGACAACCCACCGCCTCTGTGTATGATAAGAGCCACATATAGGAGAGATGATCATTAACGCCTCTAATTATTATGGGATAACACATACTTAACTGTCAATGGTGCCGACAACAATGAACTGACTGAAGATTACATAATTAGAGGATTGGACCATTGCCGCCCTGTTGATGAGGCCAAAAGATGACGAGGAGTGTTGGGAGTAAACAACGAGTCTTATATATATATATGTATATGTATATATATATATAAAATGAGTGGGTGGGAAGAAAAATATGTTTTCTTTTCTTGAGCAACCAAGAGTTGAACATAAAGCACGAAAGTTTAAAACTAATAGAAAATATTATCTAGCTGGAAGGGTATTTGATGCTTGGAATAGACTTCCAGCAGAGGCAGTCAGTCACCAGTGGTTTCAAACAATGCTTGGGACAAACATAGATCTATACTCAGACAAAAATTACTAAAAAAAAATACAAAAGAATGTATATATACACTGAACAAAATTATAAACGCAACACTTTTGTTTTTGCCTCCATTTTCCATGAGCTGAACTCAAAGATCTCAGACTTTTTCTATGTACACAAAAGGCCGATTTCTCTCCAATATTCGTCACTAATCTGTGTAAACCTGTGTTAGTGAGCGCTTCTCCTTTGCTGAGATAATCCGTCCACCTCACAGGTGTGGCATATCAAGATGCTGATTGGACAGCATGATGATTGCACAGGTGTGCCTTAGGCTGGCCACAATAAAAGGCCACTCTAAAATGTGCAGTTTTACTGTATTGGGGGGTTGGAAAACCAGTCAGTATCTGGTGTGACCACCATTTGCCTCACAAGCTTTCCTGAGACGGTTTCTGACAGTTTGTGCAGAGATTCTTTGGTTATGCAAACCGATTGTTGCAGATTGGTGAAGATGCTGAATGTGAAGGTCCTGGGCTGGTCTCAGACCATCTTGGAGGTGAAGATGCTGGATGTAAAGGTCCTGGGCTGGTCTCAGACCATCTTGGAGGTGAAGATGCTGGATGTGGAGGTCCTGGGCTGGTCTCAGACCATCTTGGAGGTGAAGATGCTGGATGTGGAGGTCCTGAGCTGGTCTCAGACCATCTTGGAGGTGAAGATGCTGGATGTGGAGGTCCTGGGCTGGTCTCAGACCATCTTGGAGGTGAAGATGCTGGATGTGGAGGTCCTGGGCTGGTCTCAGACCATCTTGGAGGTGAAGATGCAGGATGTGGAGGTCCTGGGCTGGTCTCAGTCCATCTTGGAGGTGAAGATGCTGGATGTGGAGGTCCTGGGCTGGTCTCAGTCCATCTTGGAGGTGAAGATGCTGGATGTGGAGGTCCTGGGCTGGTCTCAGTCCATCTTGGAGGTGAAGATGCAGGATGTGGAGGTCCTGGGCTGAATTCAGACCATCTTGGAGGTGAAGATGCTGGATGTGGAGGTCCTGGGCTGGTCTCAGACCATCTTGGAGGTGAAGATGCTGGATGTGGAGGTCCTGGACTGGTCTCAGACCATCTTGGGGGTGAAGATGCTCACACACACACACACAGAGCTGACAGGCAGGGAGGGGAGGGGGAGGAGGACACTGGACAGAGTGGATGACGGAGACACGTACCCTGACCATGATCCCATAGCTCAGCAGCCATGATAGACATGGTCTGCTCTTAGGGGGGAAGTCAGGACCAGGCAGGATCAAACAGGTATTGTAGGAGATACAAAGGAGTAATAAAAAAATATGAAAGCACTATGCTACAACTTGCACAATAAAGGGACAGGAGCATAATTCTTTCGGGTAACAACCACTTTAAGGTTATGGTTGTTTGTGAATCAGAAATTGGGTCAGGCTGAATGGCACTACAGAAGCATTTCTCTGGTACCTTCCCCTGGATCTGGAACTTTGGAGAAATTTCTAGAGGTTAGTGGGCTGAGGCAAGGAGGGCTGATTTGCATACTTGAGGGAACTTGGCCAATCCTCAGGCAGTGGGCCTGGCAGGGTGGGTGAGACAGCCCCTAAATATGGATAACTCATGCCAGCAGGGGAGTTGGGTGTAAGATGGAGTGCTGAGGAGGCTGTTAGTGGCCTAGGAGGGAACCCCTGGGTCTGGGGAAGGATCTGCCTCCAGGCTGAGCTTGGGCTGGCTTGGGAAGATCCTATCAGTGTCTTGGTTTGAGGAGGAATCTTACCTAAGGAGCAAAAGGGATCAAGGAGGACAGAGTGAGTACATCAGCACACCCAGGGATTCACAAGGGGAGAGACTGCCACATGTAGCAAACTTTCAGGAGGACAGCGACATGCTTAACCCTTCCAATCCCTAACCCTGGGAGATCTTCAGAGCAGCCAGGTGGGCTGGTGGACAAGCAGCCAGGAGGGCTGGTAGTTCCTGCAGGCAGTAGAGCTGGGAGCAGTTTCTACAGAAGAGAGGAGATGCTCCTGTATGCAGATTACAACATAATGTGCTATTTTCTAAAGGGGACTGAGAGCTCTTAGTCCTTCAGGGACTTTTGCTTTTGATCCCTAAGGACAGATGATGTCAAGGAAGGAGGACAGTACAGGATTTTGTACAAAGGAAGGCAGTTGTCCCCATTCATTGTTTCAGTCAAGCTGGGCATCCCATAACCACTCTACCCCATCCAAGTATTACCCATAATAAAGCAACAAAACAGAGCTCAGAGACTGATTTCTTGTGTCCGTATGAAAAATGCTTGTTGTCTGGCTGTGCATGGATAGGGGAACCAGTCACCAGCAGCCCCTATGGGGGTAGTGCTACACACTTTACTAGAACTGCATTGGGGTGGGGGATAGGTATCAGACCTCACAGAGAAGTAAAAATGGCACAGGACTTTCCTGCATGGATTTCAAATTGAGGAATTACTGGAGATCGGCCTAATCCAAGTCAAATCCTCAATGTAGTAGTTCAAGTTACCTTTACAAGGGTATAAATGCCCCCGGTGTTAAAAGTGCAAGCTGTGACAGTGCTTTGTCTTGTCAAGGTGTCAGAAGGGTTAGAGGTCATCCAAGATTCTCATTTATGCGGGTTAAGTTGCTTCAGGGTTTCTGTTCTGAATGAAAAAAAAAAATGGTTTTTCAGTTTTCTCCAGGATTCTTGAAGAGGAAGTAAACCCATCGATTTAACAGTTTCAAAAAACAGTCACACGTGCTGTACATTCACATGTATGTAACGGTCACTTTGGCTGTGCTTTCATCCAAACTTTCAAACCATCCAATGGCTGGTGTCATAACTGATCACATGTGCAGCACCATGGCAGCTGAAGATTAAACAGGCCAAGATGGCAGCTTTCTTAGCTGAAAACGATAGGAGGGTTTACTTCCACTTTTACTCCTGGATTGGGTCCTGGAGCTCCGAGACTTTGTAGAGTTTTGGCATGGATGAAGTCTCAAAGCCAGTTTAGCTCTACCTCTGTAGGGACCGCTGTATATTTTAACAGGTTCTTCCCCAAGCCATAAAGAGGCCGGCAGGCACACAGCAACAATCTATTCACTCCGGCTCAGTAAACAGTCTAAGGCACGTGTGTCAAACACTGTACACAGAACACTCCAGAACTCTGTACACAGCTCACCCCTGAACTCTGCACTCTGTACACAGCTCACCCCTGAACTCTGCACTCTGTACACAGCTCACCCCTGAACTCTGCACTCTGTACACAGCTCACCCCTGAACTCTGTACACCGCTCACCCCAGAACTCTGCACTCTGTACACAGCGCACCCCTGAACTCTGTACACCGCTCACCCCAGAACTCTGCACTCTGTACACAGCGCACCCCTGAACTCTGTACACCGCTCACCCCAGAACTCTGCACTCTGTACACAGCGCACCCCTGAACTCTGTACACCGCTCACCCCAGAACTCTGCACTCTGTACACAGCGCACCCCTGAACTCTGTACACCACTCACCCCAGAACTCTGCACTCTGTACACAGCGCACCCCTGAACTCTGTACACTGCTCACCCCAGAACTCTGCACTCTGTACACAGCGCACCCCTGAACTCTGTACACCGTTCACCCCAGAACTCTGCACTCTGTACACAGCGCACCCCTGAACTCTGCACTCTGTACACAGCTCACCCCTGAACTCTGTACACAACTCACAACTGAATTCTGCACTCTGTACACAGCACACCCCTGAACTCTGTACACCGCTCACCCCAGAACTCTGCACTCTGTACACAGCACACCCCTGAACTCTGTACACTGCTCACCCCAGAACTCTGCACTCTGTACACAGTGCACCCCTGAACTCTGTACACCGCTCACCCCAGAACTCTGCATTCTGTACACAGCGCACCCCTGAACTCTGCACTCTGTACACAGAACACTCCAGAACTCTGTACACAGCTCACCCTGAACTTTGCACTCTGTACACAGCACACCCCTGCATTCTGTACACAACTCACCCCTGAATTCATCACTCTGTACACAGCACACCCCTGAACTCTGCACTCTGTACACAGCACACCCCTGAACTCTGTACACCGCTCACCCCAGAACTCTGCACTCTGTACACAGCGCACCCCTGAACTCTGCACTCTGTACACAGCGCACCCCTGAACTCTGCACTCTGTACACAGAACACTCCAGAACTCTGTACACAGCTCACCCTGAACTTTGCACTCTGTACACAGCGCACCCCAGAACTCTGTACACCGCTCACCCCTGAAGTCTGCACTCTGTACACAGCACACCCCTGCACTCTGTACACAGCACACCCCTGCACTCTGTACACAGCGCACCCCTGAACTATGCACTTTGTACACAACTCACCCCTGAACTCTGCACTCTGTAAACTGCACACCCCTGAACTCTGCACTCTGTAAACTTCACACCCCTGAACTCTGTACACAACTCACCCCTGAACTATGCACTTTGTACACAGCACACCCCTGAACTCTGTACACAGCACACCCCTGAACTCTGTACACAGCGCACACCTGAACTCTGCACACAGTGCACCCCTGCATTCTGTACACAATTCTCAGCCTCATCGGTTGTCATTACCAGACAGCCGACCGTTGGCTATGGACGCCGGTACCGGAGTGATGCCTCTAGCTCGCAGCCATCACTCCGGTACAGCACTTTCCCGAAATATCCGCAATATTGGTAACCTCAGGGGCAGATTCCAATATATCGGGGAAAGTGCATATCGGCCCCCGATATATCGGCTTTGCCGATAATCGGTTGATCCCTACTGTGTAGGGTTTTGGACTTCTTCACCTGGAGACAAGCTGCTGCAGGAGCACCAGGTGTGAACAGACATTGGGTGAGTGTCCACCCTGGCCTCCAGGTGAGGCCATCTGACAAGGCTGTGTAACCAGGCAAGCTGGGCAGTTTGTCCTGAAGCTGAATTTAATAACATGGTGGGTCTGTGTGAAGACAGGCTCAGGGACTATGGAGTCCACTTAGCCAAGAGGCTGGAAATGTATATTTGTCATTTCCCCTGCAAGAGGAACTTTCCGAGTGATTTTTTTTAACTTTACTTTTGAATAAAAGTGGGCAAAAAGCCCCGAAACACACTTTACAGGTTGAAGTGAAGTTGATTTAAGGGGCTGCGTCCTCATGAAGAATGGACTTTAAAGCAAAGTTCCACCCTGAAAAAAATTTTTTTACCTAAAAATACTAGGGATGATCGAACTTTTGAAAAGTTCGGTTCGACCAGAACACCCGAACTTCACGAAAGTTCGGTTCGGATTTCAGAACCCCATTGAAATCAATGGGACCCGAACTTCTGTAATCAAAAAACACCATTTTTAAGCCCTAAAACCCAATAAATGCCCCTAAAAAGTGCCTAGGGTTCTGGGTCATGCCCCAGGGACTATTAATCACACAAAAAAAAGTTCTTAAAAATTGTCGTTTTTGATAGATAGCCAATTATTGAAAAAATTAAAAAAAAAAAAAAAAAAAAGAGATTTCTTTGGATTTAGTGTCTGGGGGGTCTAAAAGTTGTACCTGTGAAGTTTCAGCTCTGTAGCATGTCCAGAACCAGAATTACAGCATACCAAACCTTCAAAAATGACTTTTTTGCTTAACCGCACCTTTCTTTTGCTCCTAATCAACGGCTCAGCCAATGTGTATGATGGGGACATAATGCAGTGCACTGGGAACAAGATTAGAGGTTTTTTTGGAAAAAGGTGCTGTCTCTTTAAATGTGCATATAATTAACGGGTGTATTTCCACAATGGGGCTTTTATTACCAAATGTTTCAAGAAGTCCAAAGATGTATGTAGATGCACTTTATTTCATGTAAAATGGTGTTTGGTGCACTTTAACTTGAAATCTCACAAGAAACAGACATATATGCACGGATACATTGAGGGTTAGGGGTAGGGGCCACAATGTAGTGCAGAGTGAACAAGATTAGAGGTGTTTTGGATGAATACTGTTGTCTCTTGACTTTGAATAGAAGTAAAGGATGCTTAAAAATTGGGCATTTGGTGGTGCGGACGATGCCTTGACACCATATCCCTATGAAAGTGCTGGTAATGAAAGCAATAATTGCCTTTGTAAGGAAAAAAATTACAATGATATGCATCTGTGTGACAGGTGCGCAAAAATTGTTGTTTGGGTGTTGGCGGAGCCATACCACTGTAAGCCCAAAGAGCTGGTGTTGAAGAAG